>NC_054471.1:152778617-153084745 GCF_017639515.1 Carcharodon carcharias
ATTTCCTCAGATGTGGTACTGGAGGTACTGGTAAAGGGCACCCTGAGGAGGTGCTGTTCCAGCAGCAGTGGTGGGGGGGTGGGAAGGAGTCCGCCTCACTCCCCTGTCCCCCCGTTACTCCTTTGTAAAATTCCTTAATATAATAGCCGTGAAATTCTGAGTTGCTTGCAGCATTACCAGAAGTTCAGCGAGATGGGACATGCACCCACCTGTCTATCCCAGTAATAAGCCTGTCCCAGATCCCATAGGAAGTTGTACACCTTCATGGAAGGGATAGATCACTGGGATGCCTGCCCTGAAGGGTTCTCAAAATTCCCACATTTTTCATATCATCAACAAGGATATGACTTTTGGACTTTTACCTGAAACCAGACAACGAGAGGAAACAGAATACGCATTCTTCCCTTTAAAACAATCAACACGAAACTAAAGCCTATCAAATTCTTGCATAAATAATCACTAGTAATTATGGGGGCAGGAAGACCACAATCAATACAATTATGCAAACCCATCAATACTCCACACATACAATGGCTTTCAGTTCAAGACTAGTTACGGGGGCAGGAAGACAATGATAAACATCATGCGAGTCCATTAAAAACAACAAGACAACAATCACTTGAAGAAGCCCACCAAAATCAAACAAAGAATTCACCTTGATTTGGATTGAGATAAGAAATTCGAAAAAAAACAGTATAACTGGGCCAGGAGATCTGAAGTGAGCAGTTTTTGGGCAATGATACAGAAGGGCGAGCAGTTTTGAAAGTAGACACAGGGCAATGAGCAGTTGGAAACGGTTGAAGCCGAGTTTAAAGCAGGGAGCTGAGCCAAGCAGGGAGGAGATCTGGAGGTTTGCAGGCGCGCAGGCAACATCACGGTGAGGGGCACCGAAGACAACAAGGCCACAACTGCAGCCCTCCACTAAGATCGACCACCCACAACCGTGCCCTCCATCCAACTGAAGAACCTTTGCAGATTCCACAGACCAGGACCATATGGGGATGGTAGGCCCCAGAGGACACAAAGAGCATTACCCAAAGCTGCAACCAGCTTACCTGGCTGGATTTTGAAGAGTCAAGGAACCCTGGTTGGTGAGCATGATCCCTGACCTCTCCTAGTTCAATTTAGTTAGGTTTTGGGGGTGGGATCAGTAGCGTGATTTTCTCTCGTTATGCCGTGTGTCCCCCATTCTTAACTAAGTGTACTTTGTAGGTCTGTATGATCTCAGTGTAATCCTAATGTTATAAGTCCATTTGTGACTTCAATAAACACAGTCTTTTTCTTGCACCAGAACCAGTTGTCTGCTGCACTTTATCACAACCCCCAAAGAAGTCCAAGGTCTAGAACCCAGGGAGTGGGAGCGATTCAAACCGCTCAGAAGTCAGAGATGTAGCTGAAACACACCACCATCCCCTACAGTTCTGCATGCGCACTGAAATTTCAAAATGGAACCTTGGCACTGCCAGGGAATGTGGGAGCATGGGGATGGGGAGCATGGAATTGCCTAGAGAAGTGTCTGAAATGAAAAATGTTTGCTGCTGGTTGCTGCACATCTGTTGTGTTGCTTACCCATTGGCAATTGGTGCCCCTGGAATGCAGCATCCCGGGCATCTCTTAAGGCTGCACTTCTTAGGAAGTTCACCAGAAAATCTGGACCCTTTCTCTAACCCATTAGAAATTCACAGCTTGAGCGGAATGGGGTAGAAATCCAGTGGAAATTGAATCTGCCCCATCTGACTGCACCACCCCCAACCCCTGACCATCACTGGGCTCCCTTACATATGAACATATGAACATGTGAGCAATGAGCAGGAGCAGGCCATTCGGCCTCTTGAGCCTGCTCTGTTATTGAAGAAGTCATCTGATTGTGGCTTCAATGTCACATTCCGCCTCCTCCCCTGTCCCCCGCCTCCCCCCATTCCACCCCCACCCCCCCACCCCCCGATTATTTTTGTCTCCCTTGATAGTCAAGAATCTATGTACCTCTGCCATAAAAATATTCAATTTCCCTGCCTCTACTGCTCTCTGGGGTAAAAAGTCTCAAAGATACATGACCCTCCGAAAGAAAAAAATTTCTTCTCATCCCTGTCTTAAAGGGGACACCCCTTATTTTTAGACTGCTTTCTAGGTCTAGTTCTAGCCTTTTCCACAAGGGCAGACATCCTTTCAGTTTTCACCCTGTCAAGTCCCCTCAAGATCTTATATGCTTCAATAAGATTGTCTCTCAGTGAACTAAACTCCAATAGATCCAGGCCTAGCCTGCCCAACCTTTCCTCATTAGATAACCCCCTCATCCCAGGAATCAGTTAGTAACTTCCCCCGCCATGATTGAACAACCTGTGCAAACAATACTGCACTTTCCACCCTACACCCACACCCACTCATGTTGTGATCAGGATTCTCATCCCGCCCCTGCAATCTGGTCAACCCCACCCACCCCTCAATCCCTAGCATCCTCCTCCTACACCTACCAAATCTTCTGGCCTGAGCCTTCTGGTACAGGTTTCCCATCTCCAATAGACCTGCTTCCTGCAATTGGGAAACCGGCAGAAAACAATTTAAAGGGGGACATTTGGAAAATCCAGCCCAACCTCAAAACAGTGTCTCCACCCACCCCATGGAATGGAACACAGCTACAGGTTAAAACCTGTGTCTCAGTAATAGACAGCCCTGTGGCTTGTCTGGTTGTGGAAGCTTGGGCAAGTAAGAGATTGGGCTAATGATACTGCCCCATTTTTTTCGGCACATGTGCAGCTCCATTGCCTCTCAGTGTGAAATTAAAAATACAAAATGCTGACAGATCAGTCAAGCATTTGTGGAGAGAAGATGTAGGGGAGTTTGGATTGTTGGGCAAAAGGAAAATGCATCGGAGCAAAGTAAATAAACATTGTAAATTATGGACCATCTGAAACTCATGGTGTTGGTTGAGGAATAACTGCTAGCCAGGACACGAGGGAAGCTTCCCTGTTCTTCAAATAGTGACATGACAATAAAACATGCTCCTTTACTTTCTGTTTATTTGATGCCCACTTAAAGCAAGAATTCTGACATGGGAGGATGGTTCCATCCTCCCAGTGTTGAGTACTGAATGCCATGTGTGCATAGATTGGGTGTGGAGGACAGCATACTCACCTCATATCTGCACATATCTTAACAAGGTATGTGATCATCTACACGTATGCTGGTTAAAGTGGGGATGAGACCGCGGGGGTGATACTTAACTCCCCTAACTGCATTACTTAAATGTACATCCCTAAAACCCCTTCCTCCACTTAACAGGCTGGTACCCCCCATTCCTGCCTTCCCATGTCACTTGGCACACACCTCCTAACCGTTAACCATCCTCTCATTTATTCAGTAGTTTGCAGGAGGAAATGATGCCCAGTACGAACAAAGGGCAGTTCATTGGAGGAGACATTCCTTTGAAGCCTTTGCACCTTATGGGATACCCATGGAATTCATGGAAGCCACTCTTTCTGGACAAGGTGGTGAGGTCATGGACATATTGCTGATGCTAGGTTAATGACTCAATAGCTACACTGTCACCCTGGATTCACTGTGTAGCACCTCATGGACACAACCCTTCATTCATGACACATGATCCGGGACCCCCACCACCCCCCACTTCGGCCCAGCAGCAAAAGCAGGCCTTTAAAACCCAGATGATCCTCTCTTCGACCAATTTTGTTAGAAGGCCATTACCCACTTACTTACAAAAGAGCAGCATGCTGAAGCAGGACCTCCCAGAGTCAGATTTCCAACGGTCAAGAGCTATCACCACCTTACCAACCTCTCAAAGACATTTAGCTGCCAGCCAGTTCACAGACTGCAATCAGAGGCACCATGTTGCAGATCATGATTTATTAGCAAGACCTGGGAAGTTGCAGGGAAGACTGGTAATGTGGAATTAGGAGAAAATATCCTATATCAAGGTTGGAAGCTGCCAATTGGTTCCAATGCTGCTACTCTTGTTTCTTCAAGATTTTCAGTGATGTCTTCTAGTTGCTCTTCAAAGGACGCTTGCTGCAGCTGCTCCATTGCTCTTTTAACTGTGAAGTTGTTAAGAATACACCAAACCATGATGATCTGGGAGACCGTGACAGGGGTTACATTGAAAGATGCTTCCTGACCTGTCAAGACAGTGTAAGCAATTTCCTCACCATGTCTCTTCTGTGCACAGAAATAGATATGGCTGAGGCACCTGGCACACTGTAGTTATAATGCACTAGTATTTGGAGACATTGTTCCATTGTTGCTTATTTTCTTCAGTTTAAATCAACGGTGAGGACAATTCAGGGGCATGAATGTCAATTTATTTACCCTACCTTAAAAGGGTTCACAGAACAAAAACCAAACTGATTCCAGTTCTGAATGAATTAAGCTGTCAAAGAAGTCTCAGCTAACTTAACTCATTTTTGCAAGATTTAAGACTAAGAGAAGCCATGATACAGGGTTGTGGAACATCAGATAAGAAAATGTCTTTGACTCCTCTGAATTTCTCCCCAGTTGATAACCAGGGTTTGGCCTACAAAGCATGTAGAATTTACAGATTGAAGAGGATATAACAATGCAAATAATGTAACTATTTCTGTACAAAAATTCCAGGTGCATACCAGTGAGTAACTGCAGCGAGGCTCTGAATTTATAGCAGACATTATTTTTAAATCAGCAGCTTCACGTCATAATTTTATATCCAAAAATCTCCTCTCCCCTCGTATATAAATCCCAGTATTGCAATAGTACAAATTCGGTGCAGTTATTTGTATGAAGTGATATAAATGAATAATTTGCTTACTGGATGGAAAAACTGCAAAAAAGGATGGAAAATTTTGGGGGTCTTGCACTCCTTTAAGGTAGGAACAGATTTGTCAGCAAAGCTTTGTTGTGAATCAACTTTATTGAGAAACGCCATTAAACCCAGCTGGTGATTTACAGTTTAATGATGATTATACTACACATGTCAAGACTTGGATGGTAGAGCGCACAAATGGTTTCTCTCTCAGTTTGATCTTTTGGTCTTCAAGCCTTTCTCCCCCTCGCTCCCATGTGCCTTGTCTTGTTTGCTTTGTTTCTGGATGGTCTCTCTTTCTCTCTATACTGCACAAAAGACAAACTGAGGGCATCTTTTACCCTCCCTGTTATTCAGTTAGGCCCTCCCTCACTCTAATTGTATACAGCCCTGTGTGTGAGGATACCTTCCCTGACCAATCAGGTATCTTTCATGTGAGCATCATACCATCACATATTTACGTAAGCAATGCCCTTCGTATCAGCTGTGCCATCTCAATGTTTTTACATGTCATGGTTCCTTATCTGGTAAAGGGAGAAATCTACATTCCATTCTGACACAAGCAGTTTTTCAGTTATCCTCCAAGGTCTTGTCCTTTTGATGCGATTATGCTCTTTTTAAAATGGCATAATTTCCCCAGAATCCCTCTACATTGGCATCTTTTCTAAACTGTGCCCTACTTCTAAGTTTTCCCATTTAACTATTCTGCAAAGAAGAAAGTCAAGTGTTAGTAAACTGCAGGGATTGATGTTAGTTTCTTATAATAAAGCAAGATTTTAACAATTAGCATTCTTGTTAGTAATATAATCTTAAAAGGACAATTTTTGTGGCATTCTGTCATGCACCCAAAAACACAGGAAATACATCCACTCATTTTGTTTGGGCAACTCTTAGGAATCCCTTGCAGCCACATAAAACAGGATCCCTACTTATATGACTGAGGGTTTAGTCCCTGTTTTAGGATCCATTCCTGAAGTTGGGCTGCCCTGAGCAGAGCAGGCATTGGGCCTACTCAGCTTATGTGCTTCTGCTGTGGAAAGGAGCATAAGATATAGGAGCAGGAGTAAGGTTCAGTGAGCCTGTTTCACCATTCAGTAAGATTATGGCTGATATTCAACCCCAACTCCGCTTTCCTGCTAGATTTCCCTATTTTGCTTGATTCTCTTGATCGGGTCAGAATGGAGGCGGGTCTTGAAAAAAAATGGCACTGATGTCATGCAGGATGATGTCCCACTTCTGTTACTGACGCTACCAATTTTCGGAGAGTGGGAGAGGATGGGAATGTGAAGTTGCCTACATTGTTAAGTGAGCACATTTAGGTCATTATGCAACTCCTTAAAAGCTTGTTTTCTGAGATCTTGACATTTTTGCTGGGGATGTGGGACCATTCAGAGCTGAGCAAAGCTGAACATGTCCAGCCTGTCAGGAGCAGGGTTGGCAGTGTGGACAAAGTTTTATTTGCTTGAAAAATGTGGAAGTTTTGAAGGGAATCTATTCCACAGCAACAAAAATTTTAATAACATTAACAACGCCTTACCCTGTCCCTGGTTCCAGCTCTCCATCCACCCTGGCCAATTTGAAGATTCAGATGCTTCCATTTTTTTAAAACCATGATCGCAGCCACATCAATGGCTGCTAAGCCAGGCCAGAATGCGGTCTGTTCCCTGATTGTTCCCCCTCCATTCCCCTGCCTCTAACTGGCTGTCATCCTCCACCCCCTCACTAATTAACCCCATGCCTCCAAAAAAGTTGGAAGCTTTGTCCGCTCCCTATGGGTAGTGGGTTTGTAATCTGGAAATGAAACCATCTCCGAAATCCGGCCTTCTCAGTCAAAATCCTGCCCCAAAATTTTACTGATCTCAGTCTTGAATATGATCAATGACTGAGGTTCTACAGCCCTCTGGGGTACAGAATTCCAAAGACTTACCGCTCTCTGAGTTAGGAAATTTCTCCTCATCATCACCATAACGACTGACCTCTTTTCCAAAGACTATACCCCTAGCTCTTGACTCTCTAGTCAGGGGAAACACCATCATAACAACTACCCTATCAAGGCTCCTCAGAATCTTATATGTTTCGATGAGAGCACCTCTCATTCTTCTAAACTCCAGAAAGTGTGGGACCTTTCAACTAAACTCTCCTCATAGGACAATACTCCCAGAATCAATCTGCTAAACATCAAAGGGTAGGATTTTATTTGGAAAAGATAATTTTCATGTGGAGCCAGGATCCAGGAGCCAGGATTTCACCTGAATCCACTCCACTCCTGATGGTCTCTGTTAGCCATGATGACTCCATCAATTCCCCTCCTCTTATCTCCCCCAGCCCGTGATTTACCTGCAGGCCAAAGCAAATGAGGAAGATGGTCCAAAGTATACAGACAGAAATTGGTGAGCTGCATCTTGGGGCATGTGAGACACCAACAGTTCTTTTTTGTATTTGTTCATGGGGTCTGGGTATCACTTATAGGCCAGCATTTATTGCCCATCCCTAATTGCCCTTGAGAAGATGGTGGTGTGCTGCCTTCTTGAACCACTGCGGTCCATGTATTGTAGGAATGCCCACAGTGCTGTTGGGAAGGGTGTTCCAGTATTTTAAACCGGCATGAAAAAAGAAACAGCATTATAGTTCCAAGTCAGGATGGTGTGTGGCTTGGAGGGAAACTTGCAGTTGATGGTGTTCCCATGTCTCTGTTTCTTTTGTCCTTCTAGGTTATAGACGTCATGCATTTGGAAGGTGCTGTTGAAGGAGCCTTGGTGAATTGCTGCAATCCATCTTGTAGATGGTTCTCAATGCTGCCAATAAGCATCAGTGGTTGAGGGAGTGAATGTTTAAGGTGGTGGATGGGGTGCCAATCAAGCGAGCTGCTTTGTCCTCAATGGTGTCAAGCTTCTTGAGTGCTGTTGGAGCTGCACTCATCCAGGCAAGGAGAAAGTATTCCATCATGCTCCTGACTTGTGCCCAATTATTTAGATGAGGCCCAATGTCTAATTTCGATCAGGCTTTAGGCCAAGCTGTTAGGTGGCAGGTATTGTTCTCTTCATCCATTTGGCATCAGAAACAATTTTGGTCCTTTTAACCGTTCTTAAAGATTGCAGAATACCTTTCATATAAAATGATCTCCTGGTACATATCTTAAATTGGTTAATGGTGATTTTAAAAAATGGCAATGTATAAATGTGAACAATTTAAATTAAAAAAAAAATAAGGGATTCTACATACAATTAGGAAAACAAGAGTAACACTCCAGTTGTTACCCCTGATTCTGGTTATTTGACTTTTGATAAAGTTTGAGAGAAGTGTTTTCAGAATGACAGCATTCTGTCATCAGAAGGATTTTTAACAATAACAATTTTTGTCAGACCACTGACATAATCATGGTAGGCATTCCCCATGATGCCTGAACAACTGCTGGCATTTGTCAACAATCCTGTCACAGAGAAGCGAAGGAAGCCATTGACTTGATAAGCCAGACACTTGGCACTATGCTCTCTTGAGCACTGGCCCAGGTGCTCACTGGGAAACTGGGAAATCCACATACCTATGGTGTCAGGCTACCAAAAACACAAGAGGAAAATGAGCTGTCATTCTTATTCCCAAGATGCATTGCTGCTTAGCATATCTCTACTGTACGGCCTGGGCTCTACTGGTCTTTACTCTGACAGATAATTAAGAAGCTGCAGTCTGCCAGACTGCTCTGCTTGTTATTTGCATTTTTTGCCAGAGGCAACCAGTTAAGGAAAACATGACTGAAATGCGGCAAGAAGCCAATTAGCCAGATGGATGGAAGCCTGACTGACAGCTCTCCAGTGATATGACATTACTAAGCATCTCAGTGTGTATAAACAATAGATTTCACTTAATTATATATTACTCATAAGTGTATCAATAAGTGAAATTTATACATAACCACAGCAACCATCTTCCATTGTATAGATCATTCTTACAAATATAAATATTTCACAGATTGTAAATATAATTAAGTTTAAATTCTGTAGTACATACCGTTTAATGCAAATTTTTTGAATAAAGAATTAAATTCAAAGAGTTTTAAATTTAAGTTGTGGAGAGCAGCAGATGCACTCCTGTACACATTTTAAAAATAATTTTGCTGTATGGTGCAATTTATTATTAGTTAATTGTGTGATGTGAAGGAGGAAATGTTCAATCATTTCATTGGTTTTTATAATTTCATTTTGATATTTGCGGAAAATCCTGCAGCATGTAAAATATGATCTGATAGAACGACGCATCAGATGCAAAGAGTGTGGTGTCCTCAAAGGAAATGAAAAAAGGATGTAGGGGGAAATGACATCTGTTATGCAACCCACTGACAGTCTAAAGTGTATTTTGAATCAGACAAACTATTCATGTTTGATGTCAAAAGCTTTAAAAGCCTATGGGAAAATGCAATGCATATGTTGTACTGAACAAAATTAACAGCAGATACAAACCAATGACAAAGAAATGAAACAGTCAAAAACAATGGCAAGTATGACAGGGTTTAGCCTGTGCAACAAATGTAGCTTTTTTATGTGAATGACTGTGAAGGTCTCAGTATATTAGACCATTTCCTTTGAAGTAAAATGTTTTCACTCAATGACCTGTCCCTACAGCTGTTGCTATCCTCCTTGTCTGTGCATTGATTTTTGGGTGTCATTCTCCAGTAATAAGCCACCAGTTCTATTGCTACCTCCAAAACAGGTTACAGTCATTCAAGCGATTCTTTGATCTGTAAAAAATGCTGTGTTGGTTGGAAATGAGTAAACCAAATTCCAATATGGATTAATACACATTTATGTTGACTTCCAAAGCAGGTTACTAAAGTCATGATTTTTTAAATAAATCAATGATAAACAGGTGTCCTAATATCTCTGTAGAACATTGAACTCAATGGCCTGAATGGGAATGCCAGGGCAGGTGGGGGCGGGGGCAGGTGTGAACCTGGTCTGCGCCCCTGATGGGGGATGCGCTGCCATTTAAGACCCGCCCAGTGTGACACTCGCCCAGAGTCATTCCCTGTGCTCTTTTGCACATGTATGCGAAAGAATGCACAGATCTCCCTGAGACACAGAGGTGGGATTCTGGAGGAATTCTGTCCAATGGGTTGAGTTTGAATCCCAGTCATGAATGTCCTTCAGACCTCTCAATGAAGGAGTTTGCAGACAAACTCAGTTGACACACTTCATAGTTGTAAAGTACATCCAATAAATACAAAGAAAAATCTACCTTTACCAGTCCTGTTGCGTTACAGTGGAGCTCCTGTCAGCTGACAAAACAGCTTTGTAAGAAATAGGAGAAAAGGGACATGGCATGCCCACTTTACAAGAGTCTACATCATTTTAATCTATCATTAATTTTATTCAGCTCATTTATATTTCCTGAGGGAAAATTATGCATTAATATTCCTACACCCCAAAAGGTCAAAATGTAACTCTAGTATATCTTATCATCCTCCATCTGCTCTATGCTGTCTGATCAGTTACTCTTGATTGACAATAAGGGCCTGACCTTTGGCATTTCCCTATTACCAGCAGCATAGGAACCATGGGTGGTGGTCAATTACTGCAGGGGTTCAATAGCTCATCCACTGTAAAGCCAGTGGAGGAGGTGTGGAAACCCTTGAAAAACACTATAAATATCTTTTTCACTGCTTTATTGAGGTTACGGCAGGCAAGCGGGAGAATCCAAAATTCATCGTTTTGGAGTGATCAGTCTCCTGAATCTATAACAGGATATTCTGCTGTAGATATCATCCATCTGTTTACTGAGTGAGTTAATTGAAATAAGGTTGTTTGCTTTTACTTGTGGGGAGGGGTGGTGTTGGAATTGGAAATCTGGAAATTTTCAATTATGCTGCCTAGCAAAGCAAGTGGCATAGTGGTATTACCACTGACTAGTACTCCAGAGACCCAGGGTAATGTTCTGGGGACCAGGGTTTGAATCCCACCATGGCAGATGGCGAACTTCAAATTCAATAAAAATCTGAAATTAAAAGTCCAAAATGTAAAAACCTGGGAACCTATTAGCAACCCAAAATGGGTTTGCTTGTCATCCTCCTGGCACCACAGACTACTGCATTAATACCATCATGAGGCCCTTACTTGGGGGGTGGTGGTGGGGCAGGAAGGTGGCAGGGTGCCCACTCAACACCCTCCAGCCTGCCCATGACCAGACCCAGACCCAGGTTCACTAATGTCCTTTAGGGAAGAACATTAGGAAACCTGGGCTGGCCTACATGTGACTGCTACATGTGGTTGACTCTTAAATGCATGCCCTCTGAGCAAGGGTAATTAGGGGGGCAATAAATGCTAACCAGCGATGCCCCCATCCCATGAAAAAATCATTCCATTAAGTTTAATTTGAAAATTACAACCTCTAGTCTTAATTGAAGTTTTTTAAATGTTAAAGCTCTGTCATCCATCTTTGATGTTGAATGGAATGGAATGCATCACCTATGCCTCTCAACATATTAAACAGGGGCTGTATTTAATGAAGCCGATGGGGGCCTTGCCTGCTGGCCGGAGAACTGCCTCTTTTGCCTCGTTTAGAAAAGGCCTGCCATGTTAAGTGCCACTCAGGTCAGCGATGGACATTCCCCAGGATCAAGGACCCTGGGGGCAGCAGTCTTACCCACTGTGACCTGCCAGCCAATCAGACACTAAAAGCTTTATTGATCAGCAGTGCCACCAGAGAGGTGGTTATTAGGACACTCACACAAGGCCCAGGATCATCTCTGGATCCTAGGCCACAGATGAGTGATGGCAGGGTGAGGGTGATGGCAGGGATTGGCGTTGATAGCAAGGGCAGGAGATGACTCTCAGCAAAGACACCTCCCCTTCCCCTCGATCAGGTTTTTGAATGAGGGACGTTCCCTGGGAGCTCATTAGCAACCCTAAATGGGTTTGCTTGTCATCCTCCTGGCACCACAGGCTACTGCATTAATACCATCATGAGGCCCTTACGTGGGTGGTGGTGGGGCAGGAAGGTGGCAAGGTGCCCACCCAACACCCTCCAGCCTGCCCATGACCAGACCCAGAGGGCATTAAATTCCATCTCTAGATTACATTTTCAGCCAATCTTATTTTCTCCATTGTAAAAAGTTCAATCCTGTGATTCTCCCTTCTTAAGTTACAGCCTCATCATCTTCATTTTTGCTGAACTGTTCCCTATGCAATGGCGCCTTTTGAAGCTGAGTGGGCCTAAACACTAATCCTGAATCGCCAACTGGGTATTCCCAGTGAGAAATGGTGTTAACAAGAAGTGCTGATCAAGAAATCACAGTTCCCCAATCCCCGATTTTCTATCTATTTAAACCAAAGTGAGAGAAATAAAAAGTTATGAGCTTATGATTTATCAGCTAAACTCATATTTAGTTTCAAAGACTGATTTATCTAAAGCCAGCTGTATTGTGTGTGAGCCACAAATTGCAAAATGCCGAAAAATGGATTTTGCAGTTTGTGGGTGACATAAAAATAGATGGGAAGGCAAGTGGTGAGGATGACACAAAGAGTCTACGGAGGGTTTAGATAGGTTAAGTGAGTCAAAAACTTGGCAGATGGAAGATATGTGGGAAAATTTGAGGTTATGCACTTTGGCAGGCAGAATAGAGGAGTTGAATACTATTTAAATGGAGAAAGACTGCAGAAAGCTGCAGCACGGAGGGATTTGGGGGTCCTTGTGCATGAATCACAAAAAGCTAATATACAAGTTCAACAGGTAATAGGGAAGGCAAATAAATGTTGGTCTTTATTTAAAAGGGAATGGAGTATAAAAATAGGGAAGTCTTGCTAAAACTATACAAGGCACTAGTTAGACCACACCTAGAATACAATGAATAGCTTTGGTCTCCTTATCTAAGGAACGATATACTGGCATTGGAGGCAGTCCAGAGAAGGTTCACTAGGTTGATCTCAGGTATGGAGGGATTTTCATATGAGGAGGGGTTGAGTAAGTTGGGCCTGTACTCATTGGAGTTTAGAAGAATGAGAGGCGATGTTATTGAAACATATATGATTCTTAAGGGGCTTGACAGGGTAGATGCTGAGCAGTTATCTCCCCTTGTGGGAGAGTTTAGGACCAGAAAGCATAATCTCAGATAAGGGGTCACCCATTTAAGACAGAGATGAGGAGGAATTTCTTCTCTCAGAGGGTAGTTAATCTGTGGAATTTTTTACTGCAGAGGGCTGTAGAGGTTGGGTCATTAAATACATTCAAAGCTGAGATAGACAGATTCTTAATCAGTCAGTGAATCAAGGGTTATGGGGAAAAAGCAGGAAAGTGGATTTGAGGATTATCAGTTCAGCCATGATCTCATTGAATGGCGGAGAAGACTCGATGGGCTGAATGGCCTACTTCTCCTATGTCTTATGGTCAGCGATGAAATGACAACACTTGTTGCTGACTTAGAATAAAGCTAACTGTAATAATCTAGCAATCTGTGCTGTGATTTCCCTTTTCCCAATGTTGCTTTGAATCTGGCACCAAGCCAAGGGGATTCCCAGGCATCTAGCAACAGTGATTTCATTAATCAGTGCTAGCAGCTAATCACATTGAAGAATTCACATAGACAGCAAACCAGGAAACAAAATGCTTTGAGTATCCTTTACTTTTTCTTAAATTTTACAGCCAGGGTTAGAAAGATTCTTCAGCATTAGTTATAAATTAGCAAGGCATACTTTTTATGGAGGTTTTAACAGTGATTCTACAGTGGAAAAGTCCAAATCCTTATTCTAATTGGGTGGAATCATCCCAGTTTTGCACTAAGTGCGGCTGCGGGCAGGAAAAAGAATCTTTTATCCATTGGCTGCAATGGCAGCTTTTCACGCTGTATTGTCCCAATCCCGCCTCATTAATTATGTATTCCCAGGAAACACTCCATTTGGATGGCGGGCGGACTCTCATTTACCTGCCACGCCATCACCTCGCTGCTTCCCCACACCAAGTGCCATATTTAAAGTGTGGCTACGTGCACACCTCTCAGTGCTTCCCGCCCAGGACTGCTGCGCAGAAGAAGACATGGTCCTGAAAGGCAAGAAGACTGCAGCAACCCCCCCATCCCGATTCAGTGACACATCCCTGGAACACCTTTAGACACCACAGAGGCCCGCCATGATGTCCTCTGTCCTGCTCTGGCCAAAGGAGAGCAGTAATCTCACCACTCTAGCTTGGTAGGTGATGGCAGTGGTGATCAGTGCCAATACTGCATAGAAGAGTTTGGCTATCAAATTCAGAAAACGGATGCATGATCTCATCAGTGCTGCCAGGGTAAGGCAACCATCACTCTAAACTCACACACTCAAGCCTATCACACATTCACTGGCATCTCACTCACTGCCAGCTCAAGGGACATCAACACTCACTCTCTTACACACACCCTCAGACCTCCATCTGACCTCATCTCCTCTGGAGATTGCCTCCTCAGCCCTTACAATCTTGAGGCCACTTGCACAGAGCAACTTGTGCCCCCACAGAAACGCTGGGGTACCCCCTTCCCCAGCACAGCCCTCACCCTGCACCCTCTTCTCTTGCCTGAGGCCACTTCTCCCCCTTCCCTAAGCAAGCCCTCATCTTGCAGCCGTTGAAAAGCCATCCCCGCCTCACGGCTGGTCTGGTAGGTAGAGACCTGCCTCAGAGTCTCCCTAAAAGTGATGTGGTGCTGCCTGTGAAGCCTGGCGCTGATGGCCGCAAGTGCTGCCTGAAGCAAGGTAGGCAAACAAACCTCAAAGTTCTGAACGAAGTGCAGCTCACCATGTACAGTTGTGATGTACTTGGATGATTCAGTGTGGTGGGTTGATCCCAGCGAGCTGGGTTTATAATGATATGCCGATGTCTTATAATGGAGTTCCCGACGTCTGACGGTGGGAAATGCAGCCTGCCATCGATGGGCTGAGGGGACGCTTGCAAACTGGCTTCATGACGCCATGAAACCGATTTTTGGCCTTCTCGCCATGTTTTCTGCTCACATAGCCAAACATGCCCACTGCCAACAGGCATGGAAAATTCCGCCCAGTGTCTCAAATCACAGATTCTATTAACTTGCCCAGAAATAATGTTAGACTAATAAACCCATAAGTCCCTACTTCATCTCTTTTACCCTTCTTAAATAATGGCAGTATTCTAAAGCAAGTGAAAATTGAATTGAAAGTGTTTTGGAAGGTCACAACCAATACATCAACCATTTCCTCACCTCCTCCTTTTAATTCCCCGGATTGGAAATAATCAATTTCTAGAGATTTGTCTATTTTTATTCTCCTTAATTCCTCCACCATCATTTTTAAACTTGGTAAATCTACTTGGTGTCTCCCCTTGATTTATTTTAATTTTCATTGTATCCTTGGTGCTTTATTGTCTTATTTTATTGTCACCCTTGTTCTGAAGACTGACACAAAATAGCTATGTAGTATGCCTGCCATTTCCTGATCCCCATTGCAATATCACTTGCAGCTGTCATTAAAGATGCTAGATGTTCATTTAAAGTTTCATCAGTATGGGCCTTCCTGAGACCAAAGCTCAAGTTGAGCACAAACCCTTCCGCTTATAAATGCATAAGCAATTTCAACCACAGCAAAATGTCATAGGCCATGCTCTCTTAAGTGTGAGCTCCCTTTACACAAGTTACTCATGTACTTTTTTGATCTAGAGAACACTTAATCTGTTTAATGGTCAAAATTCCTAAAGGTTCATCCCAATAAGCCTTGTTGATAATAGTTCCAGATTGATTGGAAACTTTAAGAGAATGATCAACAGGCACTTTAAGATTACTTTTTTGCTTTTATGCTTTGATGCTCTTTAGAATCATTATAGCACAGAAGGAGGCCATTTGGCCTGTCATATCTGTGCTGGGTCACTGAAGGAGCAATTCACCTGGTGCTACACACCCACCTTCTCCCAGTAGCCCTGTACATTCTTCCTCTTCAGATAATAATCATGTTCCCACCTGACTGTCTGAATTAAATATGCCTCCATCAACCTCTCAGGTAGTACCTTCCAGATCCCAACCACTTGCTGCATGAAAACATTTTTCCTCGTGTAGCCATTGCTTCTTTTGCCAATCACCTTAAATCTGTGCCCTTTGGTTCTTGATCTTTCAACCAATGGGAATAATTTTTCTGTATTTACTCTTTCCAGATCCCTCATGATTTTAAATACGTCAATTAAATCTCCACTCAACCTTCTCTTCTCAAAGCAAAACAATGTCAACTTCTCCAATCTGTCTATGTAACTGAAGTTCCTCAACCTTGGAACCATTCTCATGGATCTTTCTGCAATCTCTCTAATGCTTTCACATCTTTCCTAAAATGTGGTGCCCAGAATTGGATGCAACACTCCAGTTGAGGGCGAACCAGTGTTTTATATGAGTTTAACTTAACTTTCTTGCTTCTGTACTCTATGCCCCTATTAATAAAGCCCAGTGTACAGTATGCTTTATTAACCACTCCCTCAACTGGTCCTGCCACCTTCAATGATTTATGCACATATACACCCAGGTTCCTCTGCTCCTGCACCCCCTTTAGAATTGCACTCTTTATTTTTTATTGTGTCTGTGTTCTTTCTACCAAAATAAATCACTTCACACTTCTCTGTATTAAGTTTCACTGCCACTTTTCCACCCATCCCACCAACCTGTCTATTTCCTTTTAAGTTCTGCACTATCCTCCTCACAGTTCATAGTAGTTACAAGTTTTGTATAATCCACAAATATTGAAACTGTGTTCTGTACACCAAGGTCTTGATAATACATATATGTAAGAAGAACAGGGGTCTTAACATCGACCCCTGGTGCAGGCTTCTTAACACATATTATCCTAGATTGATATGCGGTGAGCTCTATCTACCTAAGAAAGACACAATCTGGTACATAAATTGTTCGGAAATCTTACGTGTGGTGAAAATGCGGTGAATCCGGACTCCACTCCAAATGGCAGATTCCCCTGCTGGAATTGCACCACATTTCACCCCTGCCCCTGGATCTCACCCCCAACAGCCCCTCCCCACCCCTCCCTGCCTGCCAGAATTTCCAGGCTCCGAGATCGAACTCCAACTTGTGCATCTTGCTTACTATCTTACTGTGTTTTTCAGCTTTAAAAATAGAAAGGAATAAAATTAAATACATTAGTAAAAATATATATAAAGATTATAGTTTACACTGTAAAAGGGACAACATTGTGGAATTCAATGCCCAAAGTACCAGTGATACCCTACAGAGTGATCCAATAAAAAAGGAATTTGACTTATCCAGTCATTGTAAGTCAATGACCCCAAAAACACATTGTGCATGACTTGACATAGCATTATGAAGCTGCAATGTTTTAGACATTAATCTCGAATCCAACTTGAGTGCAAATGACGGCCATAAACTGCGTTCTTGCAATTTCATCTGTAACCCTTAATTGGATTAAAAGCTTGTGAGTCACTGAAAGGTATCTATGTAAGTATCAGTGGCAACTTTGCACCTCTGCTTTGTGCTAAAGATTCATTGATGTGGTCATGTGTGGCCTACTACGTGTATAAAATATAATGAAGAACCAGGCACACACTTAAGGAGAATGATATGCATGACCTCATGAAAACAGAATAAAATTAGCTTTATTGTCATTTCACTGCTCCCAAAGGTGCTAACATTGCAGTGAACACAGAATTTATAAACACAACACGTGAATTATCACTTAACAGTGTGTTCTACATACTTTGTAAATCTGACCCGAGCGATAACCACAATGTACAGAAAATCTATCACAAGGGAAAATGCCTTCTGCTGTGATTGCATTTGGGAAAATAAAAATCTTTTCTATTTAGCTATGGATCTTCTGCATCCTTGAATAAAGATTGGCATCACACCATCCACTGATATCATGTACACAAGCCAACTCTATTACAGCTATCATCTCTAGAGCATTTCAAGGTGATTTCTTCCCCCCACCCCCACACCTCCCTCCCCATTTAGCCTCTCATTCCCATCATTAAATCCTTCTTGTGCCATACAGATGAGGGCAGACAGGCCAACTGTTCTTCAGTTTCTGCCAATAATGCTCTGTAACCAGCTGCAAGTTGGTGTAAGAGAATAGTGTAGGTTATTTGCCATCTGATTTTCAATCTTGTTCATTTCTAATGCATATTAGATACCTCAAACAAACTCTCAACCTGCAGTCTTTTTCTCTATATATGCTGGAAACAGAGGATCAGGATTTTTATACTATTCCAGAGGGGAAGTAATGGCCCAGATTTTGTTGCTAATATAATGTTGAGTTTAACGTGCACTACATTATTAATGTGTAAATCATCCAGCAACCTATGACAAGGAAGAGAATCCTTGTGAATTGTGAATCACCTCAAGTTGCTGAGTGATTTGTGTCACTCTGTCGTTAACCTCGCAAAAGCAACAGCTCATTCTCAAGCACCCTGTGAGTTTTATGCAATGGCTGTATTTGCTTATGAACTGCCTATTAAACATGGCGCAGATAGTGGGGGCAAGTACCTTTTTAATTATGAGATTTATGCTCATGCAATTTCATTCATCTTCTCCAGCCCAGTGTATAAATCAGGAAACACAATTTCACACAATGGGAACTGAAAATCTGCAACTCTTTCCCGAAAGGCTGTGGTTGCTCGGTTAAGACTGAGAATGGCAGATTTTCATGAAGTCAGGGTATCTCGAGAAATGGATTATATTTGGGTCCTTGATCAATCACTAATTATCTCTTCTCTCTAATCCAGCAGCCAGCAAGAAAAGGCAGAGGGAAGACCACAAGCCCCCAGAGCACCTCAGATGAGGAGGCAGAGGAGCCATCTGAGAAAGACCTATCACTGTGTTCACCTGCACCCTCCACCAGTGTAGATACATGCACCTCGGTGGGTTCTGGTTCTACAGTATGCTCAGATTGACAACCTGGGGATAACCTCATGGACACGTGTCCATGGCAGGCAGAGGCAGAGGCAGTGACAGCCGAGGTCTCTGACATCTGGAGTACTGCTGGAGACCAGGCCCCTGCTGAGACTGTAACAATGATGAATCTCTGCAATCGGCCCTGAGAGAAATATTGAAGCCTCAAAGAAAGGTAGGGGAACATGAGGCAGAGTTGACAAAGGCCGTCATCAGACTGGAACCAAGAATGGAGGATTCTGTCCATGTTTTCATACAGGACATGTTGTGGCTCTGGCCTGTGAGTGCATTGAAGTTTCCACGGGAACAGTGGCGGCTACCTTGGAGACCCAAGTGCAGCAGTTCCTGCTGGATTTATGTTCATACCTGCTCATCACTCAATACATGGGTGCATTTCAGCAGTGGCTGGATAAGGGCAGGATGGGGCTCCTTGTGCTCCCCCCAGGTGCCCCTTCTCCTCAGGGAGTCAAGGAAGGGTCCTTGGGCACCAAAAGAGGGAAGGAGAACCAGCCAAACACCCTGAGGGCATCCAAGGGTGTCCTGCCGCTCCAAATCCTTTCTGCTTGCGATCCCATCAACTCCAGCAGGTCAGGCTGAGGAGGGTGTATCTGCCCCAGAGCAGGAGACCCTCAGCAGGCTGGGACCCTCCAGGCCTCAGGCCATGAGAAGATGCCCGCCAAAGTCATCTTAGACAGCAGGCATAGCAGTCAGCAGGCTGCTCCACCTCTGTTGTGGATGTTGGAGCTGCATCTGGACGTAGTGGTGGAATTATAAAAATTAAGAAGCTTTGAATGCACGTCGATGGTACAGGTGTTCATTCACTGTATATAATCTGCACTATTATAAATACATTTCGGGTTTATCCCTCTCCAAGTCTCAAATACTGAATGGCTAATCGATGTGATGCAAGGTCCCCATTTGTTCTAGGGTACAAAATGAACCCCTCCCCACCAATTATCTCCCATATCTCCCATTTTGTTCCTCCATTTCATTAAGCCTCACTCAATGTCATCACGTTGAATCGTCTTTAGTTCCACATTAGCAACATGACAAAGACACTTCCTATATGAAAATGATGACTGGACAATACACATCCAGACATTCTGTGACACCATGAGAATTGTTCATCAAGGTTAGCGATTATTCCGATGCTGTTGCACTGAACTCTGTAGTTTGTGGATGTTACAAATATTTGTTGCAACCAATGTTAGAATCTTTTCTTCAAGTGCACTTTGCAAAGGCATTTTATTTTATAACTGTGAGTTGCATGGGAAAGAAATCAAGCATCATAGCCTTTCATGCCTTCCTGCAACATGTTTTTGTCTCTGCTTTTAGGGCTGAATATTATTCTTTTCTTAGTTCGTGCTCTCCCTGTGCATATTGCTGCACGATGGAAGTTGGTTACACTCGATGACATTAGAAAATGTCTGCCAGAGGGTAATTAGTGTGTGACGTCAGAGGTGTTGCTCATCCTGTTGAAGCTGTCCACTTACCTGTGAGGATCTTACTTTGTACCTGAATGGCTGCCTAGCAGTGCTTTACAGAATTCCCCCGTGAAGTCTCAGATAAATATGGAATTCATTGCATGACTGTGCACACATTGACTTAGGGTACATAAAAAAGTTTGGCCTTTATGAGACAGACAAAGTCAAGGGCTCTAATGGTATGAAAGCAATGCTCTAGCACATCTCCTGAGTGCTCAGCAGTATCTATGAAGGGAATAAGTTACCATTGATCACTGTGTCAAACCTGACTGGGACACGTCTTTCCTGAAAGCCAAGGCAATGCAGGACGTAAACTTTGGCAGGCTTCTGACGAATGGAACATAATGAGTATTTGTCAATAATCACACGATAGTCCTGCTGAAACAATCTGTGACTACAATGCTAACATAACTCACAGATTTGGGTGCATTGCTGTTGTGTGACAGATCCCTGTGTCCTGATGCCCTATGGTATCATGGGGCTCAGCAACAAGATATGGCTTCTGCATTAATCAGGCCTGAGAGCTGGTGTTTGGGGAGATGGTGCTACCCGGATGTAACTCCCTCTTGAGATGGTCAAGCGCTAACCATTGACAAATGTTTTTCCTCTTAGAGTTGCATTGCTGAGCTGCTGTCATGCTGACAAAGGTACATCCATGTGTGCAATTACAATTCAGTCTCTTGAAGGCTGCCATGGCCACTGACTTGTTGCCACCATAGTTGAAAGGGCTGCACTGTGTGCAGTTGCTTAAGGATGTGCATTACTGGAGTGCTTAACCCATTATGTAGCGGCCACATAGTCCCTAGACTACTGCGCCTTCTAAGGATGACCCCATGGTTAGAGTTGAAGGTGACTTATGTTTCCTCCATGATCATTGTGAAATTGATGACCTTTCATGAGATGTTGCTGCTGACAACGAAGGTCTTGCTGTGTCCCCTGCATCGAAACATGAAGGGAACTTTAATCATGAAAGCTTGTCTTCACCTTATTCCTCCCAGGGATTGTCATGGGCATGCCTCCCACATCATGCCCGTGCAATAGCATCCTCATGTGGCTCGGCTGAATCTCGCCCTCTTCACATTCACCCTTTTCCAAGTCCTCCTCACTCGAGGAGACATCTGGCTCTTCCATGTCTCCCTGTGACAACATATCCCACTTTTGAAGCGCTAGGTTGTGTAGGGCTCAGCAAACAACAATGAGGCAGGGCAGTCTCTGCAGTAAGCATTGGAGAGGCCTGCCTTTGACTTGTCCAAACATCTGAAATGCATCTTGAAGAGGCCAATAGCTTGCTCTATTAAGGACATTGTGGCTGAATATGCAACATTGTATCCCTCCTCAGGTGCACTCTGTGGATGACAAATAGGCATCATTAGCCATGTCTTCTGGGGGCATTCCTTATCACTGAGGAGCCAAACCTCTAAGTGCTGAGCTCCCTGAAATATCTCTGGTACCTGGGGATGACTCAAAGTGTGTGAGCTCCCTGCATACTTAACATAAAAATGCTGGATCCGCTTTCTGTGCACACAAATTAGCTGGATGTTCAGAAAGTGAATACCTTTTCTATTAATGAACCGCGGAGTTCTCAAGGTAACGTGTGCAGCTGATGATGCCCTGCACTTGTGTAAAGCCTGAGATCACAGTAAATCCCACAGCCCTGGCAGCCTGGCTTGCTTCATCCATGCAGAACTGCACATAATGGTGTGCTTTATTGAAAAGGGCATCTGTCACCTCCCTTATGCATTTGTCTGTCGCTAAGTAGTGGGGGCATGGGTACAAATTTGGGAAGGTGAGGTAAATCAAACAGTAGAGGCAAGATAAAAGAGAGAAGTATTATTACGGGAAAAGAAAAACAGATCGTGACAGGAAAGGGTAGAGAGTATAAATCTAACAGTAAATCAACAAATGAGAATAGAGGTTATAAAAAGAATAAAAGGATAGAACTAAAGGCTCTGCATCTGAATGCACGAAGCATTCAAAACAAAACAGATGAACTGAGAGCGCACATAGAAATAAACAAGTATGATTTGATAGCCGTTATAGAGACATGGCTGCAGGAGGACATGGATTCAAACCTGAATATTAAAGGGTATAGGACAGTGAGGAAGGACAAGAAGAAAGGAAGAGGTGGAGGGGTGGCGCTGTTAGTTAATGATGGTATTAACACAATAGAGAGGGATGACCTAAGTTCAGGAAACCAGAATGTGGAAACGGTTAGGGTAGAGATGAGAAATGATAAAGGCAAGAAGTCACTTGTGGGAGTCATAGTTAGCCCCCTAATAGTAACCACATGATAGGGTGGATCATAAAGGAAGAAATAATGGCAGCGTGTCAGAAAGGCACAGCAATAATCATGGAAGATTTTAATCTACATATAGACTAGAAAAAGTCAGATGGGCAAAGTGTGGAATTCATAGAATGTTTCTGGGATAGTTTCTTAGATCAGCATGTCCTGGAGGCAACCAGAGAGCAGGCTATACTAGACCTGGTATTGTGCAATGAGATGGGGTTAATTACCACATAGTGAAGGTGCCCCTAGGTAACAGTGACCATAATGTGATTGAATTTTGCATTCAGTTTGAGGGAGTGAGCGTTGGGCATGTTCAGTGGCCTGAGCAGGCAGTGTGGAGCGATTGGTTTCACGACGGTGTGAAATTAATTTGCGATTGTCCGCTCAGCTCACCGATGGCGGGCCGCATTCTCCACCAGCAGATGTCGGAAAAGTGGTTGCAATACATCAGCATATCATTATTAGGCCTGCCCGCTGGAATCGTCGTCCCCACTGCTGGATCGTCCGTCTACATCAGCGGGAAAACGTGCCGGTGTAGAACACGTCTTGACGAGTGTGATGTGCAGAGGTTGGAACTTACTCGCCAGGGCCTTGCTCACATTGTGGACATCCGAGGAGCAGAAGATGCTGGAGCCTAACAGCAATGACACACTGGAGGGCCGTCCATAGCATGCTTCGTGGATTCTCATGGACGTGGCTCCGCCACAAAGCAGCTCACAGAAATTGGAAAGTCACTGTTGATGCTCACAATGGATGATGGTCGAGGGGGTGGGAGAAGAAGGTCTAGAATCACTGGGAGAGGAAGAGGTGCGGTGAGGTTGGGGTGGGGGAATGAAGGTGTCGGATGGGAAGTTGGGAGGAGGGGGTAACGGGGGAGAAGACAGTATCTGGGGTGGAAGGGAGTTGGAAGGTGTAAGGGAAGGAGTGCGGAGAGGGGAAGGAGTGCAGCGAGGGAAAGGGATGCAGAGAGAGGAGGGTGTCCAGGGGGAGGAAGGGGTGTAGAGAGGGAGGGTTTCCAGGAGGGAGGAAGGGGTGCGGAGATGGAAGGGTGTAAGGGTGGAGGAAGAAGTAAGAGCAGAGGAACGATTCAGGAAAGGGGGGGGGGGAAACTAAGCGGGTGGGCAGAGCCTGTGGGGGATGGGTGGGTTAGGGGTGGGGAAGGGGTGCAGAAGCGGGAATGTGTAGCTGAATGCACAGGAGGGATCGGATAGGTCCATGTCTGCCTCCTGGGGAGCGAACTGAGGGTGGGTGTGGTATGGAGGAAGGGTGAGAATGATCGAGAATGAAGTGGTAGGGTGGGAGGGTGAGGGTTTGACGGTCGCGATAAAAGGGGTGGTGAGGGTGGTTAGTGGGGTCTCGGAGGAAGACACGGACTCTGGGGTGGGAAGTTGGAAGTCGGGGATGTTAACATGGTTGGGGGTGGGATTTTCAGGAAGAAAGGGATTGTGCACGTTCATCTGGACATCCCCGAAGGAAAAGGGTTGTGGCTGGTAGGTCAACGAGGGGAGGTGGAATATGATGCCAAGGAGGCCAACAGTGATGAGGGAAAGGAAATGGTTGACTGGGAGGAGGGGAAAAGATGGGGGAGCTGACAAAAAACCGAATCCAGACCATGCTATCTAAATTGAAAGTGAAACAAGAGTCGCGGTGGGTGAGATCATGGGAATGTGATCAGTGGGTGGGTGGAGATGTAGGTCAGCTCAGATGGACAAAGTTCGCAGATGACAGGAAAATTGGTAGGGTGGTAAATAGTGAGGAGGATAGCCGTAAACTGCAGAAGGATATCAATGGACTGGTCAGGTGGGCAGAGCAGTGGCTAATGGAGTTCAACCCGGCAAAGTGTGAGGTAATGCACGTGGGGAGGGCTAACAAGGCAAGGGCTTACACTATGAATAGTAGGACCCTGGAAAGCACTGAAGATCAGAGGCACCTTGGTGCGCATATCCATAGACCCTGAAGGTAGCAGGGCAGATAGATAAGAAGATTAAGAAGGCTTATGGGATTCTTGCTTTTATTAGCTGAGGCATAAAATACAAGAGCAGGGAGGTTATGCTGGAACTGTATAAAATGCAGGTTAGGCTACAACTGGAGTACAGTGTGCAGTTCTGGTCACCACATTATAGGAAGGATGTGATTGCACTGGAGAGGCTGCAGAGGAGATTTAGCAGGATGCTGCCTGGGCTGGAGAGTCTGAGCTATGAGGAAAGATTGGATAGACTGGGTTTGTTTTCCTTGGGGCAGTGAAGGTTAGGAGGGGACTTGATAGAGGTGTATAAGATTATGAGGGGCATAGATAGGGTGGACAGGAAGACACTTTTTCCATTAGTAGGGGGGTCAATAACCAGGGGACATAGATTTAAGTTAAGAGGTAGAAGGCTAAAAGGGGGGTTGAGGAATTTATTTTTTACCCGGATGCTGGTGGGAGTCTGGAGCTCACTGCCTGAAAGGGTTGTTGAGTCAAAAACTCTCGTAACATTTAAGATGTATTTAGATATTCACTTGTGATGCCGTGGCCTCCAGGGCTATGGGCCAAGTGCTGAAAAATGGGATTAGTGTAGTCAGATCTTTGTTGACCAGCGTGGACATGCTAGGCCAAATGGCCTCCTTCTGTGCTGTAAACGTCCATGAGCCTGAGTCTATCTAGGTCCCACCAAGGTGTGTGTTTCTGCACTGGCGAAGGGTGTGTGTAAGCGCTGTGACGGGTCTTCCAGGTTGCTTATTTCCAGCTCTTCAATGGAGGAGGTATCCTCTTCACTGGAGATAAGGACATGGATGGAGCTGAGGGATTGGCTGGCTGAGGGTGTCGGTCGCTTTGCAGAGCTTCTTGTGACCCAGAGTAGAGATAATTAGTGCATGGCAGCAGAGTCAAAAGCAGGAGAGAGAGCACTCACAGTTGTGTTGAGAGAGGGATGATGTGGTGCAGGATCCTTGGGTGGGTGTTCACCGCCGACCTCACTGTCGCCGCAGGCACAGTCCACATCATCACCAGTCAGCACGATGGCACACTCCTCAAAGTGAGTGAGGGGCCTAATGTGGCCCACTCCACTCCTGGTCTGGGACCTCTCACTACTGATGTGTGCAGGCTTCTCCTGCATGGGAAGAGATGGGGAGAGTGTGAGCAGGACACGGGGCGCTGCAGGGAATGTTTGTTTGATGAGGGGCACCATGGACAGGATGAGGGCGTAAGCTCCAGATGATATGAGACTGATTGAGATGTGAGGGTGTGTGAGAGAGTTAGTGTGTTGTCCCTCGTGTGCGAGATCCCTGTGGATGAGTGATGTTTTTTTTTCAAAATCCATGGGATGTGGGTGTTGCTGGCTGGGGCAGCATTTATTGCCCATCCCTAGTTGCCCTTAAGAAGGTGGTGGTGAGTTCCCTCTTGAACTGCTACAGTTTGGGTGGTGTAGGTACACCCACAGTGCTGCTAGGAAGGGAGTTCCGGGATTTTGACTCAGAGACAGTGAAGGAACGATGATATATTTCCAAGCCAGGATGGTGAGTGACCTGGAGGGGAACTTCTAGGTGGTGGTGTTCCCATCTATCTGCTGCCCTCGTCCTTCTAGATGGTAGTGACTGTGGGTTTGAAAGGTGCTGCCTAACGAGCATTGGTGAGTTTCTGCAGTGCATCTTGTAGATGGTGCACACTGCTGCTACTGTGTGTCAGTGGTGGAGGGAGTGAATGTTTGTGGGTGGGGTGCCAATGAAGTGGGCTGCTTTGTCTTGGAAAGTGTCAAGCTTCTTGATGGTTGTGGGAGCTGCACTCATCCAGGAACATTCCATCACACTCCTGGCTTGTGCCTTGTAGATGGTGGATAGACTTTGGGGAATCAGGAGCTGAGTTACTTGTTGCAGGATTCCTAGCCTCTGATCTGCTCTTGTAGCTACAGTATTCATATGGCTAGTCCAGTTCTGTTTCTGGTCAATGGTAACCTCCAGGATGTTGATAGTGAAGGATTCAGTGATGGTAATGCCATTGTATTTCAAGGGGCAATGGTTAGATTCTCTCTTGTTGGAGATGGCCATTGCCTGACACTTGTATGGCACGAATGTTACTTGCCATTTGTCAGCTTAAGCATGGATATTGTCCAGGTCTTGCTGCATTTGGACATGGACTGCTTGACACATGTTTGTGAGTGTGTGAATTGACAGTGATGAGAAGAGCGAGTTACCCTGGTGGAATAGATAAGATCATTCACCCTGTAGCAGCACTGGATCGCCGTCCTCTTTTGCAGGGCACTGGTGCTGATAACCACTGCCACCACCTGCCATTCTGGATTGGTGATGCCACTGCCCATCCTGCGGCCAGTGTGGGGATAAAGGACATCATGGCGGGCTTCCATGGCATCCAAGTGGCATTCCAGTGACGCGTCATTAAACCTGGAGGCTGCAGTCTTTTTGCCTTTTGTGGACATCTTCCCTGCAGTAGTTGTGGGCTGGAAGCACTGAGACCTGTGCTCACGACTGACTTTAAATATGGCACTCAGTGTAATGAAGCGGTGAGGTGATGGAGTCGCTGGCGAATGAGAGCCTGTCTGCCATGGAAATGGTGTGTTTCCCAGGAATGCATAACTAATGCAGTCGGTTTGGGATGATACAGTGTGAAAACCCGCCATTGTGGCTGGCGGTTAAAACGTCATTTTACCCGCTCGTTACCGCACAGTGCATATCTGGGATGATTTCGCCCTATGTTTTTAAACTTAAATAAGGGCACTTGTGATGGCATGAAAGCAGAGCTGGCTAAAGTGAATTGGCAAATGAGGTTAAGGGGTAGGTTAATAGAGATGCAGTGGCAAACATTTAAGGGAATATTTTAGAATACACAGAAATAGATACATTCCAACGAGTCAGAAAAAGTCCAAGGGATGGACACACTGCCCGTGATTAGTTAGAAAGGTTAAAGGTAGTATCAAACATAAAGAGAAAGAACATAATTGTGCAAAGATAGGTGGGAAGTCATAAGATTGGACAGAAAATAAGAAACAGCAAAGAATAACTAAAATATTGTTAAGGAGGCAAAAGTTAGAGTACGAGAGAAAGCTAGCAAAAAATATAAAAACAGTTAGGAAGAGTTTCTATAAATATTTTAAAACAAAATAAGTTAACAAAGTGAGCGTTGGTCCTGTAGAAAATGAGTCTGGAGATTTGATAACAGAAAACAAAGAAATGACAGATGAAATGAACGGGTATCCTATAGGGGATGCAAGTAATGTCCCAGAAGTAGCTATAAATCAGGAAATGGAAAGTAGGGAGGAACTCAGGAAAATTACAATAGCCAGAGAAGTGGCACTGAGTAAATTGCTGGAGCTGCAGGCTGACAAGAACCCAGGTCCTGATGGACTTCATCCTAGCATCTTAAAAGAAGTGGCTAGTGAGATAGTTATGCATTGGTTTTAATTTTACGAAACTCCCTGAACAGAATTTTGCTATAGGCGAGCTGGGGGCAGGGCCTGCTCTTCGATGTGAAAATGACGTGGGATGACGTTGACCGGAACCCCTGATGTCATCCCGCCCCATTTAAATATTCAGGAAGACGGGGGGACAGCGCGATCAGCTGTCCACCCGCCGACCTGTCAATGGCCAATTGAGGCCATTGACAGGGTAGTGAAATCAATTAAAGGACCTGCCCGGCCAACCTTAAGGCTGACGGGCAGGCCAGGAGTCCCAGCGGGCTTCCAAAAATACATGAAACCTCATCCACCGGCGGGATGAGGTTTCATGTCAGTTTTTAAAAACTTTACTAAAGTTTCTGTGATATTTATTAACATGTCCCATCTCGTGTGACATTGTCACATGAGGGGGACATGTTAATAATTTTTTATTTTTCTATTTTTAAACTTTCAAAAACTTTCAGCACTCTCCCTGAGGCAGCACTTAGTCTCAGGAAGATATGCGCTCTTTCGCGTGCATGGGCGAAAGAGCGCACTTTGGCAGTTGGGGAATCATCCCTCCCGCACAGGGAATGCATAGCGCTTCCTGTCGGATAGCCCGCTGGATGGGCCTTAATTGGCCTGCCCAGTTAAAATGGCACCGGGGCCCGTTTCAGTGGCAGCAATCAGCTGCCCGCCCTCTGCCAAGTCGGTGGGCCCCGCCCGCCCATCAAGGGTAAAATTCTGCCCCCTAGATTTGGGGAAGGTCCCATTAGATTGGAAGATGGCAAATGCAACTTTGTTATTCAAAAAGGGAGGGAGACATAATGTAGGATACTACAAGCCAGTTAGCTTAACATCTGTCATAGGGAAAATGTTAGAAGCTATTATTAAAGAAGCTACAGCAGGGGACTTAGAAACATTCAAGGTAATCAGGCAGGGCCAACATGGTTTTGTGGAAGGAAAATCATGTTTAACCAACTTATTGGAGTTCTTTGAGGAAGTAACATGTGCTGTGGATGAGCTGTACTTAGATTTCTAGAAGGCATTTGATAAAGTGCCACATCAAAAGTTATTGCAGAAAATAAAAGCTCATGGTACAGAGGATAACATATTGGCATGGATAGAAGATTGGCTGGCTAACAGCAAGCAGAGAGTAGGCATAAATGGGTCTTTTATTAGTTGGCAAGATGTAATGAGTGGTGTGCCACAGGGATCAGTGCTGGACGTCAGCAGTTTACAATTTATGTTTGGATGAAGGGATGGATGGGATGGTTGCCAAATTTTTTGATGAGACAAAGATAGGTAGGAAAGTAAGTTGTGAAGAGGACATAGGTATGCTGCAGAAAGATATAGGTAGGTTAAGTGAGCGGGCAAAGATCTGGCAAATGGAATATAATGTGGGAAAATGTGAAATTGTCCATTTTGGCAGGAAGAGTAAAAGAGACGCATGTTATCCAAATGGTGAAAGATTGCAGAGCTCTGAGATTTGGTGGGATCTGGGGGTCTTAGTTCATGAATTGCAAAAGGCT
The DNA here is from genome assembly GCF_017639515.1 of Carcharodon carcharias. Classification (NCBI taxonomy): domain Eukaryota; kingdom Metazoa; phylum Chordata; class Chondrichthyes; order Lamniformes; family Lamnidae; genus Carcharodon; species Carcharodon carcharias. Next base: position 152,807,958 of record NC_054471.1, read on the forward strand.
AGTGTGCAGGTAGTCATTCCATGATAATAGAATGTCATCATTTATTGTGAGGGGAATTGAATACAAAGGTAGGGAAGTTATGCTTCAGTTATACACTAGTGTGACCACATCTGGAGTACTGTGCAGAATATTGGTCACCTTATTTAAGGAAGGAATTAAACGCATTGGAAGCTGTTCAGAGAAGGTTTACCAGGCTAATAGGAGGTTGTCTTATGAGGAAAGGTCGGACAGGCTAGGCTTGTATCTGCTGGAGTTTAGAAGAATAACAGGCGACTTGACTGAAACAAATAAGATCCTGAGGGGACTTGACAGGGTGGATGTAGAGAGGATGTTTTCCCTTGCAGGAGAATCTAGAACTAGGGGCCACTGTTTAAAAATAAGGAGTCGCCCATTTAAAATAGAGATGAGGTAAAATCTTTTCTCTCAGAGGGTTTTGAGTCTTTGGAACTCCCTTCCTGAAAATGCTGTAGAGGTAGAGCCTTTGAATATTTTTAAAGCAGAGGTGAATAGGTTCTAGGTAAGCAAGTGGATAATAGGCTATTGGGAGTAGGCAGGATGCAGGTTTGGAGGTTACTATCAGATCAGCCATGATCTTATTAAATGGCGGAGCAGGCTCGGGGGTCTGAATGGCCTCCTCCTGCTCCTTGTTCATATGTTTGTATGTTCGTATGATTGTGAGATTTCGCAAAGGTCCCAGATCTGCAGGCAAGGAAGTTCTGTACGGCAGTAACAGTCAAAGCAATGGCATTCAATGCCCTCCAAGTCCGTGCGACATGAGTTCTCCACTGAGACTGAGGCAAGTATGAGCTTCCACATCCCAGACAAGCAAAGTCGTCTGCAGCATTATCATTTGTCCATGTCCATTCTTGACCTGTGTCTTCTGTAGACCCACGGTCACACCAAATGCCTTCATGGATTTAGTCTCTCCTTGTCAGCATCTGGGTTTTCTTGGAGCCCCAGTGGCTTTTGCTCCTCAGGGCATTGATGTTCCCTGAGCTGTGCCAATTGACAACGGGACCTTCTTCCCCTCATTCAATCAAAGCAATCAGGAAGTCTCCATTGCCTGCTGCCTGCAATCTCCACTCCTCTTTGTATCTGTCAATGGATACAATTGAGCAATCAATTGCAGTTCCCTTGGAATGGTCTCCCTTCATATGCAAGGTAGAATTGCAGTCTCCAGCCCTTGACTTTCCTTTAGTCTGCACATCACATACCAAGGCCTCTCCTTGCAGGATGATATCATCCTGGAGGATGATAAGTGGCTGATATTTCCCCTCAGGCTTGAATGGACATTCATGATGAGAGTATTCATTCCGGTCAAAAGACTCAAGCCCTAGGAGACACAGTCAGCCTTGTGTTGGTTGTCCTTCAGTGATCTTGGCAATAATTATGGATACCAAGTCCTTGCCCTTATGTCCTGACTGCAAGCTTGGTGCCTTGAATGGCATGACCAGTGCACTGGGAACATGGAGACTTGTGGGGTCCAAGCTACCTCTGTTCAGCAGACGTTGATGTTTTGACCCAATATCCATTGTAACATGCCTCTATAAGGATCAGATGCCAATTAAGACCATCTGCACTGCAGCACTAATGTAATGGACTTTCACCTGAATGCACACCATTAGTAAAGGGGCCAAGCTTGTTCATTGTGTATTAGACCCCCGAGTCCAGCACTCAGCTGAGCCATGCTCTCATGGTTTGAGCAGGACATTTATAGGATGTCCCTTTAATCGACCAAGAATTTCTGTGCTGAACTCATCCAACACGCCCTGAGACCTCCGTCCGATCGATTTCTCTCTAGCGTGTTTTTTGAACTGCGTCACTGTTAGGTGAGTTCGAAAATGCTACTGCTGACCTTTGTCTGGGGGACTAGCTTCCAACCTCCTCCTTTCACCCACCAAGTTCCTCCCTTCCCTTCTATACTCACCTAATTCCCCTTCCTCCAACACTCTCCAGCCTCCGCCTGTTACCCTTGACCCCATCATTGCCCATGTGGATATTCGTGTTCTCCACTCTGAACTCATTAATGTTGATGTCCCCATGCTCTTTGTTGACCTGATCCCTCCCCTTCTTGAAGCCATATGCAGTCTGACTTTTCAGGACCCCGCGCACCCACCACTTGCATCCCCTCCCAACTTCCCGCCCCAACATGAGACCATCCAATACCCTCTCATGGCTTTTCAGCTACCAACTTACAGGGTTCAGATGCCTCCGCTGAACATTGCAGAGCCGTCTGCCTCAAAGTACCATGATTAGAATCTCCAGGAACAAATTCCTTAGGTGACTGACCACTCTCTGCACACCATGCTATGCACCACTGTCAAGAGGCGTACCCCCATCCAAGACCAGGGCCAAGACATGCATGCCCTCTAACATGGCCTGCACAGCCATGGGCCCGTCTCATCAATATGCCCTTAACTGAAAGGTTTCAGCCCCAGGACAGTCTCTGAATCTTCCTTGGACAACCTTATAACTCTTGGCCCAGAACAGTCTTTCACTACTCCACTGTGTTCCTTGACCACCCCTTAATCTTGCCTATGTCTCCCCCATCCATTACCGTGTTCCACACCCACCCGGTCCTGCCTCCCTCTCCTCCATTCCTTCCCATGTTCCCCAACAACCAAATCCTGCCTCCATTTCCCCTCTCCTCCCCTGTTCCATAAACCCCACCCCACCCACCAGTCCTGCTTCTGTCTTCTCCCTCCCTGTTAGTCTTGCCTCCTATGCCCAGCGCTGGTGAACCTTGTGATACAGACACCCAATATCTCACAGCACTGCTCTTAAAAGCAGGTGAAAGCAGAGTCTACATACTTTAAAGTCACTGATGGACTGAAGCTCACCAGGTGCGAACCATTTACACACAGTTGGGAAACAGGGCATTCTAGTTATCCGCTGGCAGGGTGCTTAAATTGGAGGGGGCGCGTAATACTGGTGTGATGGCCTTTTAATGAGCATTCATGAGATGCAAATGAATGTAAATGTTGTTCCTGAAATAGATCAGTGGGAAGGACGACCCGCCTTTAACTCGTCAAAGTCAGGAGAACAAAATTCCAAATCAATTTCCCACTGCTGGGTAACTGACTTTTTGCATCTCGCCACATTTAGTGCCCCTGTCTGCCGCAATCCCCACCGCGATCCCCGCCACGATCCCCGCCGCGATCCCCGCCGCAATCCCCTCCATGATCCCCGCCTCGATCCCCGCCGTGATCCCCGCCGCAATCCCCACTGCGATCCCCGCCGCGATCCCCGCCGCGATCCCTGCCACGATTCTCACCGCAATCCACACCGCAATCCACACCGCGATCCTCGCCGTAATCCCCGCCGCGATTCCTGCTGCAAACACTGTGGCAGTCCCTGCCGTGATCCCCGCTGTGATCCCTGCTTCAATCCCCACCGCGATCCCCGCCGCAATCCCCGTTGCGATCCCTGCCGCAATCCCCACCGCGATCCCCGTTTCAATCCCCACCGCGATCCCCGCTTCAATTCCCACCGCGATCCCTACCGCGATCCCCGCTTCAATCCCCACCGCGATCCTCGCTTCAATCCCCACCGCGATCCCCGCCGTAATCCCCATTGCGATCCCCGTGGCGACCCCCACCGCAATCCCCGCTTCAATCCCCACCGCAATCCCTGCCGCGATTCCCAATCCCTGCCATGATCCCCGTGGCGATCCCCACCGCGGTCCCCACCGCAATCCCCGCTTCGATCCCCACCGCGATCCCCACTTCAATCCCCACTTCAATCCCCGCCACGATCCCCGCCACGATTCCCGCTGCGATCCCCAATCCCCGCCGCGATCCCCGTGGCAATCCCCGCTGCTGATGAGGGTGGAAAATACTGCCCAAGATTGAAAGTCAGATGGCAGATTTAAACTCATTCAAACTCATTCCTGTAGAAAGGTAATTTGCTGTTAGAGATTTTTAAAAATTCAAATCATTTTTCTTTTTTTTCTCCCTCCCTTTTGAAATCCATTGAATTGGGTGGGGTGTCAAACTGATCCTGCCAGACTCCTGCTGCACAGGTTAAGTATTACCCACTTAGGGTGGAATTGTCCCAGGTTTACACTAAGTGCAGCAGCAGGCAGTATAAAGGACTTTTCACTCGCCAGCCACTATAGCAGCTTTTCACACTTTACCGTTCCATTCCCGTCACATTAATTATGCATTCCTGAGAAACGCGCCAGGTTATTGGCTCTTTGACTTGCCTGCCCCACTGTCACCTCAGGCCTTCAGTAAACCAGGCGCCATATTTAAAGGCCGCCCCTGCAAAGAGCTGGCACTCTTCAAGGGTCAGGAAGCTGCTGGGAATTGATGGCTGCCAAAGGGAGGAAATATGCTACCTCCAAATGTAGCGGTGCCTCACTCGAGCGTCCATCGGATACAGTGGAGGCCGACTGCAATGCCCACTACCCCTGCTCTGGGCAAAGGCCAGCAAGCAAGGTCACCAATCCAGCATGGGAGGTGGTGGCAGCAGTGGTCAGCACCAATGCCCTGCAAAGGAGGACAGCCACCCAATGCAGGAAGAGGATGAATGATCTCCTCCGTTCCACCAGGGTAAGTCACTCTTCTCATCAACTCTCAACTCACACACTCACAAACCAAGCACACATCCACAGGGATCTCACACCTCAAGGGACAACACCACTAACTCTCACACACACTCTCACATCTCCATCAGGCTCATACCCTCTGGAGTTTGCGTCGTCATCCTGTCCATGGCTCCGCTCACCGCACAAACATTCCATGCAGCGCCATGTGTCCTGTTCACAATCTCCATCTGTTTTCATGCAGGAGAAGCCTCCTCACAACAGCAAGGAGAGATCCCAGACCCGGGGCGGGGGTGGGGGGGGGGGGGCGGTGTTGGGGGTGGAGTGACTCACATTAGGCCTCTCACTCACTTTGAGGAGCGTGCCATTGCACTGACTGGTGAGGATATGGACATTGCCTGTGGTGACAGTGAGGTGGGCACCATACACCCACCTGAGGATCCTGCACTACATCATCCCTCTCTCAAAGCAACTGTGAGTGCTCTCTCTCCTGCTTTTGACTCTGCTGCCATGCACTAATTATCTCTACTTTGGTTCACAGGGAGCTCTGCCAAGCGACCGACACCGTCAGGCAGTCATTCCCTCAAATCCATCCAGGTTCTCACTTCCAGCCAAGTGGACACCTCTTCCATTGAAGATCTGGAAATAAGCAGCCTGGAAGACCCATTACAGTGCTTACCCACACCCTCCACCAGCGCAGAGACACACATCTCGGTGGGAGCTGGATCTAGAGCAGGCTCGGGTTCACAATCTGGTGGTCACCTCACAGACACGAGTCCACAGCAGGACGAGGTACGTTCAGTCAAACCTCCCGGCACTCAGAGGGCTGCTGGGGCACAGGCATCTGTGAGGTCTGAGTCAGATGATGAGCTTCTTGATTTGGACTTCCAACTCGTCGCGGAGAGTCAGCAGAAGGCGGGGGAACATCTCACAGAGCTGTTAGAAACCCTCAGCAGGATTGCACGTGTGTTGGAGTGCATCTGCCTGCTCTCTGATGAAGTGGCACCCACATATGCGCGAATGGAGGTCTCCATGCGAAGGATGGCAGTCACCATAGAGACCTTGGTCCAGCAGAATGGGGAGATGTGCACAGACCTGCACTCCATCATGGTAGCCATGGGTGAGTTCCTGCAGTGGCAATGTGAGAGAGAAATGAGGCACCTTGATGGCCCTCCATGTGCTCCTTTCCCTCAAAAAGTCAGGCCAGGGCCCTTGGACACCCGAAGGGGAGTAGCTGCTGGTCACCCCAGGGTCATCTACTCATGAATCTCAGAGGCTGTCCTCTCCCTCTGAGTCCCCTTTAACTGAGGCCTCCTTGATATTGTCCTCTATCACTGCAGAGGGAGCAGGTGGCTCACAGGAGGGCAGCCACAGCACGCCAGGGCCCTCAAGGCCTCGGCTCTCCAGAGAACCCACACCAAAGTCATCAGAGGCAACAGGACCAACCATTGCACAAGCTGTCTCTTCCCCTGCTGCGGACGTCAGGGCAGAACCTAGAAGAAGTGGTAGGTCTAGAAAATTTAAGAATTTCTGATCACAGGTGGTTGCATGGGTGAACAGATTTTGTTACCTTATAATCTGAAAATATATTCACTTCCACTGAATAATGTGTAATGGTGTCTTTCAGCATCATTTACAGGCTTTGCGAGCCCCACCCTTGCATACACACACAACCCCCCCACCTCCCCACTAGCAGTTCAGCTGCATGCAGCCAGATCATGAGTGATTCTGGAGGAAGAAGTGTGTGTGCAGCAGAGCATTTCAGAGCCACTTGTAAGACTCTCTCACACGTGGAACATTCCTCCACATCTCAATGTCCTGAGCATTTTCAATGCTGCCTTCTGGGGTTCTCTTTCAGTTGTCCATTTGAGCTGATCTGCATCTCCCATGCCCCATGCAGCACTTGTGCCCACCCAACATGAGGCTCTGCTCACTTCTGATTTCAAAAACATGGTTGTAGTAAGGCTTCTTCTTAGTTCCCCCATCCTTTCCCCTCTGCCAATCCCCCATCTCCTTTCCCCTTCATTTCTGACCCCACCCTGGCATCACCTTCCACCTCCCCACTGTCTCACCCTTCTGGCTCACTCTGCCCCTGCTCATACTCAGCATTCCCTTCAACCACGTCCACCCACAGTTCGCTCCCCAGGAGACAGTCTTGACACCACAGACCACTCCCTTGCATGTCCACCACTTGCTCCGTCCTCCAGTCATGCTCCATCCCCTACCCTCCTCCACCCATACTCCCTCCACCCCTCAAACTCTATCCGCCCCTCAGACTCCTGCATTTCCCTGGATTCCTTCCCCATTCCGAACTCTTTCCTCTGCCCGGATTCCTTCCCCTTTCTGAATTCCTTCGTTATCCCTACAAGTCCTTCCTCCCCTGAAGTCCTTCCTTCCATCCCCCCCTCCAAACCCCAATGGACTCATTCCTCCTCCCGAACTTCTTCCTCCCCAATGTCCTTCCCCACTGAATTCCTTCCCTTTCAACATCCCCCCCGCCTTAGACCTACCCTCTGAGTTGCCACATTCTCCCCGTTACACTCTCCTCCCCTGTACTACCTCCCCCCACAATCTCACCCTGACACCTTTGTTTAACCCTCCCAATTTCACCACCCCTACACCTTCCTGTCCCACTCCCAGCTGGACCTCCCTGTCTCCACCTCTCGACAATCATCTGTAGCAGCCCATGGCCATGACCATGATGTCCTGGAGGAGACTCCAAACATCAATGGAGACTTCCTGCTTTCCGGGTGATGCTACGCGGTGGAGCCAAGCCCATGAGAGTCCACCCAGCATGCGGCGCACGTGCTCCTCTACGGTCCTGTAGCTGCACGGCTTCGCATCTTCTGCTCCTTGGATTTCCGCGACGTGAGCAAGGCTCTAACGGTAAGTCCTGGCTTCCGCACGTCACACTCGTCTAGACGTGTTCTGGGCCGGCGTGTTTCCCTGCCAACGTAGGTGGTAAATTTGACACTGGGGGATGATTCCAGAGTACAGGCAAATTAATGAGATGCAAATGCATTGAAATTAGGTTCTCGATATCTGGCGGCAGGAAAGGCAGCTTGCCATTGCCGGGCGGAGCGGACGATCGCAAATTGGTTTCATGATGGCGTGAAACTGATTTTTGGCCTTCTTGACACGTTGCCCGCTCACACCCACCATGAAGCCCGCTGCCAACGGAACTGGAAAATTCCAGCCTTAGTGATTTTTTTTCAACAAGGAGACATGTACATGTGAGACAAAGAGAGAAAGAAAAATAACAATTTTAGGATCACTCACCTGGAGATGTTCTCTTGTGTTCTATGATCTTTAGGAAACATCTGAGAAAACGGGGTAAGCAAGAGAGACAGAGACATGGCTCAGAGGCAGAGAGTTAGATAAAGGCAGAGAGGGAGAACGAGGGAATCGTCCCTCATTTAATGCTGTTTCAATTTTTTTAAAGCTGGATTTTGAAGGAAACTGCTTAACACATCTGTGTTTTGTCGACAATCAGGAAAATTAATATTAATCATGTACACCAGTGAGGCAGAAATTCAAATTCAAATACCTCTGAGACAGATTGAGGGAGAGAAATGGAGAGTGAGTGACAGAAAGAGAAAGATAAGTATGCTATTTCTTGCCTCATTTTAATCTGATCATTTTTAAAACTTTACTTTGAAAAGAAATAAAACCAGCCTTGCTTCCAATCTTAAAAAACACTTGACTTATGTACCCAAATGCATGCTGGGATCTGTGACATGTTACCTCAATCTTTTTCAGCTGACAGTGTGATGGTGTAGAGAATTTGTATGAAATTAAGGTTCAGGCTTCTTGCATTTTACAACCTTGAAATGGAAATATTCCTCCAAGTATTTCAAAATCACAGTGTACTCTGTTGTAGAGATAAGGGGCCAGATTTTCAAATTCCACTATCTGCCATGGTGGGATTCGAACACAGTCCTCAGAGCATTACACTGGGTCCCTAGTTTACCAAATGAGATCACCTACCCAACTGAGTTGTGTAACTCAACTTGGGAAATTTCTCAATTTGGCAGAGCCACGTCGATATAGAGGGCTCTGTCACATAAAATCTTTGTTCCAGGGAGGTGGGGGTGGGGCAGAGCTGGGATTGCCGATCCTGGAAGCAGATTGGAGGTGGCCAGGGCATGGGTGAGTGCCGGGCAAGCTGGTTAGAAAGCCCGCCTAAGTTCTCTGGGATTTGGTCCCAGTTGTTTTAAAAGCTGTTAGGCCCTCTGGCCCTCACCCTACCTTGTCCCCTTCAGCCACTCCCCATATCTCCTCCATGACCCCTTGCCCCTCCATGCCTTCTCACCCTGTATGCATAATGAGGCTATCAGGGAACTGTATGAACAGAGATAGATGTTTAGAAACCTGTTTCTTGAAATGTGTTCATAATGAATGTTTGCTGAGCTCTAAGATTCACAAATGGGGGATGTGGTGGCATAATGGCATTGTCACCAGCCTGGTAATTGAGTGTAATGCTCTGAGGACCTGAATTCAAATCCCACCATGGTAGATGGTGGAATTTGAATTCAATAGTTTGGAATTAAAAGTCTAATGATGAGCATTGTTGATTGTCACTAATGGTTCACTAATGTCCTTTAGAGAAGGAAATCTGCTGTGCTTCCCTGGTCTGGCCTAGAAGTATAGGGGAGACCTTTTCAATTTACATTTCAAAAGGCATCCAGACCATGGTTCCCAACTGCTCTGAGAGGCTGTGAACCAGAAGCAGGCCTGACTCCACAAAAATTGCAGTGGTGATGCCTACCCACCCCTGCAATGGAGCTGGTCAGGTCACCAGTGCTGGATGCAGGGTTGCTACCCATACCCTTACCCCACACTGGTCAAATTGCCAGCATTGGGAATGGGGGAGGGGTGTAGGACTACGGGAATCAGATCCCACCAGCTTTTTTTTAAATGCCTCTGGAATCAGCCTGAGTCCATGAAAATCTGGGCCAAGAAGTCATTTTCTTATAAATGTGGCAAATGTTTTGTATATCACAAGGCTTAGTTATAGAACTAGGTGGTCAGCTTCACGGGAAGCCCAAGATGTTGGCTGAAAGGATTGTCAACATTGGCTGGAATTTTCTGGTCCTGATGTGGTGGGACCCACCGCAGCGAGTGTGGCAGGCCAATCACGTGTCCATTTACTTTCGGTGGGACCAGAAGGTCCCGGGCAGGGCCAGTGCCTGAAATCCTGGCCCTTATTTTTTTTAAAGAGTAATCTGATTGGTTCAGTATTTCCTCCCTCTTATTGGCAATTTTTGTTCTTTGGCCTTCATCATGGTAAGCTTGCTCTGATGGGTTGACATTGTGATGATATTATCATAAGTTATTCTTTCTTTGTTTTTCAACTCTGCAACCAGCTTGCTTATTGGAATGTCCCCTATCTGTTCAGATATGATTTGAATAATGAATTTGAGAATCATCTGTAATTGCAATACAAAATTTGTATATGGCAACTGAATAAAAAATGCCTAAAATCTGGCACATACAGCCTTTTTATACATCTACCAGTCGGTCTCCTGTGGCAGAGCTCACCTTGTTTCGGAGATTATACTCTTGCAATGGGTGTTGCATGATCAGGTGTGGACATTCCTCCTGTGTGCCTCCCAGCAGGATTATATTTCAGCTGAATCTGGAAAGGCAGGGAGCTTTCAAGAAAGCATTGCAAGGAGAAGTAATTGCGGGGATATGGGGAAAGAGCAGGAAAAGGGAAGAACTGGATTACTCTTCAAAAAAGCTGGCACAGATTCAATAGGCCATATGGCCTCCTCTTGTGCTGTATTATTCTATTACTCTACTAGGGCCAGGGTGCACTTGGTTGTGTCTTATTCTGTGCTATGTCCTTGCTTGTCTTTATTTCCTAATCGCTCTACAATATTGCCCCACCCTACATTTGCAAAGTCCACTCCAGCTGTTCAGTCATCCACATCTAATTTTTTGTGTATTCTTTCCCTGCATCACCTCAACATTGGGAGAAGTGACTTCAGCCATTCGGTCTGGGACTAAATGCATAACCGTCTGCCTCTTCTCCCCCTCTCTCTCTCTCCACCTTTAAAAGACTTCTTGAAACCTATCTTCTTAACCAAACTTTTGCTTGCCTCAGCTCTCCCACCATGTAATAGATAGCTTGTGTTTTTATTATTGCCTTTGTGAAGTATTTTGGGAGATTTTTCTTTTGAGGGTTAAGGTGCTATATCAATGCAAGCTGTTATGGGGTCTCTCTCCCCCACCCTCTGACTGACAGCAGCTACTTTGAATTTTCTTGCAATGCCATTTTCTTTGTGTTCTCTGTGCAAGCAAGCCATTAAAAATAACTTTCCTGTCATTACCTTTCTCAGGGTCTTCCTGAGTGTGACATTAACTTGTTTCCAAATCATTATAGAAGCAAAACCATCATTTCTGCTATGAATTTAAGAATTAATAACTGTGGATAATGTAGAGGTTTCCAACAGAAAATCACATGAATTCCTTTTAGGGCTTTGTGAGGGCGATATTTCATGGAGGCAACAGAGGTCTCGCCTGCTGACTGGAGAGCTGATGAGATCCCTGTGTCACCATCTTTTGGGAAAGTCCACTGGATTAACTGGGCACCAGTGGGCCTGTCCTGGGTTCAAGAACCCCAGGGAGCAGAAATCCCCAACCCCCCCAGACCCACCAGCCAATCAGAGGCTGGCAGCTGTGCAATGCTCCTCAGCATCACCAGGGGAGCGCTGTCACCTGCCAGCAATGGATCAACCCAAGACCCAGGCTTGTCAAGGGACCAGGCCACAGGTCAGTGATGGTAGGGGGTTGGGGTCAGGGAGAGGGGAGGGGAGTTGGCAGCAACGACTCGGTGGGGGGGTGGTGTGGGGGGGGGTGGGGGGGGGGGGGGGTGGATGCGGTGTTGGCGGTGGCTTTTAGCGCCCTCTCTTCCTGATGCCGGGTCCCTGGATCTAGCACTGTGTGCCTTTGAATGAAGCCCCGACCCTCTTCCCCCAACCCTGACAGGGTTTGCATTTCGGGCTCCCTGTGTGGTGAGTATCCCTTTGATTACTATCAGATGAGGCCTTCAAGTGGACAGTAATTGGCGGCTTGTGAATGGCCTTCCCATCTCAGACTTAATCAGGGTGGAGTCAGTCTCCCCTCCAATTAGTGCCTCCCCACCACCAAACTCGCCTTGGGAGGGCATTAAGTTCCACCCTGAATGTCCTCACGTTGTGGATTGCTGGGTATCACTGGTAAAGTTATGCACTGGAAGTTCCAGCTGTTCAGTGAAGAAGAATATGAAACCAGTACCATGTTTATCAGTGAGGAAGATCTTATTACAGGCATTCCTGACACTGAAAGTTTGATTCTACTTTATATTTTTGTATGTTTTGCAATTTTTAAACAATGTATTTATTATATTACGAACCTTAAAGTGCCTAGAAAACCTGGGAATGTTTTGGTTTGCTGAGCTTTTCAATTATTGGATGATGTTTCTGATCATGCATGTTAGTTTTTTTATTGCATGTACCCATGTGTGATCTTCAATGTTTTGTCAGATTTAATTAACGTGTTATTTCAGCCAATCAGAATTAAGTGTATCAAAGAAATAAACCTGCATGTGACAATATAGTTTGATTTATGCAATATGACCCCTGAAGTGTGATGGACGGAACTGCACAAGACTCGATGAAGCAGGTTTTCCCTCGTGTCCTCAGACAATGTGATTTTGACAGGGTAGGAATTTTACCCTGCCCTCTCCTTTACTCCTGCACCCTTTATTCTGGACAATTTTGTGCCATTAGATTTATTTCCATAATGTGGACAGGCTGCTAGTAGGATTTTCAATTTGGTTAGGGAGCCAGTCTGTTATTATCATTGAGCGTCTTGGCTTAGGTTGTCTTTGCTTAGGATCAAGAGAGACTGCTGGAGGCAGGGCTGTTGGTAAACTTTAACTTTTACTAAATATTCTTCTAACTACAGGATAAGGCTTAGGACAAGGCTTCGCATAGAACTATCTCTCAGCATACCCTGTTGTCATGTGATCTTACATCAATGATGATGAAAACTGTCTATTTACATTAATCCTTAACACTATATCTCCCCTCAAGTCTCTGACTTTATTAAGTCCATTATTTACATCATCCTACATCTCTCCCCAAAGTCGAAGCCTTCATCCCTGGTTCACAGAGATAAGCACTGTGGTGGTTTCACCAATCTCCTGACCTCATTCTCAGCTCTCTCGCAGGATGTACAGGATTCCAGTTCTTCACGTTCTCTCTCAAACTCAGTAGAGTAGTATGTGAATCATTAGAGACTACAAGGTCACTGTTCCGGTCATCTTCCTGATTGTCTGGGTCCATTCCATTGAAGATGTTCTTGTAGATATGAGTGCACTTCTGTTTCTTCTCACAATTCCATTTCAGTCTCCACAAGGTAAGATCCTGGTTTATCAAAACCTGGCCTTTTTGATTTTAGTCATGAATCCATACTGGATCCCCTGCCTGGAGCTCTGGTAAGTTCTGTGCTCTATGGGGTTGATTATAGTTTCTGGTTCAATTTGCACTATATTCACCCTCCTCTACCTTACTCTCTCTATATCTGCTGCTTTGCGACATGGCATAAGCATGTGTGGCAGAACAGGAAGTTGAGTCTGTAGTCATCTTTTCATTTGAAGTTTGGATTGAGCCAGACTATTCAGGAGCAGTGTGAAATAGTAACTCAGCAGAGCTAACTTGATATTGTTATTTCTTTTAACAAAGCATTCACTGTGCTTACTCCTCATTCGGCTGCCCCATTAGCTTGCAGGTATCTGGGTGAGTTAGTCATGTGGACAAATCCATAGCCTCTGTGACTGCTTAAAACATTAATTTGTAAACTGTGAGCCATTGCCTGAAATTACTTGGTCTGGAATGCTGTGTATAGCAAAAATTTCTTTCAGTAACATAATGACAGATTCCGAGGTGGTAGTATGTAGATGCTTAACCTTGATTCATCTGGAGTAGTAGTCAACAACTATGAGGAATGTCTTCCCCTTGAGCTCAAAAAGATCCATTCTGAGACTTTCCCATGGTCTGGATGGACGTAATGATACCATCAGTGGTTCTCTTTGCTCCTCGTGATGGATTGCACAGGTGATGCAGCTCAAAATCACTTCCTCTAATGATTTTGAGATCCCTGGCACTGTTATGACAGTGGATCACAGCCTGAATTACTTATGAGTGTATTGAACTTTCTGATGAAGACATGTGCTTTTTAAAAAAACGACATAGAGCAAAATTTGGCTGAGAATACAAAGTAACAACTTGCTGGAAAATTCCTACGTGGATTACACTTGACTGACTAGTCCAGAGAATGGAATGTCACACCTAAAAAAGTGTCAAGGCCTACTTCAGACAGAGACACTTCAAAGGAAGAGATACAATGCAGAAGAACTGTAATCTTCTGTGGTTGCGAAGACAATGGAGACTGATTACCATCTCAGCAGAAACTGTTGAGTTATATCTCAGGGTGTGGACATGATTTAAGTTGACAGAAAGCAGATTCTGGGTGAAAGACATGATTTTTTTTCCTTCCAGAACAAGAAAATGGGTTAAAAGGCCAGTTCCAACCCTGGTCTGTGTGTGCTAGTTCGGGTGTGCTAGTGTGTGCTGTGAAGGTCACAGCTGAAGAACATCAATTAGGCATCCCTGCAGCTTGCAGGTTAAAAAAACCTCTCTTTGTTGTTGGAGGCAAGTCAAAAGTTAGCAAAGCCACAGTCAAAAAGGAAACAGGACAACTCCTTCAACTAATCTGCAGAATCAAATATCTCCAAACCAACTGCTCAGGTGCCAAAGTCAGCTCTACTGGAAGAACCCAACTTCACAGTTGCAACGTTTCACCATCTACTCCGCAAGGACAAGGCAAAGACTGATTTATATAATTAAAAAAAAATCTTTTATTTTGGACTCAACTCTCATTTCTGATCTGTGTGTACAGGTATTGCATTTTTATTATTTTTTCCCAAGTTTTCAGTAACTAATAAGCTTACTCTTTCTTTGACTCAAGAAAGCCTGGTTAAATTGTCTCCTTCTAAAACGTAAATACATTTGGACTGTGAGAAGATATCCAAGAAGGAAGGGATCCTTTTTAAATTAACCTTGTTGCAACCAACCCGAGGGGGTTGAATAAATGAGGGGAGCAAGCTCATCCCTACTCACCCGAGAGCTAACAATTTGGGGTATCTCATGTGGGTCAATAACAAACTGGGAGACCTCGCCCGGGGACTGGTTATAACAGCACCAGAAGGAATTCTGTCTCTGTCTCAACACTTTGTAATGCCCAGGAGTCCCTGGTGTATTCTTTGAAGGATCTCGAGTCGGAGGACTCCATGGATCACCAATCTCCCATCATGAATCAGCAAGCCATCCATGACACTGCGATGTCTTCATTGCTTGAAATACTGCCTCAGGATGAGATTGTTTGCAACATAGTCTGGCCATCCTCTTATGAAGCATTCCCATATTTGAGCGTCTGCTTTTTGTGCCATTCAAATTTCCGTTCGGCTTTGTGTTGTTGCTGGTAGGAATTTTGTGGTCAATGAAATATAGGACTCCACATTTTTGACAAAATTTATGCCCCCTTGATCAGACTTATCACTCTTGCTCTGGTGCTCAGGTTTGCCCATCCATTTCTTGCTTGTTTCAAGTTGCTCTTCCCTGTAATGCACTTTTGGTTCCTTCACTTACTGCTCATGGGAAATCTTCTGGTTTTATTGAGGTTTTCACCTGGCTCGATTAGGTTCTGGTGTTCCCGCTTCATAGTCCTTGTTTTAGTCTTCTCAAGACCTTGCAATAAGTTTGGAAATTCTGTCTTGCATTCTTTTGGTTTTTCTTGGCTTCCCAATTCATCTGCTTTATAAATGAATTGCAGACCTGTGCGAACTTTTCAGTTTAGCAGTGAACACTCTTGGTTTTAGGTCATGTACAAAGTTTCTGTGCCTTTGTACTGAAGTGTAGCTGTCAACTGTCCTTTGACCTTCAGTTAGATGTTTCCTGGACTGTGGAGTCATCTGGTCAATGGCTGGAGGAAGTCTTGCTTTAGCCACTGTTCTGTGTCTGAAAGAACTGAAACTCCTGCTCCAGTGTCTAATTTGAAGCTTGTTTTATGTCAATTGACCCATAGTGTCTGCGCTCCAATTATTCCCATTAGATCCTGTAATCTCTTCAGAGAATAGTACTCCATTGTCTTTTTCATCTTCAATTTCTTGAATGTTATATACTTTAATTGGTTCCTCCTTAAATTTATGAGTTGTGAGCTTTTTGCTGTGGTATCCAGCTTTAAAATGTCCTCCCCTCTTACAGGAATGTCACTTTGCATGGTTGACTAGGCATTATTTGTGCCGGTGCAGCCTTTTCAACTACAGGAATAGCAAGTCATGACGGCTTTGGTACCCTCTTCACTTTTTCCCTGTTTTTCAGTAGGTGCGCTGCTAATTCTGTGTCCTACAGACTGCATTGTGTCATTTGTTTTTCTCCACAAAAGCTCTCTGTTGCCCCAAATAATAAACAATTTTGCTTTCTCACTTCTGCCTACCCTATTAACCATACAGCCTTTGAAATTGTTAAATCCTCCAACTATAGAAAATCTGATAAAGTCTTTTCTAAGACCCCTACAACAATGCAATTCCAAATTAATTTGTCTTTCAGTGCTCTGAATATACAATTCTCAGCTAGTCAATATAAATTGATAATGAAGGAATCTATGCTCTCTCTTTCAGTCTTTGAGTATGTCTACTGAACTTCACCCTTTCTATGATTCTGTTCCTTCTAAGGCTGAAATATATATCAAAAGCTTTTATAACATCTTTGTATGTCGCTGTTTCTTCACTTATGCCCTGTCTGACCATTATGTTGTCTGCACTACTGCCTTTGGCATAGCGAAGGGTACTGACCTGTTCCTTGCTAGGTTTCTTTGCTCGTCCTGAAGTGGCTCTATACCTGGTAAACCCATGACACCAGTTCTGCCACTTTTCAGCTTGATCCAGGCCATCCATGTATTCAAAGCACTCTGGTAAGGGGCAAGATTTTCTCCATGGAGATTTTCTCCATGGCTTTCCTTCACTCCAGCCTTTCTTTGAGTTCTGTTGGCATTTCTTCTCCTGCTGTCCTTTCCTTGCAGTTGTTTCGCTTGGTGCTTTTACAGTCGCTGGGCCTTTTACTTGGTGCTTTTTCTGCTGTCTCTACCACTGTCACCATATGTTATCATCATTGCGGGTCTTACCTTAGATTGTCCTTGATTAGAATCGAGAGAGAGACTGCTGGAGGGAAGGCTGTTGGTAAACTTTGACTTTGTATTAAACATTCTTCTAACTGTGTACAGGAAGAGGCTTAGCACGAAGCTTCCCATAGAACTATCTCTCAGCATACTCTGTTATGTAATCTTACATCACTGATGTTGTAGAATGTCTATTTACATTAACCCTTTACACTACACCCAACTCAGGGGAGAGAGGAAAAACACAGTTGCAAGTCTTGGTTGGTAACTGCAGTATAGCCTAGTCATATTAAACTTGGGAACTTGCAGAAATTATTTTTATTTAAATAGACCAGATGGGCTCCCTGGCACAGGTAGGAATGTCACTTACAGGTTTCCCAAATTGTGCAAATGAGACTGACCTCGGGGAGCTCATCACAGGGCCCTCTCTTCCATGGGTGGGCCTCAGGGCCTTTATCCATCATTTTCCTGGAGTCTACTGATTTCCATATGTTGGTCCTAGGAAGCAACAGCAATCGGCCAACAGCAGGGACATCTACTTGGGGTGGGGGCCAGGCCCTGCTTATGTTCATTCAACATGTGGGGAAGTGTGCTAGCAGCAGTCTTGGTGGGGCTGCAGGGGAACATAATACAGGGTGGACATGAGGCGACGGAGGGCCTCATTGCCTGAAATCTCTGTCAATTTCTGTTGCCATCCCACAAAATCTCTGGTGTTTGTAAGACTGCCCAATTCATAATTCTTGTACACTAATAGGAACTGTTGCTGCCACTAAAAATGTAGCCATTTTATCACAGTAATGCTGACCAGCTTCTACCTTCCATTACATAGGAAACTCAAGGCATCAGTACATTCCCAGCTACAATGTGAAGTAGAAGCGTGTTCTTTGTGCTCATGAGAGTTGCCTCATAAACTTAAATGTTCTATGAATGATTATAGTCTGTGCCTGATATCTCATGATTTCTCCTTCTAATAATATATTATGCCTTTAAACTGCTGATTAGAGTCGTCTGAGAGACAATCTTCTCAGAATCGGATATCATGATGTTCCCCTTTGATGACATGCTGCATTGCTCTGCGTTCATTGTATCACAACCGAAAATCAACTATTGAACACGTCTGAATACGTCCACTAGGTGGCAGTGTTTCCTCAGCCAGACAGCAAATTCAGTTGAATATGCCATCAATAATATAAACAGGGTAAAAGTAAGTTATTTAGTGAATCAACATGCAAATAATAATCTTGAAGTAAAACCCAACTCAGTGATAAACATTGTTCAGTGCTATTGTATTTGGACTTTGGAGTTATTCCATCAAATAAATCTCTCCATTGTTTCTACCAAACCCAAGATAACAGCTAAAAAGAGAAAGGGAGCATGCTAAAATGAATAGTTAATTCAGTGAAAATTGTAAGTGAATATATTTTACACATTTGCACTGATTTGTGAAGAAGTTTTTGCACTGTATTGTTTTGTCCATGCAGTTGTGCAGATCTGTGGACCAAAAATTCTTGGAATGCGCTCTTGTAAGAATAGAACTGTGAGCCATTGACCACCCTACTGGAGCCTGCTGACTCAGGCTGGGGTCATCTGTTTAATATAACACCAAATTTCCTCAAGGGATGAGCGGTGAAAGAAACATTGTGCGGGACCGGACATATTGGGTTTTCCAGAAGGAGAACAACCAAGAGTTGTGATGGAGCCAGAAGCGAATAGAAACTCTAACAGTTCCACACACGGCCCATGAAGTCACAAGGAGGTAGTTGGTGGGATGACTTTACCCAGCTGGAATTCCAATGGCTTATGCCCAGCAATATGAATGTTGGCAAGGAACTGGACCCAAGTCAGCACAGAGTCAGAAGCTGGAAGACCTGAAATTAATACTACTAGCTTTGTCATTCACGGGTGATGTGTTGGGCATTCGGAAGTCACAGAGTCCACTGGAAAATCTTAGCTATTTCTCTGCTGGGTAGGTAGCTGATTAAGGATCCGGCTACATTTTCCTCCCAACCAGGCCTCTTGCAGCTGCTTTATCCTCCCATTATGCCCTAGGCCTCGAAAAAATTTGTGGCCTCTAGATTCTAAGGCATCTTTTGTGCACAATATTCTGCACTTAACATATGGATTAAAAATAAGTACAGAGCAGAGCTGGGCCAGGTTTTGAGTGCTTAAAATTGAAACAACAATAAAATGATTCCTCTTGAATGTCAATGGTGGTGGCATTGTTAAAATGTTGCTGTAGATTAAAATGGACTGATCAGGCAAGTCCTCATGTTGCCTCATGAATTACATTACACAGGAAGTAAAAGGAGTATAGCAACTGTGCCCTCACCTGAAATGAGACCGTTATCAGATTTATCTCAGCTGAATTCTACAAAGGCAATGAGCTTTATATCTGATTAAATAATTTACTCTTTTGTCTAATTATCCCCACGCAGTCAGGCTTTTAGGGGCACTTTATCACTTTTTATGTAAGTCAGAGGAAATTTGTAAGAAGAAATCTTATAAGTGAGAGAATTTTGAATTGTTTTTCTTCACTTTCATAGCCCCTTTAAATGTCAAACGTTAAATCAAAGAAATTCCAGTCCCACCTCAAAGTTTAGCTCCTTCTGTTTATTGCTAAAATATTAAAAATTGCATTTTTCAAATGTTTGCAAAGGCTGGGCCACAATAGAATTCACCATTTTCTCTGTGGTATGATTCTCTACCATGTCAATGGTAAAATATATGCCTGATGAATGAACACACCTTCCCTTGGCTTCTCCGTTAAGGACTTGCTCTAAGTGTTCTATGGAATTCAAATAAATGTGACTGATAAAATCCACTCTGTTTCGAACATGTTATACATCTCCACTTGAATGTTTTGGAACAGTTAACTTTGACCTCTGACTTGCTGCTCACCTTGGCCTGGAAATTCAGATATGCCCACTTTTGATCGTAGGGGGAGGTGAATGATGAAGTCTGAAGTGCCCCAAGAGATGAGGGCTGAGGTCTCATTACAATGGAGCCAATGTGGTGTGAACAGCTGACCTGTGAAGAGGAAGCCAAAGATGGGCAGCTGCTAGTGCCTCAGCAGCCCTCGGGTAAGTGAAGCTGGGGCGGGAGTGGAGGAATTATTGAGGATAGGAGGCCAGGGGAGTTAAGGGCAGCAGCAATTGGAGAAAGGCACATGCAGTAATGAGCTCTTTTAAAACGCCTGCTTGTAAATTATAGGTGGTGCCAAGGTTTGGCTTTACTGCACTGGCACAAGCTGCCTCAGGGCAAACCAATCTTGAAGTAGGGGCATCAAACAGGTGATGGGGCCCTTATTTGCATGTGCAAGGAACCTAATGCCTATTTTATATGTGGGCTCTGAATGCCTAAGCTTTTCTATCACCAAATTGCAAATTTAAAAAATTCATTTCTGAGGTCTGTGTGTCACTGGCTGGACCAGCCTTTATGCCCATCCCTAATTGCCCTTGTTTCAGGAGGCATTTTTTTTAAGAGTCAACCACATTGCTGTGGGTCTGGAGCCACATGTAGGCCAGACCAGGTAAGGTTGGCAGATTTCCTTCCCTATAGGTGAACCAAATGGGTTTTTACAACAATTGACAATTATTTCATGGTCACCAGGAAACTTTTCATTCCAGATTTTTTACTAGATTCAAATTTGACCATCTGTCGTATTTGAATTACCCTGGTCCTCTGGATTACTAGCTTAGTGATAATACCACTGTGCCACCACCTCCCCCTTCAGGATGGAAACATGCAAATGCCTCTTGCCCGATATGTTGGGGGCTTGGTAGGCCAGTTTTCACTTATAAAATGATGCCAAATTTATAGGCCATTAACTTTGGGAATTGCCTTCCTTATGCTTTAACAGAAACCCATTCTACGTCCCTTGCCAGAATTTTGTGGGGATTGGATGCTCTAAAAAGTCTAATTAAAATCAGGGAAAATGTTGAATCTGCATGAGAGTTGTGCAAAAATGTTTTTAATGTAACTGGGAGAAATTATTTATTATTTTCATGTGAGCATAGAAACTTAGAAAAAATTACTCCTAAAGGATAGATACAGGAATCAGCTCTCCTTTTGTGGTAAGCACCAGCAATGAAATCACTGAGGATGCTTATTAATAGTGCTGTAGCATGAGTGACCCTGTGCATATTAACTGCTGCTCCCCTTTCCAAGCTGTTCCAGTGCTGCCATGTGTTGGATTCTGTTCGCACGCTTGTTGTAAGGGGTGGCCGATTTGGTACTAACGATAGAGTTGAGTAGCAGACACTTCATAGGCAGAAATCCGGTGTTTGTTCACAAAGCTACTCAGCAGCAACTAAACATGTGTTTACACTTCAAACTCTATCTCTATACTGTTGCTGCTACTAACTACAAACTACAGAGGCAGTGCGCGTGCGCGCTACTCTGTTATTGGATACTAAGAACGTGTGATCATCCATTATAACATTCTTCTTAAAGGTATATTTCACTAGCAGTGCAATAACATAGAAGATCGTGCTGATATGTTCAATGCACAAAAAAAGGAATAATTTACACATGGCCAATTACTATTCAAATAGCACCCCCCGCCCCACCCCCCCAGTTACTGGGAAAGTGGTGGGAGGATTAATTAATGGTGTCATTAAGTGTCATTTGTTCACCATTAATTTGCTCACCAATTGTCAGTTTAGGTTCTGCCAGAGCCAATTGGCTCCAGTCCTTGTCCTTCCTTGATTACAACATTGGTATCCAAGCTGTATACCAGAGGAGAAATGAGAGCAACTGTACTTGACATCAAGAATATGGCACCTAGGAACCCCAGCAAAATTGAAGTCAATCAAAACCAAGGGAAAAATCCTCCTCTGGCTGGCAACATACGTGACACTAAGGAAGATGACTTTAATTGTTGGTTTACTCATCATAGCCACAGAATAGGAATTCCTCAGGGAAGAGTTCTTGGATGAGCCATTTTCAGTTGCTTCACAAATGACTTTGTTTCCATCATGAGATGAGAAGCTTTTTTTTTATTCATTCACGGGATGTGGGCTTCACTGGCTGGGCCAGCATTTATTGCCCATCCCTAGTTGCCCTTGAGAAGGTGGTGGTGAGCTGCCTTCTTGAACCGCTGCAGTCCATGTGGTGTAGGTGCACCCGTTGTGCTGTTAGAAAAGGAGTTCCAGGATTTTGACCCAGTTCCCATCTATCTGCTGCCCTTGTCCTTCTAGATGGTAATATTCGTGGATTTGGAAGGTGCTGTCAAAGGAGACTTTGTGAATTCCTGCAGTGCATCTTATAGATGGTACACCCTGCTGCCAATGTGCGTCAGTGGTGGAGGGAGTGAATATTTGTAGATGTGATGCCATTCAAGCGGGCTGCTTTGTCCTGGATGGTGTCAAGCTTCTTTAGTGTTGTGGGAGCTGCACTCATCCAGGCAAGTGGGGAGTATTCCATCACACTCCTGACTTGTGCCTTGTAGCTAATGAGCAGACTTTGGGGAGTCAGGAGGTGGGTTACTCATCTCAGGATTCCTAGTCTCTGACCTGCTCTTGTAGGCACAGTATTTATATGGCTAGTCTAGTTCAGTTTCTGGTCAATGGTAACCCCCAGGATGTTGATGTGGGATTCAGTGATGGTAATGCCATTGAACATCAAGGGGCGATGGTTGGATTCTCTCATGTTGGAGGTGGTGAGTGCCTGACACTCGTGAGGCGCGCATGTTACTTGCCACTTGTCAGCTGAAGCCTGGATATTGTCCAGGCCTTGCTGCATTTAGATATGGACTATTTCAGTATCTGAGGAGTCTTGAATGGTGCTGAACATCGTACAATCGTCAGCAAACATCCCCACTTCTGATCTTATGATGAAAGGAGGGTCATTGATGAAGCAGCTGAAGATGGTTGGGCTGAAGACACTACCCTGAGGAACCCCTGCAGTGATGTCCTGGGGCTGAGGTGACTGACCTCCAACAACCACAACCATCTTTCTTTGTGCTAGGTATGACTCCAACCAGCAGAGAGTTTTCCCCCTGATTCCCATTGACTCCAGTTTTGCTAGGGCTCCTTGATGCCACACTCGGTCAAATGCTGCCTTGATGTCAAGGGCAGTCACGTTTACCTCACCTCAGGTGTTCCCAGGGAGCTACTTTGTTTGAGGATGGTTCTACAGTCTT
The DNA here is from genome assembly GCF_017639515.1 of Carcharodon carcharias. Classification (NCBI taxonomy): domain Eukaryota; kingdom Metazoa; phylum Chordata; class Chondrichthyes; order Lamniformes; family Lamnidae; genus Carcharodon; species Carcharodon carcharias. The sequence goes on from NC_054471.1 coordinate 152,830,871, forward strand.
CAGCTCCATTTGTAACTCCCGTGACAGTGAAGTCATTAAACACAGCCTACAGCATGACCTGGAAAACATCCGGACTTGAGTAGCGGCAGGAATATTCACACAACTTAGGTAATGAGCATCTTGAAAAGAAGAAATCCCAGCTATCTCCCTGACCATAAACAGCACCACCATTGTTGCTGTCTGGGGCTTCCTGACATCCAGAGTCGTTCACGCCAATGGACAGAATGGTTGGGGTGGGGAGGAGGTGTAAGTTTGAATATTTAAAGCCTGGTTTGGAAATGCAGTCAACTGTAAACTGATCAACTATATTTCCCAAATCCACGCTGCAAAGCAGGAAGCACAGCTGAATGTTAAAATGTCCCATTAGCACCAGAGCTCCATTGGCCCAACAGTGTTTATCCAAGAAACTGTAGCAAAATTTCACCCTCTCCTAGGAGATGCCTCTTCAAATAATCTGATCCCAGGATTTTGGGCGGAGTCAGATATAACAATAGTGAATGAGCCTCAAAGGATGGGGATTCTTACAGGTGTGCTTTGCCAAACTATTGGCTTTGTCAGGCATAAAAGGCCAGAAATTACTGGTGGTAATGGCAGAAAAATCCTTAATGCACTTTTATAACAGTCTGCTGTTTTGTGTTGTTAGTGGTTCGCTTTAGCACAGGGGCATTTATGCTTAGTGTAAACTTCTGAGCTCTCAGTGTGCTGTACTTTAAAATGTGCTAAATCTCTCTAGCCTTTTGTAAACAATAACAGTGATGGTACTAAAACCAATAAACGCATTAATAGAATAAGATATTGTTGACATCACCACAGATTGCATTTTCTACATCAATACCTCCTTCTGTCAGTTCATCTAACTTCCAATTGTTTTTATTCAGTAATGCCTATACCAGATAAAATAATCCAATTGCTCTGCTGCAACAAATCCTGACAATGGAAGATTTAACTGCCATTTTTAAGAAAACAAGATGGAGGAGGATTAGAGTGATGCATTTTAAAATTATTGCTGGAATTTTCTTAATCTTAGGTAACAATAACACAGGTTTTAAAATGAAAAAAAACAACAATTTCAGTTGATACATGTTCTGTTTTTCAAGAGGCTTTGTGACTGGATCCTATAGTTAGTCCTGCCTCGCCCTTCTATCAAGCTGTATGTATTTACCAATATCCATCATATTTTACTGATTTCCTATTTCCCTCCTTGGCCCTCTAATAGTGATAAACACTGGATAATCTAAGCTTTTAAAAATTATAAAGCACCAGATGCAATTGCATCGTTGCATGACTAATTTCCAGAATGCATTTGCCTTGAATCAGACTTTTGTATATTAACAAATTGCCCTTTAATGTGATGTATAGAAGAAAAATGAATGAGTTAGCAAACCTAACTGTTTCTAGGAGCAAGTGAATGGATAATGCAAGTATAGAAACCTGGATCCTGAAATAACAAGTCCTTTCAACGAGTTTGTGGCTTAAAAGCAGCCGATTGTACTGACAATTTCATGAGTGGAAGCAGGCGCAGGATGCGTTTTTACTAGGTTTGTAACCCATGATGTCTGTGCTGTAGTTTGTGATGCAATCTGGGCCTTTCTATATGTGTGTACTCACTGTTGCTGCTGGGAGCTCATTAGCAAAGTTTTAATGGCATTGGAATCCCCAAATCCCATGACTTGTGTTCCCATTTCACCAAGGGTAACTTAGGTTGAAATAAGAGAGGCAAACCTGCTGCCAGTATCAGCTGACAGCAGTGAATGTACTTCACTTTGGAACCTGCGGTTTGAAGATTGCTGGAACTGCAGGAAAGATTTTCAAGTTATTTTCTTCTTTGTGTCTTGTATCTGGATTGGGGTTGATTTGTCTTTGACAACCTGAGGGCCCTTCAGTCCATTTCTTTTTACCATCTCCCATGACAAGGAGTTCTGAGTATCAGGCACTGTACTGGATTCACAATCGCCATCCTTTTGTTTTAATTTTAATTTTAATTGAAGGCGATGAGCAGTGTCAGCTCTGGCTCAGTTGGTAGCGCTCTCACCTCTGACTCAGAAGGCTCTCGGTTCAAATTCCACTCCAGGACTTAAAGCACAAAAATCAAGGCTGACATCCCAGTGCAGTACTGAGGGAGTGCTGCACTGCTGGAGGTGCTGCCTTTCAGATGAGATGCTAAACTAAGGCCCCAGTGCACTCTCAGGTGGATGTAAAATAGCCCATGACACCACTTTGAGGAAGAGCAAGAAGAGTTATCTCTGGTGCACTGGGCAATATTTAACCCTCATTCAACATCGCAAAACCAAATAATCTGTTATTATCACATTGCTATTTGCAGGAGTTTGCTGTGCACAAAATTGGCTGCCATATTTCCCACATTACAGTAGTGACTGCGCTTCAAAAATACTTCCATGGCTGTGAAGTGCTTTGAGATGTTCGGTGGTTGTGAAAGGCACTATTTAAATGCAAATCTTTTCTTTCTTTCATGCAGGGTAGAGGAAAGGAGAGGGAGTCAGCATTTAAAGAAGCAATACCCTCCCAGCTCAGTAAGATAAGAGCGCATGGTGTTAGAGGCAAAGTACTAGCATGGATAGAAGATTGGCTGTCTGGCAGGAGGCAGAGAGTGGGGATAAGGGGGTCCTTCTCAGGATGGCAGCTGGTGACTAGTGGAGTTCTGCAGGGGTCAGTGTTGGGACCACAATATCTACACATTAATGATCTAGATGAAGGAACTGAGGGCATCCTGGCTAAGTTTGCAGATGATACAAAGATAGGTGGAGGGACAGGTAGTATTGAGGAGGCGGGGAGGCTGCAGAAGGATTTGGACAGGTTAGGAGAATGGGCAAAGAAGTGGCAGATGGAATACAACGTGGGGAAGTGTGAGGTCATGCACTTTGGAAGGAAGACTGGAGGCATAGACTATTTTCTAAATGGAGAGAGAATTCAGAAATCTGGAGTGCAAAGGGACTTGGGAGTCCTAATCCAGGATTCTCTTAAGGTTAACTTGTAGGTTGAGTCAGTAGTTAGGAAGGCAAATGCATTGTTGGCATTTATTTTGAGAGGCCTGGAATATAAAAGCAGGGATGTGCTGCTGAGGCTTTATAAGGCTCTGGTCAGACTACATTTAGAATATTGTGAGCAATTTTGGGCCCTGTATCTCAGGAAGGATGTGCTGGCCCTGGAGAGGGTCCAGAGGAGGTTCACGAGAACGATCCCAGAAATGAAAGGCTTAACATATGAGGAATGTTTGAGGACTCTGGGTCTATACTTGATGGAGTTTAGAAGGATGAGGGGGGATCTGATTGAAACTTACAGAATACTGAAAGGCTTGGATAGAGTGGACACGGGGAAGATGTTTCCTTAAGTAGGAGAGAGTAGGACCCGAGGGCACAGCCTCAGAGTAAAGGGAAGACCTTTTAGAACAGAGATGAGGAGAAACTTCTTTAGCCAGAGAGTGGTGAATCTAGGGAATTCATTGCCACAGAAGGCTGTGGAGGCCTGGTCATTGAGTTTATTTAACAGCGAGATAGATAGGTTCTTGATTGGTATGGGGATCAAAGGTTATGGGGAGAAGGTGGGAGAATGGGGTTGAGAAACTTATCAGCCATGATTGAATGGCCGAGTAGACTTGTTGGGCCGAATGGCCTAATTTCTGCTCCTATGTTTATGGTCTTATGGTCTTATATTAATACCTCCAAAAGTATATACAGAACATGAAGATCCTAAGAAAACTTTATTTGGCCACCATTTACACCTGTGTAATATCGTCTGTTGCTGCCCCTTCCTCAGTCCATCTGCTGCTGACTTTGTTGGCCAGACTCCCATCTTCCACCCTCCCTAAACCTATGCCCATCCAAAACTCTGCTGCTCATATCTAGTCCTGTTCAAATCCCTCCACAGCCTTGGTCCTCCCTCCTTTCTTTCTTTGTAACCTCCTCTAGCTTTACAATCCTCCAGGACTTCTGAGTTTGTTAATTAAGGCCTCTTGCCTATCCCATAGTTTCTTCACCCCACCATTGGTGGCTGTGTCTTCAGCTATCTAGGCCATAAGCTCTGGAACCCTGCACCCCCCTGCCCACTCCCCTAAGTGTCTCTGCCTCTCCACTTTTTTCCCCTTTAGGATACTCCTTAAGACCTTCCTCTTTAACCAAGCTTTCAGCCACCAGTCCTAATGTCTCAGTGTCAATTGTTGTCCTGTGAAACATGTTGTGACATTTTACCATGTTTAAGTTGCTATATAAATGCAAGGTATTATTATTGTTGAGCTCAATGGTAGAAAAGTATATTTCTGAAAGACGCAATATGGAAGCTGTGCTTTATAGTTATCACATGAAGACCTATGGCATAAATCAGCTACTCGCACAGCTCTGTCGGTGGCTGTGAAAATGAGAACTCATTCAATCTTTAAGCCCTAACTAACCAGGGAGGATGTGTGTGATATTGTCCAGGAGCTCTCCAGACATCCATTAATCATGCAGCAGCGATGCTGGAGCATTCATCCAATTCAACATCCCAGCAAGGCATCAGAATGATTGGAACGCCCAGTATTATCATGTTAGCAGGTCCCCCAATGTGAAAGTTGCAATAGAGAGAGTCACGCCTGGACAAGATCAGTGCCTGTTTGAATGAACTGATCCCATCACATACAGTTTAACACAGGAGAGGATCATTGGGAAGAAGCCAGGCCTTAGGAGATGGCACCTCCATAAACAAATCTGTATAATTTTTCTTGACAAAAATGATAATCTACAATAGCTCCCTGTATAATTATGACGGCCAATGGCATATGTAAAATGTGCTTTAAGTTTTTCAGCTAATTGAAGGATTCACTGCTGTAACATTCTTGGGAGTCTGTCACAACTTTGTAACTTGTTAAATCCTCTACAGAACTGACAGGCCAGTCTTGCAGAAGAAAGCGACTGCCTCCTCAAAATCACAAAGCTGAATGCATTTGCATGCTGTGGTTACAAAATTGCTGATGGAGTCAAGGCAATTCGGGTTCATTGATCTATTGTATTTTTCTCAGATTTTCCTGTAGCAGTTTGATGAAGAATGCTTTTTAAGTCTCTGCAAAGAGGGAGCATAATGAGAATACAAGCACAAATGTATTTTTTAAAAAAGTACTGAATATATCTTTGACCATTTTTTTCATCATTTGACTTGAGGAAAATTGGAGTCAAGATTGGTGCTTCCATTTGTCAAATGGTAAGTCTTACTGCTGTCCACCTTGACCATCTTATAGAAAGAAAGGGATCAGATGTATTGTCACAGCTGACAAACTGTGTCTTATCCTTCTCAATCTCCATCTTATCCTTAGCCTCTTCTCTGTTGACTATAAACTAGTCTTATCATATAAACTCCCTTGCCCTATTCATGGACGCTGCCTCCGCTTTGCTGAAAATGATGGAGACCCTCCAGGTAGGTGAAAACATGTGTGGAACCAGGTAAAATAAAGGTGGTGCGCCACAAGGGAAGTTGTTGCCACCCTTTCTCGAATCCCCTCCCTCATTTCATACCCACAAGATCTTCCTAAAGCCCAGTCTCTGCCACCTACCTGCAAGCCAACTGATGGCCAAAGGCCACCTGATTCTTCCTCATGGAAAAATCAATTGTCAACGGCCTAGTTTTGTATGGGCATTGGACCTGGTCCCAGTTGAGCTATTCCCAGTCAGCCAGATGAGCTACTCTCAGTTGACTAGCTCCCAGCTGGCCAGTTGAGCTACTCCCAGTTGAGCTGCTCTTAGTTGAATTGTTTCCACTAGAGTTGTCAAGCTGTTTCTAGTTGTGCTCAGTTAGCCTGGTTAAATTTACTGGCCCTGGCTGATCAACTCTTTTAAAGGAACACTGTGACCGTGGGACTGGGTAGGGGTGGGGTTTTGGTGACCATGAGAGAAGGATGGGGGTTTGGTAAGGGTGGTGGGGCGGAGGGGGTGTGGTGGGGGGGGTTCTTTTAACTGAGATCAAGGGCAGGGGTTACAACTTTTCTTGTTGAGACCTCCTGCTGGCCGACTCATTCAATTCCAGTGCCACTTGAATCACTCAAACTCACTCTGCAGACTCCCAGGATGAGTCTTCAAAGGCTGTCCTAGAAAATACAGGACGCAAGGCATCCCTTACGGGACAGTCAATAGACAATCCCTTAAAATACGGGACAGTAGTCCCCTGCAGTGAAGTATTCAAAACTTGCAAAAAGGAAAACCTAGAAAAGTAATTCACTCCGTTCCTATAAATACCAATAATAAATTAAAAAAATTACCAGTAAGGTGTCTGTGTGTGCTGTAGTGAAATATAACTTGACTGGACTGCATTGTAAGTTTCAAATTTTACTGTGATGCATAAAAACACAAAACCAAATAAACAGTGCAGGAACCAAAAAAAACACATCAAAGTGCAGAAATGTTAAAGTGCAGCAATTAATCAAAATACTGAACTTAAGTTTAAACTTAAAATTATTTGGGAACTTCCAAAACAGGTAACAAAAAGTTTCCAAACCAACTGCCTGCTGTATGGAATTACATCAGGAATATAACAGCCTGCCAGTTTATTGGACCCACAGATGTCAATAGCCAAAGTCTTGACAGATAATGAATTTGTCCTTTGGCAGTGTGCCTTATTCCACGTTCCCTCTGGTATCTCAATACTACCTGGCAGTTTTACCTGTAAGTAAAACCAGGGACGTACTCAGTATCCTACATGTAAAATAGATTAACTACAGACTCTACATGAGGTTATTTAAAAGTTTAGTCTTAAATGAATGACAAATCATTAGTGATAGAGGCAAGTTTAACACTGCACCAACCGTCATTATGATTCTTCACTTTTTGCTGCAGCCAGGATTGATTATGAAATATTTTGAAAAGTAATTCTAAGAATCATTACCTTGTCATCAGTTGCGACGTACAACTGCTCACTGGCCTCTTTGTGCTCTATATAGGGGGGATTGCTGACTCTTCCTGGGTGATGCTGGGGGTGCAGGCATCTCCAACACTGTTTCCTTGTGTGATGCTGGTGCATCACCTCACCTCACAAAATGATGAAAAGTAATTTGCTTCATTCATATGTCAGTGTTAGAAGGCTGTTGCACTAGTGCACTCTATCATCTATTTCTGACAAGACAGACTGCATTAGTCACAGAAAGACGTGTACTATGTCACATTAAAACAACAGTTGTACCTCATCTATTGTTGACAGTTCTACAATTTCCTCCTGTAGCTTGTGGTTCATAGGGTGGAATTTTCTGTGCCCGCTGGCAGTGGGCATGATAGGTGGGGTGCACGGACGATATGGCACGATTGGTTTCACAACGGCAGGAAGGCAGGTCGTGATTGTCTGCTCAGCCTGCTGACAGGGGGCCGCGTTTCCTGCCAACAGTGATCTGGGAGCTCATTGTGATATATCAACATGTCATTAAAAGGCCATCCTGCCAGGGTCTTGCACCCCCTGTCGGCAGGAAAGCACATTGACGTGTTTCACAGCAGCATACAGGTGATGTGCACTTGGCGGCTTTCACTTTGGGGGAATGAAGGTGAGTGAACAGTATTGTTCTGCCCCCCCACCACCACCCCAGCACAGACTGCGAATCCACCACTTTACTGGATCGCGGAGCAGTTGGACTGCACACATTGTACAATCTCCTCGACAACGCTGGCCATGTAACAGCCCCTTGCAATCTCAGTATCCCAGTTAGGAGCAGTCTTCCTCATGTCGCAGGCTGACAGGGCAGCCGTGCAGCACGCTCAACTCTGGCCATCCAAGGGATGACCAGCACTCTCTGGGAAACGTTAAGGGGCGGTCACACAGGGCCAGGAAAGGGGCAAAGTACACCCATGCTAACTACGTCTCTCTGTCTCTTTCAGGCTGCAGGGGGACCACATCAGGAGCATGGAACCTGGCTCGAAGGGCCGAATGGCCTACTCCTGCTCCTATTATCTATGTTTCTATATGTTTTTACAGAGAGCGGAGAAAATGGAGGAGAGAGCATCTGAGGATCCTGGCCGTGCAAAGGCAGGAGCAACAACCTCAGGAAGAAGGGGCTGCTGGGACTCCCGCACACGCTGCCCAGGAGCGACAGCGAGTCGTGGCTGGTCGGCGCCTAGCAACACCCAGGGTCTATAGATGCCACCTGTCATTCCTGCAGATGACTGAGAACCAGTGGTGCCGACGACTGTTCATGTCTAGGGACCTGGTTGCTCGCCTCTGCCACTTATTGCAGGATTTGGCGCCAAGGGTTCATGGAGGGCATCCACTGCCAGTGGTTGTGAAAGTGACCGCGGCCCTCAATTTCTATGCCAGTGGCTCCTTTCAGGGCTTCACAGGTGACCTCTGTGGGATTTCACAATCCGCCACCCACAAATGCATCCATGTGGTCATAGATGCCATCTTCTCCATGGCACACAGCTTTGTGCATTTCACCCAGGACTGGGACAGCCAGGATGCAAGGGCCATTGGATTCTCCCTGGACCTTGGGATTCCCACAGGTGCAGGGTGGATAGAGTGCACCCATATGGTGCTCAGGTCTCCATTGGTACACACGGTGGACTAGATCAACTGCAAGGGATGTGCAGCTGGTATGTGACCACCAGAAACACATCCTGCAGTGCGCGCACTGTTTCCAGGGAGTGTGCATGACGCTTCCATCCTGAATTGGTCACAGATCCCTGGAGTCTTCCAGGGTCCACAGAAGTTGCAGGGTGGGTCCACGGGGACAAAGGACAGCCACAGAGTCTGTGGCTGATGACACCCGTGCAGCAGCCTCAGACTGCAGCAGAGCAAAAGCATAATGAGGCTCATGCTGCAGCTTGCAACTTGGTGGAGCAAACCATCGGGGTGTTGAAGATGAGGTTCTGGTGACTGGACCAGTCTAGTGGAGCCTTGCAATAGAGTTTGCAGAGGGTGTCACACATCATCGTTGTTTACAAGCTGGTGCTCCAACGGAGAGACGAGCTGACTGAGGAAGTGATGGAGTAGCTAGAGGTCTCCTCCGATGAGGTGGATGCCAATGGGGTAAGGCTGAGGACACCCACAGAGGTGATGATGATGGGGATGAGGCCCTCACACTGGCCAGACAAGGCAGGCGTGCTCAGGAGGCCCTTATAGCTGCTAGATTTGTGGAGGATGATGACAACATGCAGTAAGGTGGCTCCATAGATCCTCACATTGCATCTATGAAAGTTTGACTCCAGTCCGGTTTATGCCAGCACCGATACCCTCTGTGAGAATGGTCCTGTTATGGAGATACAGTGGAGGCCCTAATAGTTGCACAATTACAGGAGGATGATGACAACATGCAGTGAGGACACTCCATAAATCTTCACATAGCCTCTGAGAATGTCTGACTCCTGTCTGTCCGAGGGCAGTTTGCTTGCGCTCAATGATCAGGGTCATATCATAGAGATGCAGCCATGAAACATTCAAAGCATCTGATCCATTGTCCTGAGCCCTTCAGGAGCACAGCATCAGTGGTCACAGATGCTGTAGAGATGGGAGCCAGCCCCACCTTAAAGGTGCTGAGAGCACACCGAGAGAATGAGAGAACTTTGTGGTGCCTGCCCATGACATTCTGGCAGCAATGACAAGCAGCATTGAGGTTTTGGCATCAGTAATGTTTCCAGGGAGTGTGAGGCTGGACAATCAGTTTGGTCTGAAGGCTGCACAGAGCACAGGGAAGGAGTCCTGGACTGAAACACCTGTCTTTATCTTGTGCAGAAAGGTTTCACATCTGATTGTGAAGAACACTGCTCATCAGAGTAAAAAGCCATAGGCAGGGAGAGATTCTTAGGAGTTTATTGACAATGGTGAACAGTACGTACAAGTGATTAACATCCATGCCCAGACTAAATCTTCTTAGCTTTCCTAATCCTGCCTCTACATCTTGGTGCTCCCTGGACATCCACAGTGGGGGTGGAGGCAGCCTGCTGACTGTGACGCCCTGTCTGTGATGACTTTGGTGGCTGTCCTCTGGGGGGCTGAGACTTGGAGGGCTCCGGCCTGCTTTCATGGTCCTGCTGTGCGGCAGTGGCACCCTCCTCAGCCTGTGGAGCTAGAGCTGCTGAGGTCACAGGAAGATGGAGGTTGGAGTGGCCGGACACTCTTGGAGTCACCTGGCTGGATGGCCCCAGGGCATGCAACTGCAGATCCTTCTCTCTATGGGTGCCTGAGGGCCCCAGGCTGACTCCTTGAGGAGCAGGGGTTCCTGGAGTGAGATGGAGCTGTCCCACGTCCCTCTTGTGTACACACTGTTGGAGGCCAACTATGGCACCAGTGATGGAGTTAAGTCCCCTCAGCAGTGCAAGAGCGAAGCCCTGGACCAAGGTCTCCATGCAGCCGCCACCTTACCAGTGTTGGCCTCGGTGCGTTGGCATGCCGTGCCATCACCTCAGGCTGAAGACGGATGGACTCCTCCATCATGCCTTGCAATCTGAGGAGTGCATCGGACATCCCTTCCTGTTGTTCCCGAGCTTGCCTTTGCAGCTCCAGCAACTGTGACGTGACCGAGTCCAGAGGCTCATCATCTGACTCAGACTCAGCAACGTTCTGGCCTCTAGAAATTCTCCGAGGGCCGGATATCTTGGAAGTTCCTGCCGCCACCTGCTATGTGATGTGCTCACCAGGTTGTGATCCTGGGGCTACTCTAAAGCTAGGCCCCAACAAGATATATGTGTCTCTATGCTGGTGGAGGGTGTGGGTGAGCGCTGTGACAGGACTTCAGGGTGGGTGCCTCAAGATTCCTCTCCAGAGGTTTCTTCAGGGCTTGGCTGGAGGCCCTGGGTCGTGGACTCTGTCGTCTGTTTGGTAGATCTGCCTGCGAAAGCAAGGGGGGGGAGGTAATTAGCGAATGGCAGTGAGCCTGTGAAAGAGGACTCATCATTCACGGCATGGCTGTTTGATGGATGTTGCACTGCTGGATCCTCATTTGGTAGACTAGCGCCGATCTCACTGTTAGCACAGGAATGGCCCAGGTCCTCGCCGGCCAGCTGGATGGCTCTGTTTTCAAAGTCCGTGAGGGCCTTGATTTAGGCATTCTGCCACCGGTCTGTGACCTCCCTCCTGTGTTGTGTGCCAGCTTGTCCTGAATGGATAGAGATAGAGAAAGTGTAAGCAGGATGCCTGCCGGGCCAGATGATAGATGTGCCTGGACAGTGTGGGTGGTGAGTGGTTCCATGGACGGGATGAGGCCAATGATGGTGAGTGTGAGAGAGCAAATGTTGATGTCCCTTGAACTGGTAGTGTGTGAGGACCCTGTGGATATGTGATTAGTTTGCGAGTGTGTGAGTTGAGAGTGATGAGAAGAGCAACTTACCCTGGTGGAACGGAGGAGATCATTCATCTTCTTGCACCACTGGGTGTCCTCTTTTGCAGGGAGTTGGTGTTGACCAACACTGCCTCCCAAGCTGGATTGGTCACGTGATTGCCCATCCTGAGGCCAGAGCAGGGGGTAGAGCACACCCCAGTGGACATCCACAATATCCAGCAGTTGTTCAAGAAGCCCATCATTGAAGCAGGGGGCTGCAGCCTTTTTTCATTTGCTGACCATGTCTTCTGTGCAGCAGTGGTGATCTGGAAGCCATGAGCACTGTGCTTTTGGCTGGACTTTAAACATGGCGCCTGGCGTGATGAATGCATAAATGATGAGGCGGGTTTGGGATGAGACGTCGTGAAAAACCGCCATTGTGGCTGGCGGGTAAAACATCATTTTACCCGCCCGCTGCTGCAGTTAGTGCAAATTCGGAAAAATTCCACCCCATAGACTTCAGCTGCTTTTTCTTGGACCGGGAAGCTATCAAATCTTCCTTGCAGCCATTCTCTCTTCCATCATTGCTCTCAGGCCTTTGCTGCAGGCACACTTCTCCTTACTTGTGCCAGAGAAAAGATAGAGCGGGGGGTGCTGGAAGACACAGGGTTGGGTGGGGGTGGGGGTGGGTTGAACAGGAAGGCTTGTGGGGCTTGACCAGGAAGGATTGAGGGGGGTGGGGGGAATTGTTCAGAGGGAGGGGTCAGTGCTGTTAATGCTGGAATTTTGGGGGGGCAGGCTGAGTCTCCTGGTGGCAGGAGGGGATTGTGACTGCAAGAGGGTGCAAGGGTTGCAGTAGGATGGGAGGGTAAGGGTACAGGCTTGGAAGGAATAGTTCTCTTTGGGGGGTGTCATTGCTCGGGGTAAGAATTTTTGGCACAGATCTGGGGAATGGATAGGGTGAGGGCGGGAATGTGACTGTGACAGGTGTGGGCTCAGTGGGGAGGGGAGGCATTTGATAATGGTGATGGGCTGTAGGGTGCTAGGGGTGGGGGTGGTTCAAGAGTAACCAATGGGAGAGTGAAGGTAACAACCAGTGGCAGGGGGTGGTCTTGGGGGTTTCAATGAGGATGGGGGTTGGGGCAGGTTACAGGTGGAGGGTAAAAAGTGTTGGACACTGAAAGGTGGCATGCACCACCCTGAGGCACAGGCAGATCAGGATGTCAACGCCCTCGATGTTCAACAGAAAAACTTTGAGATGGGAGGAAGTCATCAGGTGGGTGAAGCTGAAGGTCAGCTCAACTGGGCTGAAGGAGAAACCTGGTGCTCTATCCTGACAAGACAACTGTCTCTCTGTAGGGTCTAGAGAGCAGTGGAAGGAAGGGGAATAGTGTGATTGGGAGGCTTCTCACTAATGGCTTGCATGAGCCTTGGCAAAGAGCAATGCCTTGATGTGCAGGCATGATTCAAGGGGACAGACCAAGCCTTGGTTTAACCCCAGCCCCTAGAAGGGAGGGGCGTGTGCACAACAATAACGCAAGCAGCAGCAAGGAGACCCAGGAGACCTCCATGAAGTGAAATGATTCATATATTTACAAAGGTACTAAAACTATATACAGTGATATCACACCTGTGCTACCAATGTTAACTTCATACTTCTTAATTTTTCTTGCCCTGCCACTGTGTCTAGTGCTTTCCCAATATCTGCAGCAGAGATCGAGGCAGCCTGCTGACTTCTATGCCGTCTTGTCTGTGGTGATTTTGGTGGGTGTCCTCTGGATTGCTGAGGCCTGGAGGGCCCTAGCCTTCTTCGGGTCTCCTGCTCTGGGGCAAGTGCACTCTCACAGGGTTCCAGCCAGAGGGGACGCGAAATGCCTGGACATCCTTGGAGTACCCTGGGTGGAAGCCCCAGGGGTGTCCGCCTAATTCTCTTCCTCCCTTTGGGTACCTGACTTCCTTGAGGAGGGGGCACCTGGAGGAGGGTCGACATGCCTCGTCTCCCTCTTGCATGGCCACTGCAAATGCTCACCCATGGCTAGAGTGATGAGTGTAGGTCCGAGCACATATAGGAACATAGGAACATAAGAAAAAGGAACAGGAGTAGGCCATTCAGCCCTTCGAGCCTACTCCACCATTTAATAAGATCATGGCTGACCTGACAGCAATCTCAAATCTGTATTCCATCTACCCCCGATAACATATCAACCTCTTGCTAAACCAAGAATCTATCCACCTCTGCCTTAAAAATATTCAAAGACTCTGTTTCCACCACCTTTTCAGGAAGAGTTCCAAAGATTCATGACCTTCTGAGAGAGAAAATTTTGCTTCATCTCTGTTTTAAATGGGCGATCACTTATTTTTAAACAGTGAAATCTAGTTTAGATTCTCCCACAAGAGGAAACATCCTTTTCAGACCCACCCTGTCAAGACCCCTCAGGGTCCTATATGTTTCAAGCAAGTTGCCTCTTACACTTCTAAACTCCAGCGGATATAAGCCTAGCCTGTCCAACCTTCCCTCATAAGACAACCCGCCATTCCAGCTATTAGTCTGGTAAACCTTCTCTGAACTGCTTCCAATGCATTTACATACTTCCTTAAATGAGGTGACCAATACTGTACACAGTACGCCAGATGTGGTCTCACTAGTGCTCTGTATAACTGAAGCATAGCCTCCCTACTTTTGTATTCAATTTCCCTTGCAATAAATGATAACATTCTATTAGCTTTCCTAATTACTTGCTGTATCTGCATACTAACCTTTTGTGATTCATGCACTAGGACACCCAGATCCCTCCGCAATTCAGAGCTCTGCAATCTCTCACCATTTAGATAACATGCTTCTCATTTATTCTTTCTACCAAAATGGATAATTTCACATTTTCCCACCTTATACTCCATTTGTCAGATATTTGCCCACTCACTTAACCTATCTTTGGTTAACCTACCTGCACTTAACCTACCTTTTTGTAGTCTTTTGTTGACTTCACAACTTACTTTCCTACCTATCTTTGTGTTATCAGCAAATTTGACAACCTTCCCATCCATCCTTTCATCCAAGTAATTTATATAAATTATAAACAGTTGAGGTCCCAGCACTGATCCCTGTGGCACACCACTCATTACATCTTGCCAACCTGTAAAAGATCCATTTATACCTACTCTCTGCTTCCTGTTAGCCAGCCAATCTTCTATCCTTGCCAAAATGTTACCCCTTATACCGTGAGCTTTTATTTTCCACAATAACCTTTGATATGGCACTTTACCAAATGTCTTTGGAAATCTTGGTACAGTGTACCCACCCTTTATCCACAGCACATGTTACTTCCTCAAAGAACTTCAATAAGTTGATTAAACATGACTTTCCTTTTACAAAACCATGTTGACTCTGCCTGATTACCTTGAACTTATCCAAGTGCCCTGCTATAATTTCTTTAATAATAGTTTTTAACATTTTCCCAATGACAGATGTTAAGATAACTGGCCTGCAGCTTCCTGCTTTCTGTCTCCCCGCCACTTTTTGAATAATGGAGTTACATTTGCTATCTTCCAATCTAAAGGGACCTTCCCTGAATCTATAGAGTTTCAGAAAATTAAAACCAATGCACCAACTATCCCACTAGCCATTTCTTTTAAGACCCTGGGGATGAAGTCCATCAGAACTTGGGTACTTGTCAGCCTCCAGCTCCAACAATTTACTCAGTACCACTTCTCTGATGATTGTAATTTTCCCGAATTCCTCCCTCTCTTCTATTTCCTGATTTATAACTACATCTAGGATGTTACTCGTCCTTCTATAGTGAAGACCGATACAAAATACCTGTTCAATCCATCTGCAATTTCCTTGTTTTCCATTATCAATTCTCCAGATTCACTTTCTGCAGGACCAATGCTCACTTTGTTAACTTGTTTCTTCTTTAAATATTTCTAGAAACTCTATCTGTTTTTTATATTTCTATCTAGCTTTCTCTTGTACTCTAATTTCCCCTCCTTGTTAATCTTTTAGTCATCCTTTGCTATTCCTTATATTCTGTCCAATCTTCTGACTTTCCACCTAACTTTGCACAATTATATACTTTTTCTTTAAGCTTTATACTATCTTTAACCTTTCTAGTTAACCACAGATGATGTGTCTGTCCCTTGAAACCCTGCATTCTGCTGGACCAGGGTCTCCGTGTCTTCCACCATGCTTCCCCATGGAGACCTCAATGTGCGCATATGTGGGTACCACTTCATCAGAGAGCAAGCGGACGCAATCCTCTGACTCTTGTGCCACTCACTGAGGGCTTCCAACAGCTCTGCGTAATTTTCCCCCACCGTCTACTAACTCTCCATGGTGAATTCAGAGACTCGTCATCTGACTTGGACCTCACAGTTGCCTTTTCCCTAGCAGTCCTATGAGTGTTGGGGAACTCGGCTGAACCTGCCTCTTTCTGCTGCAGACACGTGCCCATGCAGTGACCGCCAGTTTGTGAACCCGAGCCTGCTCTAGGTCCCACCGAGGTGTGTGTCTCTTCGCTGGTGGATGGTGTGGGTAAGCGCCATGACGGGTCTTCCAGGCTGCTTATTTCCAGCTCTTCAATGGAGGAGGTGTCTCTTGGCTGGAGGTGAGGACCTGGATAGAGCTGAGGGACTGGCTGACTGAAGGTATCAGTCACTTGGCAGATCTCCTTGTGAACCAAAGTAGTGATGATTAGTGCATGGCAGCAGAGTCAAAAGCAGGAGAGAGAGCACACACAGTTGCTTTGAGAGAGGAAAGATGTGGTGCAGAATCTACACATGTGTGTTCACCACTGACCTCACTGTCGCCACAGGCAGGGTCCATGTCCTCACCAGTCAGTGCAATGTGATGCTCCTCAAAGTGAGTGTGGAGCCTAATGTGGGCCCTCCACTTTGGTGTGCAACCTCTCCCTGCTGATGTGAGTCAGCTTCTCCTGAATGAAAACAGATGGAGAGAGTGTGAGCAGGACACATGGCCCTGCATGGAATGTTTGCATGGTGAGCGGAGCCATGGGCAGGATGAGGATGTGAGCACGAGAGGATATGAGCCTGATGGAGATGTGAGAGTGTGTATGAGAGTTAGTGGTGTTGCCCCTTGAGGTGTGAGATCCCTGTGGCCGTGTGATGGTTTGTGAGTGTGAGAATTGAGAGTGATGAGAAGAGTGACTTATCTTGGTGGAATGGATGAGACCATTCATCCTCTTGCAGCACTGGGTGGCTATCCTCTTATGCAGGGCATTGGAGCTGACCACCACTGTCACCGCCTCCCATGCTGGATTTGCCACCTTGCCAGGGTAGAGGAGTTCGTAGCAGGCCTCCATTGTGTCAAGTAGACGCTCGAGCGAGGTGTCGCTAGATTTGGGGGCAACATGTTTCCTCCCTTTGGCAGCCATCAGCTTCCTATCCCCCTGTGCAGCGTTGCCCTTTCAATATGGTGCCCAGTTTACTGGAGGCCTGGGGTGATGGCTAGTAGGTGAATCAGAGGCCTCCTTGCTAACGACCCGGCGTGTTTCCTAGGAATGCATTATAAAAGAGGTGGGATGTGCCGGGAAGGGGACAATATGGTGCTAAAAGTTGCCATTGCGACTGGCAGGTAAAGTGTCCTTTTTCCCGCCTGCAACCGCCCTTAGTGCCAATTTGGGATGATTCCGCCCCTAGTTTCCTGTTATTAATTCCACAGTCTCTTCCTCTAAGGGACCAACATTTACATCAGCTACTTTCTTCCTTTTTATATACTTGAAAAAGGTCTTACCACCTGGTTTTATATTTCTTAGTTTATTCTCATATTCTGAGTTCCTTGAAGGGTGTTTTGCTAGTGCTTTGGAGGGTTTAAACTAACTTGGCGGAGATGTGGGAGCCAGAAGACACTATCAGAGAGGAATGCCAAGGTGTCCTGTAGACTGAGAGAGAGATGGATAGCACTAAAGTAGGAAATAGTAAGTTCTTAGATCGGGTGTGTAAGGGAGAAAGTAATAAAGTCTAAATCAGGGTTACTGTGTATGTATGTGAATGCACGGAGGATGGCAAATAAGATTGGTGAGTTACAGGCCCATATTGCCATTTGGAAATATGATGTTGTGCCAAAACAGAGACCTAGCTCAAAGAAGGGCAAGACTGGGTGTTAAATATTCCTGGATACAAGGTTTTCAGGAATGAGAGGGAAAGGTAGAAAAGGGGGAGGGATTGTGGTATTGATTAAGGAGAGCATTGTAGTGCTGGAGAAAGAGACACTTATTTGGCTTGACCTCAGGAAAAAAAAGTGTGATTACACTGCTCGATGCAGCCCATAGGCCACCAACTGGTGAGAAGGAGGTAGAAGAAGAAAATTTACAAAGAAATTACAGAGGGGTGCAAAAATTATAGAATGCTTATAATGGGAGACTTAAATTTTTCAACTATAGACTGGGATAGTAGTGGTGTAAAGAGCAGAGAAGGGAAAGTGTTCCAAGAGTGTGTTCAGGAAAATTTTCAATAACAGAATCTTTCCAATGAGAAAGGCTCTGTTACACCTGGTTCTTGGAATGAAGTGGGCCAAGTGGACCAAATGTCAGTAGGCAAACATTTAGGGAAAGTAATCATTGTATCATAAGGTTAGGCTGACCACGGAAAAGGACCAAGAACAATCCAGAGTAAATGTAATTACCTTGAGGAAAGCCAACATCAGTTGGTTAAGAATGGATCTGAACTGAATAGAGTCAAACATTAGCAGGAAAAACGATAGCTGAACATTAGGCTACCTCCAAAGAAGAGATATTCAGGCACAGTCAAAGCCTTTTGAAAGGGAAAGGGAGGGTAAACAAACCCTGAGTTCCCTGGGTGATAAAAGGGATAGAAATTAAGATAAAGAATTAAAAGTGTGCTTATGACAGATGTCAGGTAGAAAATACAATTGAAAACCAGGCTGATTATAGAAGGTTCAGAGGAGAGGTGAAAAATCAAATAAAAGAAGGAAAGAGGGAGTATGAAAAGAGACTGGCAACAAACATAAAAGACAATCCCAAAATCTTCTATAGGCATAAAAATAGTAAAAGGGAAGTAAAAGGAGATGTAGGGCCAATTAGGGATCAAAAATGCATGGAGGCAGAGGGCTTGGTTGAGGTAGTAAAGACATCTGTCTTTACAAAGGAAGGAGATTCTACCCAGGTCATGGTGAAAGAGGAGGTAATTCAGACACAAGAAAGGTTTAAAATTACTGAGGAGGAGGTATTGGGTAGGAATTGATAAGATGAGATGCATCGAAGGATACTGAGGGAACTGAGAGTGGAAATTGTGGAGGCACAGGCCATCATTTTTCACTCTTTCTTAGACTCGGGTGATGTCAGAGGACTGGAGAATTGCCAACATTACATCCTTGTTCAAAAAAGGGTGTAAAGATAAGCCTAACAACTACAGTCCAGTCAGTTTAACTTCGGTGGCAGGGAAACTTCCCGAAACAATAATTAGGGACAAAATTAACTGTCAGTGGACAAATGTGAGTTGATTAAAAAAAGTCAGCATGATTTTTTAAGGGAAAATCATGTTTAACTAACTTGCTGGGATTTTTTGAAGAGGTAACAGAGAGGGTTGGTGAGGGCAATGATGTTGTTGTGTAGATGGATTTCCAAAAAGCAATTGATCCAGTGCTATACAATTGACTTGTGAGCAAAGTTATAGCTCATGGTATAAAAGGAAAAGTAGCACCATGGATACAAAATTGGCTGAGTGGCAGGAAACAGGGTAGTGGTTAATGGATGTTTTTTGGGCTGGAGGAAGGTTTGCAGTGGCGTTCCCCAGGGGTCAGTGTTGTGACCCTTAATGACCTTAATGTGACCCTTGGTGTATAGGGAACAATTTCAAAATTTGCAGATGATACAAAACTTGGAAGCATTGTGAACTCTGAGGACATTGTAGAACTTCCAAAGGACATAGGCAAATTGGTGGAATGGGCGGACAGGTAGCAGATAAAGTTCAATGTGAAGAAATGTGAAGTGATTCATTTGGCGCAAAGAACATGGTGAGAAAATATAAAATAAATGGTACAACTCTAAAGGAGGTGTGGGAGCAGAGGTACATTAGTATTATGTGCATAAGTCATTGAAGGTATCAGAATAGGTTGAGACAGTGGTTAATAAAGCATACACTATCCTAGTTTTGACAAATAGGGGCATTGAGTACAAGAGCAAGGAGGTAATGCTGAACTTGTATAGGACATTGGTTCAGCCTTAGCTCAGTTCTCGGTGCCACACTTTAGAAGGATGTGAAGGTATTGGAGAGAGTGCAGAAAAGATTCATGAGAATGATTCCAAGGATGAGATATGAAGATAGATTAGAGAAGTTCAGACTGTTATCCTTGGAGAAGAGAAGGCTGAGAGGAGATTTGATGGAAGTATTCAAAATTATGAAGAGTCTGGACAGGGTAGATAGGGAGACAGATTTAAAGCAATTCACAAAACCAATATGAGAGAAAGCTTTTTCATGTAATGAGTGGTTAAGATTTGAAATGCACTGCCTGAGAGTATAATGGAGGCAGGTTCAATCAAAGCATTCAAAAGGGAATTACACTGTTATTTGAAGGGGAAGAATGTACAGGGTTACAGAGAGAAGGCACGAGAATGGCACTAAGCGAATTGCTTACTCAGGGGCTAGTGTAGACACAGTGAGCGGAATGGCCCCCTCCTGCACTGTAACTATTCTGCATTTCTGTAATATTCTAATTTCTCCCTCTTTATTTTTCAGTCATCTTAGCTGGTTTCTAAAATGTTCCCAATCTTCTGGCCTACTGTTAATCTTGGCATCATGAAATGCCCTTTCTTTCAATTTGATGCCATTATTACCTTTGTTAGTTAGCCATGGATGGTTCATCCTTCCTGTAGAGACTTTCTTTCTCAAAGGAACATATTTTTTGAGCTTTATGAAATATCTCTTAAAATGTTTGCCACTGTTTAGCTACCATTTTACCTTTTAACCCATTTCCCAGCCTATTTTAGCAAACTCTATTTTCATACCTTTATAATTTCATTTATTTAAGTTTAAAGCATTAGTTTGAGACCCAGGTTTCTCAACCTCAAACCGAATGTGAAATTCTTTAATGTTATGATCACTCTTCCCGAGCGGAACCATTGCTGTGAGATAATTAATTAAGCTGCCTCATTACACAATAACCAGTCTAAAATCACCTGTTCCCTGGTTGGTCTCACAATGTATTGTTCTAAGATTTGTGGATGTCTCATGTCAAAAGGTATACATCTGCCTATATTGCCTTCACAGTGCAGCTATCGTCATCAAAACAGAATATTCCCCTGACTCCTGCTGGATAAACTCAGTCTCTCTACTAATACAACTTGAACTATACCGACACATTTTATTTGGTTGCAAAGCATCCTAGAGGAACCTTGTCACTTTCTCCACTTGTCTTGCTATTTGTGATAAAGCTGGGCATTTCGCACTGATGTATTGCAGCCAGTGGCTCTTCCTAGTAATGTTTCCAAAAGATTGGGATGCACATATATTTCTTGCTGGTGAGAGGTAACATAATTATACATAGCATATGTCATCACCACAGAACATCAGCTTTTCATGCTGAAAACAGAAATCAGGTTCCAGTGATATAATGATCTTCATGTTTATTAAAGATTTAACAAAGATGGGTATGAATTAACACCTGTGATGTAAGTTGAAATGCTCATACCTTTTATGAAAAATAATTGGTGCATTTCATACCCATAAATGATTGATTACCAGAAAAAATACCCAGAAAGCAAAAAGCTAGATATGGTAATTTTGCATAGTTTAGTTCTGCATAGATGTCCTTTCTGGTAATTGGACGTAGTAGACAAACATACACACTTAATTAACTGAGTGGATAGAGATATCTGATTGTAATAACCAAACCTTCATTCAGAATGCATAATAGTTTGAATCATGTATTAAAACTTAAAAGAGTAGGTTAGTGTTTATTTAGATGTTTAGTAATTAAGGTTTTCTGTACTCTTATGCTTTTTGAATTCAAACCTGCTTAGTAAAACTGTAAAGAAAATTGAGATACACCACAAACGCATGTCATTTTATATTTTCATGGGTGGGGATTACCAAAGGATTGGGACATCAAGCTTATCTCAATGAATTACTATATCATAGTAGACAGAATTTACATTGTGTAATGTAATCATACAAATTCTTAATATAGTCATGTCAAATCCCTCTCTCTATTTTAATGTACATTCATTATGAATAATTACATTAATACTCTGGTGCCACTTTTAGGAAGTTATTTCATGAAGGGGCACAAGCAAGATGGGCTGAATAACCTCCTTCTGTTTTGTAAAATTCCATGATAACTATTTTAACACCAAGGGCTGTATTTTTGTTTCCCAATGTAGGTCCGAAGTAAGTTGTGAAACATTGAACTTAGCTTTTTTTTTGCTGGGAAAACAATCTTACTATATCTTCCCAATCCCATGCCACTTTTGTGTGACATTTCCATGGGTCAGGAAGGCACTTACATCTCTTTTGAGGTCAGGATCCCCATTGTGAAGCCCGCACACTATTTTCATGTGCTGGTGGGGGTTTTGGAAGCCCTAAAAAAACACATCTCCTCGTAGCTCACTGTAAGGTTTATAGCCACTGGAGAAAGCCTGCTGAGGAGTCCAGATATTCTGAAAGGTAAGCGTAAAATGTTTTGACATGTTTAAATGTTCCTGTTAGACACTATAAAGATATGTTTTTAGTGCAGTGATTCATCACAGGTCTCAGTCCTGCAAGGGTAAGTTAATCATTGCATTGACCACCATTGTGTAAGTGTTGTAATGCATTAAAGTACCTTCTCCATTGGAGAAAGTGCTATAATTCATTCCATAATATAGAGAAAAATGTTGGTATATTTTCCTTATCACGTTTGGCACTGGGATAAAATGTACATACAGCTCTGACAGTGAAGTAAATATCCCCTGCTTTTGAAAGGTAAAAAAAATCTGAGCACCCAGTCCTTTCCATTGATTGACAGACAAATACACTTTGAAATGGAGAGGACAACCAATCTTTCAATTTCAGGCTCTTGAAATAGTTTTAATAGCTGTGAAAATTATGAATGCTTGGCTGAGTTCCAAAACCTTATTAATACCTAGCTCCGTCTTTTGACACAGCTTCTCAGGGGAAGGATTGACAGTTTTATGAAGCTATAATATTATATCCACTATTTAATGTGTTTGCAGAGTACATGTTTGTTGTTTACACAACTTAATTACCGCTTCAAGGGTTAACTTATTTATTCAATGGATACTTTTTTGCTGTATCAATGACAGACATTTGAATGAGAATTTTATTACATTTTCACAAGTTTAATTTTTTACATCTGCATTTAAAATAATTCCCATTGCTATTGCATTGCTCCAGAGGACTGCACACAATGGTTACTGGGTGAGGGGCTATGGAAGATGCATAGGGGGCATGGAGGTGGCATAGGGGATCTGAGGGGGCATGAAGGTGGTACAGGCAATTTGAGGATTAATGGAAAAGGCATGGGGGACCTGGGGGCATAGAGGTGCACAGGGGTCTGAGGGGGCATGGGGGTGGCCAGGATGATCTGAGGAGGTAGAAGGCTTGCGTGGGGGTGAGGGATGAGATTTAGGACACATTTAAATGATATTGAGAGTTTGGCTGCTGTGTTGTAGAATAGAGGTGGACCTTCTGAACAACTGGCCTCTGCAGACACATTCTTCCTGCATCTCATTGCAGCTCGCAAACTGCTTTGTGAGTCCGAACCTTCAGTGAAAAAAAAACAGAAGTTCTGACGCAGTCATGCATAGGCCTGGTGTGTAGTTTGGAAGCTGCAAAAGTGCGCAAGTCGTGTTTTCCCAAAACTACATGAAAATCAGGGTCCATTTCTAAGAATGGGCGCTCAAAATGTAATTGCTTTAGAAAATCTACCAGAGAAATTATTAGAGGCCAGTTCTGTAATTGCACTTAAAAAAAGTGGCCTGCAATCCCAAATTTACCTCACTTACTACCTGACTCAGGCAGATTTTTAATATCTGTCCTGAGAATGCAGGCAATGTTGGTAAAGATTCATTTATCACCAATTCCTAATTCCCTGAGAAAACGGTGTTGGAACTTTTCCTTGAAATACTTGTAGTGATAATATTAGGTAGAGAATTTCAAGAATTAGACCGAGATAAGATGAAAGAATGACCAAATCAGGAAGGTACATAACTAGAGCCACACCTGGAGGTCACAATGTTTCCATGATCTTGCTGCCTGTGCCCTCATTTATGCTGGAGTGGCAGTGTTGGGAGTTGTTGTCAAAGTAAGTTCATTGAGTTTTTACAGTGCTTCCTGTTGAAAATATAAAGTGCAGCCACATTGCACAGCGATGGAAGGAGTTGATATTGAATCCAGTGAGAAGGATGTCAATGAAGTGGGCTCCCAGGTCATGGATGGTGTCAGTCTCCCATGATAAGTGTTCCATTATTCTCTTGTGTACATTGAAATGGCAGCTGGTCAATAGGCTGAGGACTGCAAGTATATACCTACTGGGTGTGGAAACTGGGATAAGAACGTAAGAACATAAGAAAATAAGCAATAGGAACAGGAATAGGGCATTCAGCCCCTCAAGCCTGTCCCGCCATTCAATAAGATCATGGCTGAACTGCCCCAGGCCCCTTTCATGCCAGATCCTCATAGCCCCCAACTCCTCCATATTTTAAATTATATCTGCCTCCTCTTTAAATACTTTCAGTGATCTAGCCTCCACAACTCTCTGGGGTAGGGAATTTCAGACATTCACTACCCTCTGAGAGAAGAAATCCTTTCGCATCCCAGTTTTAAATGAAGTGCCCCTTATTCTGTAACTACGGCCTCTAGTTCGAGATTCCCCCCCAACTAGTGAAAACACCTTCTCAACTTCTACCTTGTCAAGCCTCCTCAGGATCTTGTATTTCAATAAGATTCTTCTAAATAATTCTTTTAAACTCTAATGAATAAAGGCTTAACCTGTTTAGCCGTTCTTGATAAATAAATCCTCTCATCCGTGGATTCAGCCCAGTGGATTTCTTTTGAACTGCCTCCAATGCCAGTATATCCTTTCTTAAATATGGAGACCAAGACTGTATACAGCAGCCTCACCAACATCCTGTACAGTTGTAACAAGACTTATCCATTGCTAAACTCCAACCCCCTAGAATACAGGCCAAAATTCCATTTGCCTTCTTAATTACTTGCACCTGCATGCTAACTTCTTATATTTCATGCACAAGAACACCTAGATCCCTCTTTGCTGCACCTTTTTGGAGTCTCTCTCTATTTAAATAATAGTTTGCCTTTTGATTCTTCCTACAAAAGTGCATGGCCTCACACTTGCCTACATTAAACTCCATCTACCAAGTTTTGTCCGCTCACTCAACCAATCTATATCCCCTTGCAGGTTCCTTATGTCCTCGTCACAACTTGCCTTCCCACTTATTTTTGTATCATCTGCAAATTTGGACACATTATAATCTACCCCCTCCTCCAAGTCATTAATGTAGATAGTAAATAATTGAGGACCAAGGGCACTCCATTAGTTATGTCTTTCCAACCTGAAAAAGACCCATTAATCCTGACTGTTTGTCTTCTGTGCGTTAACCAATCCTCAATCCATGCTACCACATAACTCCCAATACAGTGAGCTCTTATCTTGTGCAACAACCTTTTATATGGCACCTTATCGAATGCCTACTGGAAATCCAAATACGCTATATCCGCCAGTTCCCCTTTATCAACTCTACTTGTTATATCCTCAAAGAACTCTATCAAATTTGTCAAACCTGATTTCCTTTCACAAAACCATGTTGACTCTGTTTGATTACGTTAAGCTTTTCTAAGTATCCTGCTGTTTCTTCCTTAATAATGGAGCCTTGCATTTTTCTAATGTCAGTTGTTGGGCTGACTGGCCTATAATTTCCTGCTTTTTGTCTCCCTCCCTTCTTGAACAGGGGCATCACATTAGCAATTTTCTAATCCATTGGGACCCTCCTGGAATATTTCAACTAATGCCTGCACTATCTCAGCAGCCACTTCCTTTAAGACCCATGGATGTAGGCCATCAGGCCCTGGAGACTTGTCTACCTTTAGTCCCAGTAGTTTGTCAAATACTTTGTCCCTCGTGATAGAAACTGTTACAAGTTCTTTCCTCCCATTAGCTCCTTGCTTATCTGATAATTTTGGTTTGTTTATAGTGTCCTCCACCATGAAGGCCAATGCAAAATATTGGTTTAAATTACCTGCCATTTCCCTGTTCCCTGTAATCAGTTCTCCAGTTGGATCCTCCAAGGGTCCCATGCTCACTATAGCCACTCCCTTTCTATTTATATACCCATAGAAGCTCTTGCTATCCCCTATTACTACTACATTTCTCTTTTCTCTCCCCACTTCAATGGTGCTCTGTACCATGGGGTTGTGGTCAGATCGCTCATCCTCTTTGCTGTCTATGCACTTGTCCACACTGGGAGCAATTACCTCATACCTATTAGACAAGGGCACTGGCTCAGGCTCCTCCAAAGCGAAGTTCTGGATCCCCACATCTGCCTCACTCACAGTCACACCCCCCTGTCCTGACCACTGTCCAAATTTAAGGTAGTTAATCTAAGGGGTGTGACTGTCTCCTGAAACACAGCGTCCAGGTAACTGTTCCCCCTCCCTGATGTGTCGCAGTGCCTGCATCTTGGACTCCAGCTCATCAATCACTGTGGATTGAACCAGTGTCCACCAGATCCCACATACTACAGCTGCAACACATTTCCTGCCCAGACATCTCTACTCTAATGAATTAATTAATTTGGGTGTTAAATATTTTAAATGTGAATTTCCCAACCATACTCTTCGGCTGTAATAATGTGTCCTGATTTAGACCACTTAGCCAATCAAAAGAGACATGGAAGAGATACCCACAAATTACTCACCTGTTTTCCTTTGACATCACACTTCTGCTCTGACAGGTAGAAACAGGTCGAAGGGGTGCTCTGCCGTCGGTTTTTATCTCCTGCCACCGCTACCCTTCTCACGCAGGTCCGCTCTCCTCACGCTCTTTTATCTTGTGTCGTCTCCGTACTCCTCACGCTCTTTTATCTTGTGTCGTCTCCGTACTCCTCACGCTCTTTTATCCTGTGTCTCCTCCGCTCTCCTCATGCTCTTTGCCTATACTTCTGGTTAAGAACTTATGAACATAAGAAATAGAAGAAGGAGTACACTATATGGCCTCTCAAGCCTGCTCTGCCATTCAAAATGCTCATTTTTCTTTTATTCATTCATGGGATGTGGGCATCACTGGCAAAGCCAGGATTTATTGCCCATCCTTAATTACCTTTGAGAAGGTGGTGGTGAGCTGCCTTCTTGAACCGTTACAGTCCACGTGGTGTAGTTACACCCGCAGTGCTGTTAGGGAGTGAGTTCCAGATTTTTATCCGGTGACAGTGAAGAAACAGTGATATATTTCCAAGTCAGGATGATGTGCATGATCATATGTGCCTCGACTTCACATTCTGGCCTACTGACCATATCTCTTTCCTGAGACATCAAAAATCTGACTATCTCAGCTTTAAATATAGGCAATGACGGAGCATCCACAACCATCTGGCATAGTGAATTCTAAAGATTCAGAACTCTTTTTTGAAGAAATTTCTCCTCATCGCACCCTTAAATAATCCACCTTGTAACCTGTGACTGTGCCCCCATGTTCTAGATTCCCCAGTCATGGGAAGCAACCTCTAAGTGTCTGCCCCGTCGAGCCCCTTCAGAATCTCATCTATTTCAATGAGATCATCTCTCATTCTTCTAAACTTCATTGCGTATAGGTCAAATTTACTCAGCCTGTCATCGTAGGATAACCCTCTCATCCCAGGAGCCAATCTAATGAAACTTCATTGCACTGCCTCCAATGCAAGTGTATCTTTACTTAGATATGGGCCCAAATCTTCCAATCAGTTTCTGACCCCTGTTTCTGTCTATGATCAGACAAAAAAACTACCTACTTACCTTGCTCCGATTTTTCTGGCCAATCATCTGATGGAGGATCATGCAAACCTCACTCAGTGCAGGAAACCTCAGAGGGAGCAGTGGAGAGAATCTGCGCAGAGCGACTCCCCTTTTTACGGCATTAGCTGCCATGTTCTGGTAAGTAAGAGTTTAAATGTCCCAAAGTTTCTCAGTGTATTAGTTTAAGAGAGTTTAGGAAAGTGAATGCGTGAATGTGCAGGTGTGTAAGCAAGTAGGTTGGGTGAGGTATGTGGGTAAGGGGCCAGTATGGATGAGGTAATTGGGTAAAGGGCCAGTGTGTGTGAGATAAATGGATAGGGTGGGTGAGATAAGTGGGTAAGGGGATAGTGTGGGTTGGGTAAGTAGGTAAGTGGGTGATGAGGATGAGGTAAGGGGGTAAGGAGGCAGGGTGGGTGAGGTGAATGGGTAAGGAGTAGTGTGGCAGCTGGGTCTGGTGGCAGTTGTGTATGGCAGCAACTGGATAGGGTGGCATCTGGGTAGGATGATGGGGTGGTAGGGTGGAAGCTAGCTAGGGCAGTGAGGTCAGGTCGAGTTGGGGTGGAGTCAGGGAGTTGGGGTAGTAAGTCGGGGGGTGAGGACCAATCAGGCCAGGTTGGGGGGGGGGTCGGGGGGGGCGGGAAAGTCGGGTTGTGGGGATAGTCAGATTGGATTGGGGGAGTCAGGAGATTGGGGGGAGTCAGGTGGCGGGGGCTAGTCAGGTTGGTTCAGAGGGGAGTTGGGGATCAGTGAGGGAATCGGGTGGCTGGTGGCAGTCAGGTCTGGTTGGAGGGTTAGGGGGTTGATAGTGGGATGGGGGAGTCAAGGAGGAGTCAGAGGGTCAGTTGTATAGTTACACAGGAGATAGACTAGGATTTTTCTGTCTCACATTTCCTGGGCCCTATCGAGGTAAGTCAGAATTGTCCAACGTTCAGAGTTGGAGATTTTCTAGGAGGATCCCATGGGAATTACCCACTAGACACTCAAACTTACTGGGCAATTCCCATTGAGCCAGTGAGTTGGGACTACTGAGTGGTCACATAATGCATCTTGGGGGGTACACCTGTTCCCAAAATCTGGAGACCGAAACTCCTGGGTCATGGAGGTCAAAACTGTGCATACTACTCCAGAGCCAGAAGTTTACGGTCCCCTCATCCCGCCCTCCCTCCTCCCCCCTCCCCCGACCCCGGATGGTTCTGAGATGGTGGGGAGTGGGGGGAGTGTGAGGTTGCATGGATGGGATTTTCTCCCGGTTCCTGCTGGCCCCGGCCTCGAGGCAATTCAACACTGGGGTGGACGGTGCCTTGGACAGGAAGTCCCCTCTTGTCCCACTGAAGGCCTTTAAGTGGCCATTAAGTGGCCACTTAAGGGCCTTTTCCTATCCAGCCTCAAGTTTTAGGCTGGGCGCAGATGACAGATCAGGAGGGCAAAAACCCGGTGACCTCCAGCCCTCCCTCTACACCTCGCCCCGGCCTGTCCCCTGGGACCCCGATAGCCCCTATCGAGGCCCCCTAGGCCTTCCCTACCCTTCCCGCCCTGGGACCTTGCCACTCACATCTCTTCCGGTTCCAAGCACTTAGTTCAAGGCAACTCCCTGTAGTGCTTCTTCCGGCCTCTGCAATGCTGTTCCTGGATGGACTGGAGAACTGTCAGCCTATCTGATTGACTGGTAGCTCTCCAAGGCGGGACCTCCTCCTCGTGAAGGCCGAAGTCCGACCTTATGCCAATCAACGGTCCTTAGAGTGTGCAATGGCATCGGGCTTGCTGGAGTCTGTGGGATTTGTTCCCTGCAGGCTCTCTGGATGACGGGACTGAAAATTTAGGCCCAGGTGTGGTTTCACCAAATTCCTATACAATTTTAGCAAGAGTTTCTTATTCTTTTCCTCCAATCTCCTTGCAATAAAGGCCAACATACTATTTGGCTTTCTTATTACATGCTGTATCGGCATGGAAACTTCCTGTGTTCCTTGTACGAGTACATTCAAGTCTCTCTGAATCTCAACATTTAGGAGTTTCATGCTTTTTAACAAATATTCTGATTTTCGATTCTTACTATCAAAGTGAATAACCACACGCTTCCCCATATTATACTCCAACTGGCACTTTGCACTCGCTCTTGTATCCTTTTTGTCCCTCACACCTTACATTTCCATCTAGCTAAGTATCATTAACAAACTTGGATACATTACCCTCAATCTCTTTGCCCAAGTCATTAATGTAGGTTGTAAATAGCTGAGGCCTCAGCACTGATCCTTGAACTCCAGTAGTCACAGCCTGTCAACTTGAAAGTGCCCTGTTTATCCCTACTCTGCTTCCCTCCTCTAACCATGCTAATGTATTAGCCCCAACTCCATGAGCCCTCACCTTGCATATTCACTGTTTGTGTGGTACCTCATTGAATGCCCTTTGAAAATTCAAATAAACTCCATCTATTGTCTTCCTTTTATGTACCTTACTTGTTACACACTCAAAACTCTAATAAATTTGTCAAATACAATTTCACTTTTATATAAGAATGTTGGCTCTGCCACATCATACTATGATATTCTAAATGCATTATTCAGATTTTCTTAATAATAGATTTTTTCTGATGGCTGATGACAGGCTAACAGGCTTGTAGTTCCCTGATTCCTCTCTTCCAAATAGTGGTATTATATTTGCTACTTTCCAATCTACTGGGACCATTTTTGAATCTAGGGAATTTTGGAGAATTATAACCAATGCATCCACTTTCTCTGCACCTACCTGTCCTTAGGACCATAACCCATCAATTTCTAGGGATTTGATGGCAATGGGTCCCTTAATTTTCTCAGATAACTTTTCTCTGCTGAAATTAGTTACCTTAAGTTCTTCACTATTATTGTTTTTTTGTTTACCATCTATTTCTAGTATAGTTTTGGTATTACTTTGGTTTGCTGAAGCTCCTATCCGTGTTCTCCGAAAACATTTTACTGAGGAAATACCAGCCCTATCGGCCATTGGAAAAAAAAAACATTTTTTGACACATCCTCTGCTGCAAACATAGGATCTAGTTTTGAAGCACTCGTTTATACTTGTCTCATGTATAAAATGTACTTGTCACTAACTGAAAATGGTTTGAGCTGTACCCAACATAAGGCTGTCAGCACTGAAATCACTAAAAACTTGATGATGTCTCACTCAAAGATAGCACTCTGCAAGTGATTCAAAGATTGCATTTCTATATAGGGAGACTTATTTACTAAAATAACACATCCTTACTTTTATGACCCTATCATTAATAAGAATGTCACTGTGGTTGTCAGGACTGTGTCAAATACTCATGTCTTACACAGATATAAGTGCTTCTCAGGTGCAAACTACCACCTACGTGTTTCTACATATCACCTGAATATCTGTTTTCTGTGGTATTTGATCAATTTGAATCAAGGCATTGTCAATATTCTTGATTCAAGTTCCTATCAAGAACATGTCAGTAATAAGTGGAGGTGGAGCATCAACCGTACTCATGTGTCAGTGAAAGTATGTACTATGTACAATTGAAGCCAACATATCCAGTGACTACAAATGGGCTGTACTAGTATGTTGTACCTTCAGTTTTTTCTTTGCAGACTTTATGTATCACTACACAGAGATGGTGATCATTGAGCTCAGACTATGGCTATAATTATCAATTCAGTAGCAGATCTGACTCAGCAGTAGGCAATGCACAGATTGGATTTTACCACTGTCAAAATGCCAACAGTACTTCTCAAATGTGTGCTGCCCTGTTTTTTGTTGAGTGCAACAGCTGCAACAATGACAACTAGAAATTATTTCCTCTGTACTCAGCAAGATGTGCCAGTGACCAGAAAATTGGGACTGGCTTCATTGCTGATTCACAAATCTGAACTCCTGTTGTGTTTGACTCCATGCAAGTAGCAGAGTCTTGCAGACTTGAGGTTGGTATCCACACCATTGAAGCACTAGAATCCATATTGTGAGGGTGGCGTGCTTCTGAATTGAATTGTAAAATAATAAGAGATCTGTGAAAATACTTGTTGCTCATTTTAGACTATCAAACAGTGATCAAGAAATAGAAAAAGAGATTTGTCCACAATCTAGAGAAGTTTGTAAAAGTATGAAGGCCTGCATCTGTGGAATACAACATGCATTCAGTAGGCCAGAGTTATATTTATTAACTTACACATGGTTGCAGAATGCACAGATTAGTGACAGAATTCTGTACATGCTTATTTCATACTAAATTGGAGTTATAATCCATCCAATGCTTTCTTAAAGCACTTTGAGGTAGCTTTCTTGATACAACTTGACATCTCCTGTGTTGGGAATCAGAACAGTACATGAATCTAGAGTAAAAGGATTGGATTCTCCTCTAAGCTGGGATAGTAGTGGAGAATTCAGGCACTGAGGCCTACTTAAACTTCACTACCTACTGCAATCACTGGGACCATTGTCAGGTTTTGCTTCTCTGCCAAGTGCATGTAAAGAGCAGCAGCAGTCTGGGTCCTGGGTCCCCAGTGGATGTTCCTCTTGTGCACCTGTGCACCACTGCTCCTGAGACTGCTGTGGAGAAGACAGCTGTAGACCCTGGGGAGCAGTGGTAACAATCCTCAAGTTCTATAATGGAGGGAGAGGGCATTGTAGCATTATTCGCTCTATCTATTCTGAATGAGTGACTTCTTTGTGTAGGGTACAGGATGCTTCTGTACCTTTAACGTCACTCATATCTCTTGCAGTGCTGTAGCCTTTCCCTTGTGGCATCTTGGCAGCTGATAGAAATGTATTAGAATTGTGTTTGATTCAATTAAAAGTTGTCAGCGACTGTCTAGGCTCTAAACTTTGGAATTCACTCACTAAATTTTTCCACCTCTCCACCTCTCTCCTCCTTTAAGGCATTTCTAAAAATCTACCTCTTTGAGCAAGTCTTTGGTGGTGTGTCCTAATGTCTCTTCATGTGGCTTGATGCCAAATTTTGACTTATAATGGTCAGTGAAGCATCTTGGGTTGTTAAATTTAACGTGCTATATAAATACAATTTATTGTTATTGCTGTTGCAAACTGAACTAGCTGGGAAAAAATCTACAGTCTCCACCCTCTTGTCTTACCAAATACAGAAGGAATCAACCAAATGGAATTTGTTTTGTGCACATGTGTTTTGTTGTACTTATGATCCTTTTAGACACAGGCTGCATGCAAAGAAGTACAGGTCCCGAAAATAATTGCCTCACACAGGCACCCTAATACTTGTATATCATGTTGAAGATGATATTTATCTCTCTATATTCACATTCTTTTGACCATTCATTTTCACATTGTTACAGTAAAATGCCACCTTCATGTACACACCTATGTAAACAAGCTTCCTTCTGATGAGGTTTACTGAAATATAAGGACTGATATTTAATACTGTAGAATAATGATGATCGAGGTAGCTGAAAATACATTTTAGCATGCTGTAGTAATCCTGAGATTTAAGAGTTAATTGCCTGAGATCAAGAATGCTCTTCCTTTAAATGGCAATTCACATCTGTATGGAATTACTCCAATGCTCCAGGATCTGAGCACAAAAAGCAAAAACTAACACTCCAGTGCATTCCTGAGAGAGTGCTGCACTATCAGAGGTGCTGCCTTTGGGTGAAATGTTAAACTGAGGCATCATCGTCCCTCTCAGATGGATGTAAAAGATCACATGGTATACTTTTGAAGAAGAGTAGGGGAGCTAGCCCTAGCAACCCGGCCAATGTTTATCCCCCAGTCAGCATGACAAATAAAACAGATGACCTAATCGTTATCACATTGCTGTTTGTGGGAGCTTGCTGTGTGCAAATCAGCTGTCACGTTTCCTGCATTAGAACAATGACTACATTTCAAGAAGTACTTCATTGGCTGTAAAGTGCTTTGGGTTGACTTGTGGTCATGAAAGTTGCTATATAAATGCAAGCCTTTTAATGGTTGAACCGGCAGTGCACCAAAACAGCATTGGCAATGTAAGAGCCAGTGCCACCACAAGAGGGGGCTGTTGTCTATTTGTAAAAGTTAGCAATACTAATGGTCATGTTATGCTATCATTCAAAAACATCTTTCTCTTTTAATTTCCCTTTTTCATAACCCTTGAAACTTCTGGGTACCCTTCTTCAAGTATAATGCTGATTCAGGTGGGGAAGCACATTTCCATGATTGTGTGATTACCCAACACAAAATGGTTGTCTTGGGCGGCATCACAAAATAGGCTAGTGTGTTGACTTACAAATTGGGTGGAGTGTAAATTGGGCTGGCCATGGGCAATTATTCATTTTGTGCCACTGCCCAAATCAATCGCACCTCTTTAGTTCTCCATAGTTCCTGCCAGCTTTTCCTGTCTGCAGAAATCAATCTGCCTGTTGAACACACTCCATAGTATACAGAAGCCTGCACTGATGTTCTGATTGGCGTAACCCACTTTTATTAACTCTGACCCAGGGCCGCAATAATTTGCTTCAAGATATCTGAATGTCCTGCTTTTAATTCACACAAATTACATCTTAAATTAAATAGCACTCACCAGCAGGTACCAAGCCCTGAAAGTTTGCTTCCTAGAATGCCGAGGGAAATCAGTGGAAAAGTATCACAGGCTCTGATCATAATCTTTCAAACTTCCTTGGCTATGGATGTTGCGCCAGAAGATAGAAAGATGCTGATGTAACACCTTCCAAGAAAGACCAAGCTGGTAACCAAAGTGCACTTAGTGTAATACATGAAGTGTAATTTCAAAGGTCGTAATATGACATAACATTAATTATTGAGTTATGATGCTATCAGGATGCCAAAAATCTGCAGGGTGTGCTCCTTGATTTAGCTGCTGGAATATATTAGCCTGGGTGCTGCACTGAAGATGCTGCCATAAAGTTCACAGAGTCAGTGGAGATCATTTAATTACCATGCTTACACACGGGATGCCTAATGGGGAAAGAAAGCTGGGCCCTCCTATGTCCAGTCTGTGTCTTGTCCTAAGATAAAAGCAAAATACTGCAGATGCTGGAAATCTGAAACAAAAACAGAAAATGCTGGAAAAACTCAGCAGGTCCAGCAGCATCTGTGAAGAGAGAAACAGTTAAGGTTTCGAGTCCATACGACCCTTCTTCAGAGCTAAAGAGCAGGAGAAATTTGATGAAATTTATAGTTTAAGTTGGGGGGGCGCGATGTGGAGCAAATGAAGCTGGATAGAAGGCCAGCGATAGGTGGGGACAAAGGGGAGATTGACAAAGATGTCATGGACACAAGACAAAGGGAGTGTTAATGGTAGTGGTACTGGCTAAAAAATTTGCTGATGGTGGCATTAAGCTAAGAAAGCAGAATGTGATAATAGCAGAACAAGGGTAAGCACTGTGTGAAAGACCAACATGAAACAAGTATCAGATGGTCCTTGTGGGGCTAGGGCTGTGGTAGGGGGAGGGGGCAGTGGTGGGGACAAAGGATAGAAAATGGAATACAAAGGGGGTATAAAAAAGGGGATAAAACAATAAAAATAAAAATGAATAAAAATAAGTGGATAAAAAATTCCTTAGAAAAAAGGAATTAAAAAAGGGGTGAGGAGAGAGTTCATGGTCTGAAGTTGTTAAACTAAATGTTAAGTCCGAAAGGCTGCAATGTGCCTAACCGGAAGATGAGGTGCTGTTTCTCCAGTTTGTGTTGGGCTTCACTGGAATATTGCAGCAGGGCAAGGACAGGCATGTGGGCATGAGAGCAGGATGGTGTGTTGAAATGGCAAGTGACAGGAAAGCCTGGGTCATGCTTGCGGACAGACTGAAGGTGTTCTGCAAAGCGGTCACCCAGTCTGCATTTGGTCTCCCCAGAGTAGAAGAGACTGCATTGGAAGCAGCCAATGCAATAGACCAAATTGAAGGAGATGCAGGTGAAGCGCTGCTTCAACTGAAAGGAATGTTTGGGCCTTTGGATGATGATGAGGGAGGAGGTAAAGGGGCAGGTGTTGCATCTTCTGTGATTGCATGGGAAGGTGCCATGGGAGAGGATGAGGTGTTGGGTGTGTTGGAGGAATGGACCAGGGTGTCCCGGAGGGAACGGTCCCTATGGAATGCCTACGGGGGAGTGAGGGGAAGATGTGTTTGGTGGTGGCATCATGCTGGAGTTGATGAAAATGGCGGAGGATGATCCTTTGAATGTGGAGTCTGGTGGGTTGAAAAGTGAGGATAAGAGGGACCATATCATGATTCTATGAGGGAGGGGAAGGTGTGATTGCAGAGGCATGGGAGATGGGTCAGACACAGTTGAGGGCCCCGTCTACCACTTTGTGGGGGGGAGAACCTCGTTTAAGGAAGAAGGAAGACATCTCAGAAGCGCTGTTTTGGAAAGTGACATCATCAGAACAGATGTGATGGAGGCGAAGGAACTGAGAGAATGGGATGGAGTCCTTACAGGAAGCAGGGTGTGAGGAGCTATAGTCGAGGTAGCTGTGGGAGTCGGTAGGCTTGAAATGAATATTGGTGGACAGTCTATCACCAAAAATTGAGACAGAGAGGTCAAGGAAAGGGAGGGAATTGTAGGAAATGGACCTTGTGAAAATGATGGAGGAGTGGAAATTGGAAGCAAAATTGATTAATTTTTCCAGGTCCAGATGAGAGCATGACTGGCACTGAAACAGTCATAGATGTACTGAAGAAAGAGTTGTGGGAGAGGGCCTGAGGAGGACTGGAACAAGGAATGTTCCACATACCCCAAAAAGAGACAGGCATAACTGGGACCCATATGGGTACCCATAGCCACACCTTTTATTTGGAGGAAGTGAGACAAGTTTAAGGAGAAATTGTTCAGTGAGAGAACAAGTTCAACCAGACAGAGGAGATGGTAATTGTTCAGGTCTTTGTTCATGGAAGAAGCGGAGAGCCCTCAGACCATCCTGATGGGGGATGGAGGTGTAGAGGGATTGGACATCCATGGTGAATAGGAGGCAGTTAGGGCCAGGGAACTGGAAATTGTTGATATGATGTAGGGCATCAGAGGAATCGCGGATGTAGGTGGGAAGAGACTGGACAAGTGGAGAGAGAATGGAGTTAAGATAAGAAGATATGAATTCTGTGGGGCAGGAACAGGCTGACACGATCGGTCTACCGGTACAGTCCTGTTTGTGATTTTGGGAAGGAGGTAGAAGCAGGCAATCTGGAGCTGGGAGACTATGAGGCTGGAAGCTGTGGAAGAAAGATCTCCAGAGGAGATGAAGTCAGTGACAGTCCTGTAAACAATGGCTTGATGTTTGGTGGTGGGGTCATGGTCCAGGGAGCAGAGGAAGAAGTGTCTGAGAGTTGGCGCTTAGCCTCTGCGAGGTTGAGGTCAGTGAGCCAGACAACAACAGCACCACCTTGTCAGCAGGTTTGATAACAAAGTCAGGGTTGGACGTAAGAGAATGGAGTGAGGCAAATTCAGAAGGAAACAGGTTGGAGTGGGTGAAAGGAGCAGAGAAATTGGGATGGCTGAGGTGACGTCGACAGTTCTCTGTGAAAAGGTCAAGAGCAGGTAAGAGGTCAGAGGCAGGGGCCCAGGTGGAGGCAGAATACTGGAGGCGGGTAAAAGGATCCCATTGGAAGGGGGGCAGACTCCTGCCCAAAGAAGTGAGCACTGAGATGAAGGCTGCGGAAGAAGAGTTCAGCATCGTGCTGAGCCTGGAATTCGTTGAGGTGAGGGCATAAGGGTATGAATCTAAGGGTCCATCCAGGACACTCCACCCCTTCCCATCCCGCTGACCCCTTCCCGTCTTCTAATCCCAGCCCGTGCCATGTGTTCACCATGCCCTCTGACCTTCCCCTTTTTGACACTGAGCGTTCTGTACTCAGCAAAGGATTCCGTTTCATACCCTTACGCCCTCACCTCAATGAATTCCGGGCTCGGCACGATGCTGAACTCTTCTTTCGCCGCCTTCATCTCTGTGCTCACTTCTTTGGGCAGGAGCCCTCCTCCTGTTGCTCAGATCTTTCACTTGCCTCCAATATCCTCCCTTCACGTGAACTTTGGCCTCTTACCTGCTCTTGATCTTTTCATTGAGAACTGTCGGCGTGACATTGGCCACCTCAATTTCTCCGACCCTCTCACACTCTTACCTGTCTCCTTCTGAACTTACTGCACTCCGTTCTCTTAGATCCAGTCCTACTCAGGGCCTCATCCACAACTCTTTATTTAGTACATCTATGATTGCTTCGGTGTCGCTTCATGCTCTCGTCTGGATCTGGAAAAATTTATCAACGTTAGCTTCCAATTTCCACTCCTCTTTCACCTTCACATGGTCCATCTCTGACACTTCCCTTCCCTTCCTTGACCTCTCTGTCTCAATTTCTGGTGATAGACTGTCCACCAATATTCATCACAAGCTCACTGACTCCCACAGCTACTTCGACTGCAGCTCCTCACACCCCGCTTCCTGTAAGGACTCCATCCCATTCTCTCAGTTCCTTCGCCTCCATCACATCTGTTCCAATGATGCCACTATCCAAATGTTGCTTCTGACGTCTTCTTTCTCCCTTAGCCGAGGTTTCCCACCGACGGTGGTTGACAAGGCCCTCCACCGTGTCTGACCCATCTCCCGTGCCTCTGCCCTCACACCTTCCCCTCCCTCCCAGAACCTTGATAGGGTTCTCCTTGTCCTCACTATTCACCCCACCAGCCTCTGTATTCAAAAGATCATCCTCCACCATTTCCGCCAACTCCAGCATGATGCCACCACCAATCACATCTTGCCCTCATCCCCCACGTCGGCATTCCGTAGGGACTTTACCCTCTGGGACACCTTTGCCCATTCCTTCATCACCCCCAACACCTCTTCCCTTTCCTATGGCACCTTCCCATGCAATCACAGAAGGTGCAACACCTGCCCCTTTACCTCCTCTCGTCTCACTGTCCAAGGGCCCAAACACTCCATTCAGGTGAACCAGCACTTCACTTGCACCTCCTTCAATTTGGTCTACTGCATTCGCTGCTCTCAATGCAGCCCCCTCTACATTGGGGAGACCAAATGCAGACTGAGTGACTGCTTTGCAGAACATCTTCAGTCTGTCCACAAGCATGACCCAGACCTTCCTGTCACTTTCAACACACCACCCTGCTCTCATGTCCATATGTCTGTCCTTGGCCTGCTGCAATGTTCCAGTGAAGCCAACACAAACTGGAGTAACAGCACCTCATCTTCTGTTTAAGCACTTTACAGCCTTCTGGAATTAACATTGAGTTCAACAACTCCAGACCATGAACTCTCTCTTCTATCCTCACTCCTTTTTTAATTCCTTTTTTCTACATTCATTTTTATTTTTTTATCCAACTTATTTTTATTTTTATTCATTTTTCTTTTTATTCATTTTTTTATCCCCTTTTTCTATCCATTTTCCCCCACCACTGCCCCCTCCCCCAACCAGCCCCACAAGGACCATCTGTTACTTGTTCCATGTTGTTCTTTCCACAATGCTACCCTTGTTCTACTATTATCACATTCTGCTTTCTTACCTTAATGCCACTATCAGCACCTTTTTTGGCCAGTACCACTACCATTAACACTCCCTTTGTCCTTTTGTTCATGACATCTTTGTCAAACTCTCCTTTGTTCCCACCTATCACTGGCTTTCTATCCATCTTCACCTGCTCCATCCCCTTTAAACAGTATAAATTTCATCACATTTCTACTTCT
Organism: Carcharodon carcharias; assembly: GCF_017639515.1. Lineage (NCBI taxonomy): Eukaryota > Metazoa > Chordata > Chondrichthyes > Lamniformes > Lamnidae > Carcharodon > Carcharodon carcharias. The sequence continues at coordinate 152,869,708 of NC_054471.1, forward strand.
CTTTAGCTCTGAAGAAGGGTCATATGGACTCGAAACATTAACTGTTTCTCTCTCCACAGCTGCTGCTAGACCTGCTGAGTTTTTCCAGCATTTTCTGTTATGCATCTTGTTCTCACGTTTTTGCATTCAGACAGTGCTAACCTTTATTCTCTACTAACAAATTCTGCTATTTTGCTTTCAGATGGCACTGAGCTTTACTCTGCTATTAATACCTACTCTGGGCCAATGCTTTCTGCCTTTAATATGACCATTGCCAGCCTTTCTGCCTTGTATTCTATTATATCCTTGTCATTTAATCTTCCCACCCTCTAATCTATCCCTGACCTTCCCTTTTGCTCCACCTGACCCTCCCCCTTTTTCAACAGCATAAAACCCATCACATTTCTATAATGAAAGCAAAATACTGCAGGTGCTGGAGATCTGAAATAAAAACAGAAAGTGCTGGAAAACCTCAGCAGGTCTGACACCATCTGTGGAGAGAGAAACAGAGTTAACATTTTGAGTCTGTATTACCCTTCTCCAATTCTCCACCTGTCTACCTCTCTTTGGTTCCAAAGAAGAGTACCATTGAGATTGCAATGTTAACTTCTTTTGTCTCTCCACAGATGCTGTCAAACCTGCTGAGCTTTTCCAGCACTTTCAGGTTTTATTTCAGATTTCCAGCATTCACATTGTTTTGCTTTTATTTGTACCAACATCTCCTTATATGGTTTTTAAGTTTAGTTTTATAATGCTCCTGTGAGATGCCTTGGAATGTTTTATTACACTAAAGGCGCCATCTAAGTATAAGTTCACAGAATTACAGAATTTTTACAGCTCTGAAGGGGGCCATTTGGCCTCTTGTGTCAGTGCCAGCTCTCCATAGGAGCACTTTACTGAGTGCCATTCCCCCTCATTCTCCTCATAGCCCTGCATAGTCTTTATTAGATAATAATCCAATTTCCTCTTGAATGTTTTGATTGAACCTGTCTCCACCACTCTCAGGCAGTGCATTCCAGATCCAAACTACTTGCTATTTAAAAAGTTTCTCCTCAATTTATCATTGCCTCTTTTGCCAACAGCCTTAAATTTCTGGCCTCTTGTTCTCGATCCTTCCACCAACAGTTTCTCCCTATCTACTATGTCCAGACTCGTTATGATTTTGAATACCTCTATCAAATCTCCTCTCAACCTTTTCTTCTCCAAGGAAACCAGTCCCAACTTCTCCAACCTTTCTATGTAACTGAAGTTCCTCATCCTTGGAATCATTCTCATGAATCTTTTCTGCATTCTCTCTAATGCATTCACATTTTTCCTAAAGTGTGCTGCCCAGAACTGGACGCAGTACTCGAGTTAAGGCTGAATAAGTATTTTATACAACTTTAACATAATTTCCTTGCTTGTGTACTCCATGCAACTTTTAATAAAGCCTAGTATACTGTTTGCTTTATTGGCCTCTCTCTCAACTTGTCTTGCCACCTTCAAAGACTTATGCAGGAAGACACCCAGGTTCCTCTACTCCTGCACCCTCTTTAGAATTGTGCCTTTTATTTTGTATTCTCTCTCCGTATTCTTCCTACCAAAATTAATCACTTCACACTTCCCTGCATTCAATTTCATCTGCCACATTGTCTGCCCATTTCATTAATTTGTCTATGTCCTTTTGAAGTTTTACACTATCTCCCTCACAGTTCACAATGCTTCTGAGTTTATTTTTATCATCTGCAAATTTTGAAATTGTGCCTTTTATAACAAAGTCTAGCATGAGGTTCTTGGCACATAAAACAGCCCGAAACACCGGGATTAAAATTACACGAGGAGACAATGGATTCCTTTATTAAATCTGCCTCTGCAGACTCTCTCTGCTTGTAGAATTTTATATGATAGCTTCCAGTGATCAAAATGATCATTGCACTTTTCTAAACACTAATACACTATATCCCTCTTTTTTTAGTAAATAAGAGACATAGCATGTTTCAATGCTATGACTTCAAAGTGTAAGCAAAAAACTTAAACATAACTTGAACATTCGGCTTATTATACATTCCAGCTTTTGTATTAATTTAACACTTTTAACATAATCACTTAAGTATGATGGTTATATGAGGCTATTGTCTAAATTCATGTGTGGTCTCATTTATTTACTTACGTTCTTCATCTGAGATGTCAGTTTTAGAATTGGATTGAATGCTTACAAATGCCATTTTCAATGCTTTGAAGAATAATGCATTTCATGTGACGATTTGTCAACCGTGCTTAGTAATGATCAATTGAGCCTTTTTTGTTGGTCACAACAAATGACTGGACATCATGAGTGGTTGCTTTCTAACATGACCAACATATTTCAAAACCACTTTATCTCCTGGCTTAAGTAGTGTAGGTCTGAATTTCATATTTCACTCGGCATTTACTCTCATTCAATCCCTCTGTTTTTGATTGCGTTTGTGTACGTATTGATCATTATCTCCGTGGGGCGGCGTAGCTCAGGAAGACATGTGCACATAGAATGTGTGAAGATGATTGTAGCTAGTGGTTTTCCAGTAGTAGAGTGAGGAGTCATGCTTGCATCCATGACTTGCTCTCAGCTGTAGCTGTCCTTAGTACTTTTTTCAAGGTACACATAAGGCCAGAATTTTCTCGTTGGCGTGTGGGGGCGGGCCCTGCACGCCGATGCGTAAAATGATGTGCGATGATGTCGGGCAAGCTTCCCGATGTCACCACGCGCCATCGCGATATTTAGGTGTGTGGGCACGTGATGTTCTCCGATGCGAGCCAGCCATTAATTAATCAGTCAGTTAAGGCCCTTGAGGCAGCACTTGTCTGCAAATTTTCAGGGCCCATGCGATCTTCAGGACATCACACGGGTGCAATGGGCAGGCGGATAGGACACATTTATATAAACCTCATCCACGGGTGGGATAAGAGTGGTGAGTGGGATCGCGAGTGGTATATGTTAAATCTTTAATTGTGAAAGTTACTGCTACCTGCCAGTATGAGCAGGAATATTTCAAAACTCTTCACAGCTGCTTGGACAGGAGTAACAGCCTTCAGGTCAGGACTCTACAGTAAAGATTATTTTTCAGGCCTACAGGTTTCATGAAGCCTTCCCTTCGCCTGGGATATGGGAATTGTGGTCTCCACTGCAGGCACCTCCCCTGAGGAAGAAGGGAGGGCCAGAAGTGGGAGGAGGCCAGGAGTCCACATTCAGCTTCCAGGGAGCCACCTTTGGGAGGACAGGCACAGGCACAAGGGGCGCAGGGCCAAGAGGTTGTCCAAGGTGGAAGGGGCCACAGAAGATGCCACTATCCTGCTGCCAGGGTTTACAGGCAGCAAAGCAGCTACCTTAATATGTCTGAGGCACAGTGCTGAAGGAGACTCTGTCTCTCAAAGGAGACAGTCACCTCCATCTGTCAGTTGATAGGCCCTGAGATCTGAGCCAACTATGTGGGTGGGCATCCCATGGCTGCCCTCAACTTCTATGCCTCCAGCTCTTTCCAGGGGTCAGTGGGTGATCTTTGTGGAGTCTCCCAGTCCGCTGTCCACACTTGTGTCAAGCAGATGACAGACGGTCTGTTCAGGCATGCATTGACTTTCATCCACTACCACTGGGAAGAGGCCAGCCAGACAGAACGAGTCAGAGGCTTTGCGGCCATTGCTGGCTTCCCCCGCGTCCAGGGTGCTATAGACTGTACACATGTGGCCATCAAGGCGCCAGCAGGTGAGCCCGGTGTCTTCATCAACAGGAAGGGCTTCCACTCATGAACGTGCAGGTAGTGTGTGATCACAGGATGCAGATTCTGCAAGTCTGTGCAAGGTACCCAGGCAGCCTCCACAACGCCTACATCCTCAGACACTCCCAGGAGCCAGGGCTCTTCAGTGCTCCAGCCCAGCTGGATGGATGGCTGCTGGGTGACAAGGGCTATTCCCTCAAAAGGTGGCTCATGACCCCTCTCTGCCATCCAAGAACAGAAGCCAAGCAACAGTACAACAGGAGCCAGGGCACCACAAGGGCTGTGGTAGAGAGAGCCATTGGTCTTCTCAAGATGTGCTTCCAATGCCTGGACTGTTCGGGAGCGCACTGCAATATCCCCCCAATCATGTGTTGCTGACAGCGTTGCATGCTGCGCCCTGCATAATCTTGCGCTGAAAAGGGGCGATGCTGTGGATGAAGAAGATGTAGAGATGCAGTTGCACACGATGAGTCCAGCAATAGGTCCGAGAATGAGCACGCATAGGAGAATGCTGAGGGGATAGATGCTGACCCGGGCATACTCCAGGGAGGCAGGGACACCTGGGAGGCTTTAATCCAACGAACCTTCAGCCAGCACACCACAGATGGACAAACACACGCCAGGAATGCAGGCTCCATACTCGATACCTGAGTGCAAATTCTGCCTGGATAGGAACATTAACTAAAGGTCTTGTCAATAAAGCTCAATGTCCAGCAACTCACTCAAAACATCATGGGTTCCTGTCTACCTGCAGAAGTAAGGAATCACCTTGAGCCATACTTACATTTCAAAATTTAATGACATAACAAAATGAAGTTCAGAAAAAGAAAAAAACAAAGGTGTTGCACATCACACCAAGTGGTCATGAACTAATAGTGGGGCAACATAAAAGCACCAGTGAGAAACCCATGGTGTGCCTAAGATGCCTTAAATTTACGCTTACGAATACTATGTCTAGGTGCTCCCCCATCGCTGGCACCGGCATTGGAGACAGCCTGCTGACTCTGCTGTCCTTTTGGCTTCAATGACCTTGGTGGGCATCCTCTGGCCCGTGGAGCCTGTACTGGCCATGCCTGGGAGGGAGTGGCCAGTTCCACAGCTGGCATCTCCCCAGTCGCCACAGCCTCATTAGATGCCATTGTCACTGGCAGAGGAGTGGAGGAGCTGCTGCCCTCATCTGGAGCGCCCTGAGAGGAGCCCTCAGAGACGACAGGCAGCTGGTGCGGACATGAGATCGTTTTGGACCTCCTTGCTCACCATTGATGGATGGGCACCGAGCTGAGATACTTGGTGCCCAAACCATCTCCCACACTGGCACCGACCAGATGAGGTCAATGCCGCTGTGAGGGCTTGCAGGTCCAAGCACAACCCCAGGAGGCCCTGATTGGTCTCCTGGAGGAGCCTGTCCATTAGAGTTGCCACTCTCTCCATGGAGAAAGTATGGCGCTCGGCCATGAGGCTCATCGCATCAGTGAAGCTCCACGTGGACTTCTCCAGCACGGGCACCATGCCACCCATTGCCTCATATATCTTCGCCAGATCGTCCCCTATATCCTGCTGCACTTCCAGCATTTGCTGCCTCACTGACTCCAGAGGCACATCGTCAGCCATCAACCAAGCATGTGCCCGGTCCCCAGCAGTCCTCCCACTGCCGGTGCCCTGGGCGCTTTCTGCTGCCGTCCGCACCTCAAGCGAGTGTGAAGTGCCCTCATCGCTGTGTCCCGCGACACTAACCGATGATCTAATTCCCACCGAGGTGCTAGTACCTGTGCTGGTGCCTGCCTGGCAGAGATGGTATGACGTGGTGAGCCAAAATGTTCAGGGTGCTCAGGTGCAAGAGGTGGCCCCTCTGCCTCCTCCTTCTGGCTCTGATCCGATGATGCTGAAAGGAAGAACAAGGACATTTGATCAGTTAAAGTGGAGACAATGTCAATGTGCTTGCCTGTCCACCTGATCATTATGAGCTCATCCTTACATAATCAATGGTCAATCCATGTTGCCAACTTCAACCACAGAGCATTCAGCAGTGCCGTGGCTGCTTGGACACACATGGTGACCTCAGTGCTTAGCAAACATACCTCCCCATGGCACCCCAGCCGTACTGCCACCGGTAGACCTAGGCACATGGCGCTCCTCCAGATCCATGGCCTGCTGCTCGAATGGAGTCACGATGGCCAACTGGGCCTGGCCTCCACCAGTCCACATCTGCTTGGTGGAATTGTGTGCAGTCTTCTCCTGAAAACAAGAGAAGAGCATTGATTAGTCCAGCCAGTACCTGGATTCCCATCGCATCCCCACCAACCCAGCCAGGGTGGGACATTACAGGGCTCCAGTGCTTTATTACCCCGCAGCTGCCACACACTCACCCAAATGAGACAGGCTCCCTTAAGTACTCATCTGGCAATGAGTCGGGATCCCTTAAGGAAGCTTGACTCATCGTTGGATGAATATTTAAGGGAGCCTGTCTCATTGCTGAATGATTATTTCAAGGATCCCAACCCAGAACAGGAAGAATATTTGAGGAAACCTGACTCATTATGGGAAGGGTGTCTACAATCAACAGAACTTCACTCCAGCCTGGTTGTATAACCACTCAGTCGTAGTCTGTTTGAAAAGTATAACTGTGTGTGTGTGTACAATTACTGGCGTAAGTTCGATAGTTTTTCTCTGAGTCTGCTTAGAATATTCATTGTAGGTGCTACATAGGCAGCAGTAAGATAGAATTTTGCATTATATGTCTGATCTAATAAAGCTTAACATTTAATTCTTATATTTGGGTGTGCTCTCAATTCTTTTCTCTTAATTCTCATATCCAAACTGTAGAGTAACCTATCAAAGATTAAGTCTTACAATGTATAATGATACAATCTTGGATTATGAACACTACAGTCCTGCCAAACCCTTCTACATATTTTTAGGTTCTTTCATAAAAAAAAAATCTTTCCCTCTCACTAACCTGGCCTCATGGTACTATTGAAACATTTAATGTTCTACAATGTTTAAATTTGCCGAAGATTGGTGGGCGGGATGCTGGTTCAGGCCCCTATTTTGATGAGCTATCAATGTGACAGGTGCTGCTGTTGGAGGTCTGACACCTTTGCCTAAGTAGCTCAAGTTCACAGGCTATCTAGTGATTCCAGTACAAAATGCTGTGGCTTAATAATCGTAAACAAAGCTAACCTCTTTGAATATGTAAAAGTGAAATTAAGTCCAAATATTTCAAAAAATGGTTGGAATATGATCAGCAACAACGCAATGATGCTTTCATCTGGCTTCAAAGAAGGCTGCCCACAAAGATCTAGCAATCTTTGCGCTGTGTGTCTCCCCTTTCCTGATTTCAGTTTGCTTCTGGTGCCAAATATGGGACTGTCAGGGGTCCAGCCGCAGTCAGACAGGATAAGCAACCAATCACATTGATGTATTATCACAGACAGCAAACTAGAAGTAAAAAACACTGAATCCCATCCCTTCTAATTTTAAACATTATGGAAAGTGAAATAAATTATTGGGACATACGCATGGGATTAATGTAGAAGCTAAAATATCATTATAGCAAACTTATTTTCAAAAAATTATTTTAAAAATATGTGGCATTTCTTATAATAAAGAAATGTGACATTCAACAAATCACAAATTACTCTCTCAGGGCCAGTGAGGCTATTTAGCAGTAATACTTTTTCAAGCGTTTTTATAGTGAGACTCAAAGCCTAAGCATGGAAGTTCTTGTCAGTGCAATGATTTCTAGTTGATTTCATTCGGGCAGGACTGCAATAGTACACCCTCAGGAGAAGCATAAGACCACTGGCAGAAACATCTATATTTCCATTTTTAACAGTGCATTTGTGGAATTTAGAAGTTGCCGTCGGTTTCAGGAGAGTTACAACGGACAAACACTAACAGTTTCACTGTTAATACTCCCACAATTTCTGGGCTAAAGATAGCTTATGTAAGTTTAGGAAGTCTCTGTGGGAGAATTGTGCGATTGCCATGTTTAGTCACTTTGATCGGAAATGGTTTATGATAATATTCCTGTAAGCAACATTTTTATTTGAAACAAAAACAGAATTACCTGGAAAAACTCAGCAGGTCTGGCAGCATCGGTGGAGAAGAAAAGAGTTGATTTTTATTTGAATCGCCGTCTCAGGGCCAATAACAAAGTTCTGCACAATTTTCTTATTTCCGTCTGAAATAAGTTTTGTTACCCTGCTCTATCATAATGCATCGATTTCAAAGTATACTTTTAGAAACTATAACAAAAATGTAAAGAAGGGTTTTCTGCTGCAATAAAATTACAAAGACCTTCCCAAGGTCTTAGACAGTGCAGCTAAAGATTGTTCCTGTTCTCTAATAGTATCCCTCTCCGCTAACTCAAAGATAATAGAACTTGCTGATTTCCTGCTTGTTTTGACATTAGAAATACTTTTAGCAAACTAGACTTTTATTTCTATGCCTCAAGCACAAATAGAGCTGCACAGCAAGCTACTGGATTTCATGTCAGCTGCAGAATAGAAGCATTCCTGTGTTATTAGGTACATAGGTTAAGTATTTGCTTGGAAGAAAGGCATGCTTTCAAAGAGTGGGGAATTTATTTTCCACAGGTGAAGAAAAATCGGATGATCTCAAACCCTAACTGTCTTTTGCAACTAATTATGAAATAAAAGCTGTAATAAAAATGTTGGTGGTTATTATTTATTCTGCTTTTTAGAGGTGATTGAATTGCAAATGTGCATAGCAGGTGACTTCTGAAACAGGCACAGTTTCCCCCTCCCCCCCTGTTCTTAATAAAGTGGTTTGCAGCTAATTAAGCAGGATAAAATTATAGTTATGGCAACAGCGTTCACAGGATTTCCAGTATACCCTAATGATGCTCAGTAGACATGCAGAATATAATCAGAATCTTACCATTTAGTTTATGAGAACCTATGGATCAAGAGAGCAAAACCTGTGAAAGTAAATCCTCTTCCTTTACAGCCACTGTGCTCACTCTATTATATTCTGCATTTACATTGCTACAATGCATGTAGAGGGGGCTCCCACAAGAAAAATGGGTTGAATTTTATGGCCCGCTGGGGTGGGGGGGGCTTGGATGATGGGGGCATATCGGGTGCAATGTCTTGGTACTGTTCCCAGCACCGACCAGCCCTCCCATATCTCTGCCCTTTGCCTTGATTTCACCCACGCATGGCGGAGGTGTCAGGATGCTCGCCCAGGAACCAATTGAGGCCTTTAAATGGCCAATTAATGGCCACTGAATGGCCTCTTCCCACTGCTGCTGGGATTTAATGTATAGCAGGTGGAGGCTGGCACCAAATGTGAAGCCCAGCAGTTTTCACTGTTTGGACTGGTGGCGGGAAAGTTTGGGCGTATCTCTTTTATGTGCCTCTCGGGCCCATCGAAGGCCCCCACCCAGGGTCTTTCCACGCTGTGTTTCCCCTCCCTACCACCTTATACAGCCCAGGGCCCCACTCCCTTGCCCCCTTGTTGAGGCCTGTCAACCTGACCCTGCTGAAACCGCCTCCCCCCAACTCACCTTCGCATCCAGCTCCAGTAATAATCATCATTGAGAGCGGGTGCACTCCCAACAGTGGCCACTGCTCTTGGCGGTGCTTCTGGGGCCAGAGAACTGCTGGCTATTTGATTGGCTGGCAGCTCCGGGAGGTAGGATTTCCTCCCCAAATGGGAGCGGAAATATTATGTCAAATCAATTAATGACCTGCCGGCTATTAAATGCCTGTAGGATGAGCTGGCATCCCCAATATTTATGCTGGGAGATTGGGATCCTGGCCCAGAGTAAACTCCTGGCCCAAGTATTTGTTACCAGGGGAGAAATTGGGCTGGTGCTCAAAAGGAAAGGGAATTTGGTGGTGTGACTGTTTTGTGCAATAGTCCATGCTGACCTGAGGTCTGAGCTAAATTTAATTGGCTCCTTTTGAATGGGAGAAGTGGGCATCAAATGGAAACCATGGGGCATGCCAAATTCTGACGAACTTCAATTTAGATAAATGGTGGAGGGTTGTACAGAAATGGTCCCACTTCAAATCCCTCCCCTGTCTGGACAGGTAGTGTGACATTTCCAGCCACAGAAGAAAGGAATTTCAGGCTCTTTGCATCAAACTTTGCTATAACTGGCTTGACAGAGATGCATGGGGACACAGGGTCTCAGTACAGCAAAGCAATACAGGGCAGACTTTTCTCTTTCTGTATTTGGCTGTAAAGGATTGCCCAGTATAGTGAAGTGCAGAAGTCTCTGCACCCAGATTGGAGTCTATCCAATTTTCCATCTCTTTAAAGCAATGAATAGATTAAAAAATTTGCAATCACTGCCACTTGAGTTTCTTATGTGTGCTTTGCTCATGTAATCCTTTGTGTTCAAATTCAAGGGAAATAACATTTCTCAATACCAGCATCTCAACAGCATCAAGTCAGCACATAAATCAGATTTCTGCTGCACTTCCAGTGAAGTCACCTCAGTAGAGCAGGAGCAGGTGTGAGAAAATTCTGAGCTGAAAATTTTTGCATTATGCCTGTGAAGAGCAGCTTTATAAAAATATTCAGTGTTAGTATAACGTGCTGGGGTAATATGATTACTGGGATAATATTTTCACCTTCTGCTGAGTGACTTCACCAAGTTATTAACAGCTTGTGAAGAGATCCTGTGAGAGTAAAGGGAAAACCATTAAAAGTATAATCAAAACTGTTCACAAAATCTAGTTGAAAAACTTCAATGTTACACTGTGCAGCAAATCTTTCTCTATATCTGGTTATTGATATATTTTAATGCATTAAATATTGATTTCATAATAAAGATGGAAAGGCTGGGCTTTGGTTGACCACTAAAACGAGGACTAAACTTCAGTTGCCCTCCCAATACATTCCTGCCATAAATCCACTTGAAGTGTGGCTAGGATCGCAACCTTCCCTGCCAGTTTACAAAGTGCCATGTTTAGTTTAAAGCAAGGGTGGGCAAACTTTTCAGCTGGAGGGCCACATCTGGTTATGTAAATTGTACAGGGCCAGTTATATACGCTCAATAAATAAACAATTATAATAAAGGTAAATTTTGGTACAGATAAACATAAAACCATTATCATTATGATAATTATACCACCATAAAGATACATTACATACAATAATGGAGAGAGAGGTTAATAAAGCATAAAGTATCCTGGGCCTTATCAATAGGGGCATAGAGTACAAGAGCAGGAGGATTATGCTGAGTTTATATAAAACACTAGTTAAACCTCAGCTGGAGTATTGTGCACAGTTCTGGGTGCCACACTACAGGAAGGATGTGAATACAGTGCAGAGAGTGCAGAAGAGGTTTACAAGAATGGTTCCAAGGATGAGAAACTTCAATTATAAAGATAGATTGGAGAGGTTGGGACTGTCCTCCTTGGAGAGGAGAAGACTAAGAGGAGATTTGATAGAGGTGTTCAAAATCATGAGGGGGCTGATTAGAGTAGATAGGGAGAAACTGTAGCTGCTCGTAAAAGGATCGAGAACGAGAGGGCACAGATTTAAAGTCATTTGCAAAAGAAGCAAATGTGGTGTGAGAAAAAACTTTTTCACACAACAAGTGGTTCAGGTCTGGAATGCACTGCCTGGAAGTGTGGTGGAGGCAGTTTCAACTGAGGCAGTCAAGAGGGCATTAGATGATAATTTGAATAGAAACAATGTGCAAGGTTACAGGGAAAGGGTGGGAGAATGGCACTGAGTCATAACGGTCATTCGGAGAGCTGGTGCAGACACAATGGGCCAAATGGCCTCCTTCTGCACTGTAACAGTTCTGTGATTTAAACATACCCTGTTTGTCATGCCCTCTTGGTTTAATGTGAACAATGCAGTGTTCACCCCTCTTTACAATGGTATCAAAGTCTGATGCCACTCTTTTACTATCTCCACAGTTGCTGCCTGACCTGCTGAGTACTTATAGCATTTTCTGTTTTTATTCCATATTTCCAGCAGCTGCAGTATTTTGCTTTTGTCTTGCCATAAGTGCTAAATTGTTTACAATATGGTGTAAGGATCATCAAGGACAGAACAGTAAAGAAAAGAGAAAGAAAATGTGGAGAGACTGAAAGGCATCTCAGAGGCAGTTACAACATTTTATGTGAAGTACAGTGATTGGTATCCTCCCTCGGCATCTCATTCCTAGAGCTGGGATTTAATAACCTCGCAGCATATTATAAAAGAGGTACTACCAAGTGTGTCTGCAGTCATTTTGTGGTGGAATACCTGTTGTTTGAGCATATCGAAGCTGTATATGAGTGTTCCGCACCTGTTAGGAAACACGTTCCTAATTTTCATTTTTCACAAACACATAACTAACCTAAAACCACACACTCTTCACTTTCTATTACATTCATCATTCTTCTTCTAAAAATCTAAAACTTAACTGCGCCTCTGGCAGGGACAGAAGTTGCTTTTCCAACTTTTATATTCACAAGTGCATAAACAGTTGTATCACCAAAATGCCCATCTCAAAATGTTAAACCAAAATTGCTTGTAAAGACCTTGCCATATATACCTTGGGACCAGCTGTTCATGGTATTTATCTTTTGCTTGTAGAGCAGATTTTTGCTGGGTTTACAAACCGGTTACCAGGGTCTCAGGTTCTTCTGTCAATTACTTTCAATATGGGCCCTCCGGTTACTGAACCTTCTGCCACCAGAAACAGTTTCTCCTTATTTATTTAATCATGATTTTGGACACCTTTATTAAATCTTAACTTTCTCCATCCTAAGCCTCAGATTTTTTCATCTCCCCATTTGACTGAAGTTCCACATCCGTGGTATCATTGTAAATATAGCTATAGGAATTTGTACTGTAAAAGTTGACTGGACATTTTTTAATTCATGGGATGTGGGCACTGCTGGCTCAGCCAGCATTTATTGCCCATCCCTAACGGCCCTTGTTCAGTTGGCATTTAAGGGTCAACCACATTGCTGTGGGTCTGGAGTCACATGTAGGACAGCAGATTTCTTTCCCTGAAGGACATTAGTGAACCAGGTAAGTTTTTACAACAATGGTTTCCTGGTCATCAGTACACTTTTAATAGCAGATATTTTTATTGAATTCAAATTCCACCACCGACATTGGTAGGATTTGAACCCAGGTCATTACCCTGGCTCCCTGGTCCAACAACAATACCACTTCACCATTGGCTCCCCTTAAAAACAGATAAACAAAAACATACATCAATGCATCGAATCATAACCGTTCTAGTGGGTGAAAGCACTCTGCAGCGTATTACTATGCCAATGCAGACCTGAAGGTGTCATTTCGAATCCTGGACTGCCAGCCTATGGCACCAGACCTCAATAAGAATTAGCCCCTTCAGAGAGGGAGTGAGGAAAATGGGGAAACAAAACTATATAAGAGTTGACTTGACTTTTCATAAAGTGTATTAAAACCCAAGTGTAAAATAAGTTGAAGTTTTGAAATTACACTGTATATACTTGTAAAACCAAAAAGCAAATCAAAACTGCAGTAATCTGTTAAGTACTCTTAAGTGTATACTTACCATGTGCTCACTGCTGCTCTGCGTGTGCCTGCCCCTTTACCTAGCAGCCATACGCACTTCCCCAAGAAAAGCCTGCCTCAAGTCTCTGATCGTGGCCAACTCCAATTTACCTGGAAGTACTTCTGTTGGCCTTGAAGTACTTACCTTGAAGCTCCCTGTGATCTGCATTTTACTTTCACTGCTCCTGACACCAATCAGCCAGGTGCCAGGAGTAGTTGTGCATGCGCACTCGGTGCGCATTTCATTTGCTGTTGGACCTTGCGTGCTTTCCCTGCTGCGGCCTGTGGGCCAAAATGGAAACTCCTGAAGGCCAGATGCGGCCATGGGCCATAGTTCACCCAGATCTGGGTTAGAGCTTCCATCCTACCCAAACACGGTCATTTCTGTCAGGGTACGATCATGGAAAGGGACTCCCTGGCTGGTATTTAAGTATCCCTTTTCTCACCCATACACTGGCAGGCTCATACACTCAGCAAAAGTGTGCATGTAGGGTTGCCAGCTTATCTATACAGGTGTCTCCTGGAAGTCCAGACTGCAGATAAGGCCTGGAGCTTAAATGGTTTTTAACATTTTAAAAAAATCTTTCAGCCCGCTTAGTGGTGGGAAACCATCATTGACAGATAAATGTGCCAGAATATTTTGGAGCAGTCAGTGCCAGACGTTCAGGGGAATCCCTGCACATATTGCTGGTATGTTGATCCTATGGAGGTTTGAGGCCCTGATCTTGATGTCTGGTTTTCAGTTAATGGAAACATGTAAATAAAACTTATCCTCACCTCCATGTGGATGATGGAAACAGGGAGTAGATGAAAAAGGTACGTGAAAATGTTTCAACTTAAAAGGTATTGTGAAAAGAAGGGTTAGAATAAGATGAATGTCTATAACTATTGAAGAAGTCTTGCCTCTGGCATACATTCATCATACTCCAGATGTCACGTTTTATTAAAAAAAAGGAAAGCCTAGCTGAGTTCTTTTACCTGCAGCCTGAAATCTACAAGCAATTTACTGACCTCTAATTCACCTCAGCATATTTACAGGCAGCTATAATTACTTGTATTCTTACAGGGTGTATTTGAGAATGGCCTAAACGGGACGGACAAAGTCTACTGCGGAACATCCCAATAGTGGTCTTGGCCCCTGAAAGAATCTCAGGGGATCCGTTAGCTATTGAAAAGAAGTAAAATCAAATTAAAGTAAATAACACTAATATTGAAACTAAGCAAACAGAACAGGGTTAGTTAATTCCAACGGAGAACACAATTGCCCTGAATTTCCAGAGTTCTCCAAATGTCCCGTCATAGCTTTGGTAATAGATTGCCAACTCTGAAGAATTGCCTCAAATGGATGTGTGTGCCCATTTACCTAATTTCTGTGGGAACTCTGTTGCCTCCCCCTAGAAAACTCACATTCTAAAGTCAATTGTATAGTTCTTTTTTAACAAAATTGTGTTTTAAGTGTTAATTTAGCAGGTTTCAATTAATGCTACTTTTAAAAAAGGCTACTGAAGATGGTGCATAAGTTAAACTTTGAAGCTTTGAAAAAATCCTTCCAAAAATGACGGGTTGATGCTGAGTATAAAAGTGGACAACCAGTGTAGGTGTGGGTGGTCGCCATTTTCAAATGTCATTAGGATCGACGCAAAGAGTAGGCACATCTTAAACATGCATCCATCTTTGCAAAACAGGCCATATCGTCTACTTGATCCCTTGCACTTGGTTTTAAGCCACCAGTGCATGTAGAAGCATGCATTTGTCAGGTGAAAAATTGAGACTGACCACTGGTGTGAGTATAGCATGTTGTGACTGAAAAGCGGGTGGGGTTGATTTATAAGCCGAGTATATGCAAAACATGACATTTGGACTCGTCTAATATGCTGCGAGTTATGCAATTCTGATGCTTGAGAAGCTTTATTACTGTAATGCTGTATTTCTTTCTTCCTTCCTGGCTGGTGCTCATTTTGCTTAGTCTTATCCGTGAAGCAACTTGAGGATATTCTTTATGGTAAAATGCAAGTTGTTACATTCAGTCTCACAGAGCGGAATCAAACAGAATCAATTGGCCAGGAAGACAGGAATTTCATTTAACCTACAAGCAGTCTGAAAGTTAATACACTAATGGTTCAAATTAGAAGTGGGATAACATAGGAGTGGGCTAACATTCCGGTCTAATGTCTTGAGTGGAATAATCTGATACAAAAAAGACCAGATCAGATGAAGCACATACTAAAATATGTTAGAAAAGTTCAAAATCTACTTTGGGTTTCTACTTTTGCAATAAATATGAATGTCTTCAAAAAGATGAGGGCAAATGGGCAGGAACATAGGTTAAGTGAGTGGGCAAAGATCTGGCAAATTGAGTTTAATGTGGGCAAATGTGAAAATGTCCACTTTGGCAGGAAGAATATAAAAGAAGCATATTATCTAAATGGTAAGAGATTGCAGAGCTCAGATTCAGAGGGATCTGAATGTCCTAGCCAATGAATCACTAAAGATTAGTATGTAGGTACAGAAAGTAATTAGGAGAACTAGTAGAATGTTGTTGTTTATTGAGAGGGGAATTGAATACAAAAGTAGGGAGATTATGCTTCAGTTGAACAGGGCACTGGTAACACCACATCGAAAGTGCTGTGTACAGTATTGATCCCTTTAAGGAAAGATGTAAATGCATTAGAAGCAATTCAGAGAAGGGTTTACTAGGCTAAAACCAGGAATGGATAAATTGTCTTATGATGAAAGGATGGACAGGTTGGGCTTGTATCTGATGGAGTTTAGAAGAGTAAGAGGTGAATTGGTTGAACCCTTAAGATCCTGAGGGGTCTTTACAGGGTGGATGTGGAGAGCATGTTTCCTCTTGTGGGAGAATCGAGAACTGGGGTCACTGTTTAAAAATAAGGGGTTGCACATTTAAGACAGAGATAAGGATAATTTTTTTCTCTCTGAGGGCCATGAGTCTTTGGAACTCCCTTCCTCAAAAGGCATTGGTCTTCGAATGTTTTTAAGGGAGAACTAGTTAGATTTTTGATTGACAAGGGTGTGAAAGGTTATTGGGGGTAGGCGGGAGGTTACAATTGGATCAGCCATGATCTTAGTGAATGGCAGATCAGGCTTGAAGGGCTAATTGAGTGGCCTATTCCTGCTCCTGGTTCGTATGTTAGTATGATGAGGAACTTCAGGTATGAAGACAGATTGGGGAAATTGAGAGTGTTTTCCTTGGAGAACAGAAGGTTGAGAGGAGATTTGATGGAGGTATTCAAAATCATGAGGGGTCTGGACAGAGTAGATAGGGAGAAACTATTCCCATTGGTGGAAGGATCAAGAACAAGAGAGCACAGATTTAAGGTAATTGGCAAAAGAAGCAATGATGACATTAGGAAAATCTTTACGCAGTGAATGGTTAGGATCTGGAATGCACTGCCTGGGAGTGTGGTGGAGGTAGGTTCATTTGAGGCATTGAATAGGGAATTGGATCATTATCTGAAAATGAAGAATGTGCAGGGCTTTGGGGAGAAGGTGAGAGAGTGGCACTAGGTGAATAGCTCCCATAGAGAGCTCACACAGGCAGGATGGGCTGAATGGCTTATTTCTGTGCCATATATCCCGCATAGCCATTAATGTTAAAATGGATGTTAGAGAAAATTAAGCTGTCAGAATCACTGCTATGATAGATATTAATATCGGAGATAGGTTAATGTTTGGGACACTCAGGATAACACTGTACCAGCGCTCACAACAATTCAGTGGACTATA
This sequence comes from Carcharodon carcharias, assembly GCF_017639515.1. Lineage (NCBI taxonomy): Eukaryota > Metazoa > Chordata > Chondrichthyes > Lamniformes > Lamnidae > Carcharodon > Carcharodon carcharias. The sequence continues at coordinate 152,886,687 of NC_054471.1, forward strand.
CTGATAAGACACAGAAAGAGAGGAATATATGAATAAATCCAAACACACAAAAGAGATAAGAGGAAAAGATAAACAGTCAATATATAGTCCTGCAGTTTTTCTCTGGGAATTTTTTTTCAACCTTTTACTGTAGCAGACAAGTAGGGAAAGGCAATAAATGCTGCCCTTGCCAGTGATGCCTACATCCCAAGAATGAAAAAGAAAGTCTTCAGCAGGAGTCAGCAATAATAAAACAACTGCATACTCAGCAAGCCCTACTAAATCAAATGAAAATTCTGTCATTAAGAGTTCTTTCTAACAACAGTCAAAATATTTTTTTCTGGATAAGCATTGGTCCATTAGTCCCAGACCATTGCATTTACCAACATACCAATGATAATAGCAATATTGCCTATGCATAGCAATCAATCTCTATTAATTAATCCACAGCAGACCCAGGAATGATACAAGGAAAACCCCAACCGTGGAGAGTTTTGAGAATCATGAGTCCAAAGTCACCTTTCTCCTGCCAAGTGTGGTATAGTTATCACATATCTTGTCTTAAATTACAAATATACTGTACCCCAAAATGTCATTTTCTACAAGAAATCTATCTAATTTACATTTGAATGAATCTATACTAACTGCTTCCACTGTTTTTTTGGGAGTCTGTTGCTTAGGCTTACCCACCTGAGCAATATATTACTGTATATGTACATTTTTTCCAGTTTGCACCTGATACAAGTGTAGGCCTCATCACCTAGTTCTACTTTTCGGGACAACTTGTTAGAGTCTAAAATGCTTTATCCCTTTAGAATCTAAAAAATCTCAATGATATCACTTCTCAAGCTTTTCTTTTTCAGTGAAGTCACCTATTTACAAACAGTCTCCAAAAACAAGTGACTGTATGAGAATTGTCCTGGCCATCATGTGTACCAAAGTCATAAATACTTTCAAAAAGAACAGCGGGCAGGATTTTGCCCTCTGTGGAACTGCTCGGTGGGGGTGGGCAGGGGCGATCGGGAAGCCGACGGCTGCCCGCTGAGTGTTGCCTGTGCAAGCTGGGGGAGGAGCGAGAGCCGGGCCCAGCACACAGTTCATGCATGTGCAAGAAAGAGTGCTTCAATCTCCCTGAGGCACGGAGCTGCCCTAGGGAGACTGAAGTGCTGTGTAAAAAAATAAATGAAGAGAATAAAAAGTTAATAAAACATGTCCCCTCATGTGACTTCACATGAGCTGCGGCATTTTTTTAATTCAAAAATAAAGTTTTTATTTGATGTTTATTTGCTTTAGGAAACCTCGTCCCGCTAGTGGATGAGGTTTCCTAAAAAGGCAACTTAGCCTTTTTCTCCTGCCCGCCAACCATTAGGTTGAATGGGCAGCATAAATTTGAATTTAATTAGATTGTTAATGGCCTTAATAGGCCTTTCAATTATCGACCGGCGCGCAGCTGACTCTGGTGCGTGCTGAACGAAATGTCGCGAAACTACGCGATGACATTGGGACGCAAGGCCGACGTCTTCGCACGTTATTTTACGCTCGGACGTATCAGGTGCATGCCGAGCATATTATTCTGTCCCTGGTGTTACATCAATTCTTTCTGGTGTTTGTAAACATTAAATATAATTCTAATGTCTATGATGTTTGTTTTAATCTGGCTGGCCTCCCAGGTTCTACGTTCTATAAACTTGAAGTCATGCAAAATCCTGCCACCGGTGCCCTCATTTGCTTCAGGTCCCATGCATCTATCACCCCTGTGCTTGTTGACCCAGTCAGGCAACATCTTGATTCTAAAATTCTTGTCTTTGTTCTCAAGTCCCTCCACAGCCTCCCCCTCACTAGCTCTATAATCTCTTCCAGCCCTGTAAGATATCTGCACTCATCTAATTCTGCTTCTTGAGCATCCCTGATTTAGAATTGCCCCACCATGGGTAGTGGTGCCTTCAGCTTACCAAGGTCCTAAAATGTGGAATCCCCTTCCCTAAGCCTCCCTGACTCTTTTTTTCCTTGAAGACACTCCCTAAAATCTTACTCTTTAACCAAGCTCTTGAACTGATACGTTCTTATGTCGCTTGGTGTCTAATTTTATTTCATGTTGTCTCTGTGAAGTGCATTGGGGTGTTTTATTATGCTAAAAGCGCCGTATAAATATAAGTTGTTGTTGTAAGTTGTGGAGTAGTGTTGTCAGTTGCTGGTCTTGCTGTCTAGTATTCTGAAAATGACTAACATATATTTGCTTTTTCTCTCTTGTCCCAGACACACGTTTTGAATTTGCATTCTTGGTGCATTTTAGTGACAAGTAGACCAATGCCTACTTGTACTGGCAATCCAGATACAGTCTCTTTGAAACAAGCAAGAAAAATATGATCAAGGCCAAGGGTTTTGAAAATTCACAGCTATATAGTCTGTCACAGAAATGAATGGTGTCTGCTGTTCCATGGTTTCACTTCTCTTCCTTGGTATTTCAGCAAAAGGAATTGGAAATGTAATGCTCTGCAATTTTGACAGTGACAGGTTGTGTGGTTATTTCAGTTTAGCTTAAAAAAGAAACCCTTTCACTTTACTTTGGAAAACAGTGCTCGCACACAATGCAAAATGTTAGTCACAATGAGATGTTTTGTCTTTAATGTGACAAAAATTACTTTGAATATTTCAATAAGGATTTACTTAAGGTGGTTTTTTGTGATTACATGCTTAGGATGCATTTTCTGCAGTAAGTACTTGAGAACTTGTGGATAAAATATTTGTACTTCATTGAAGGCACAGAAGGATGAGATTTATCTTATATAACAAAACAATCTTGAATAATTTATCTTAATCTTTTTATTGAATTTGTTTAAGCTATTCTACAACCACATCTCTTTCTACAGATTCAGACAATGGAGCGTAAAAATAATTTGCTAGGTCAACAAGATTCCAGGGATGTTACCCATCAATTCCACGTTTTTTGACAGCCAATTGGATGCTGTTGCTTTCTCAATAACCTAGTTTGCCATTTCTATTTCAGGACTTAGTTAAAGGTATTAGCATACATTGGGATGATCGAATATTCTATTTGGCATGTTGGTTCTTAAATTTTTGGCATTGCTGGAGCATAGGGCCCTGTTAGCCTGGATTGCAGCATGTTTGGATTGAGCAATGGAGTTGTTGGGATAGATATTCTGGAGGCCAGTTTGTTTTTTTTTGGGTAATCTGAGACTTTTTATTCCTTGTTTTCCTGTCCTTTTATTATTCTGTAAAATTAAAGATTTTTCAATGATCACAAATTCAGGAAGTATGGATTTGCACCTCTATTGGTATCAATAGATTTGGAATACCTGGGATCCATGCACTGTGACACTGCTATCTCTAGGATAGGATAGAGCATTTCATAGTCTGAGATATCGTACCTCAGATAAGATGGTAAACCGAGGCCCCATCTGCCTATGGGGTTGGTGGCATGCTGGTAATATTACCGAATGAGTAACACAGAGGCCCAAGCTAATGCTCTCAGGACATGATCAATTCCCATCTTGGCAGCTGGTGGAATTTGAATTCAACTAATAAGTTTTGATTTAAAAGCTAGTCTCAGTAATGCTGGCCGTGAAAGTATTGGATTGTTGTAAAAATTCATTTGGTTCACTAATGTCCTTTAGGAAAATATATCTGCCATCCTTACCTGGCCTGGCCTACATGTGACTATAGACCCACACAAAGTTGTTGACTCTTAACTGCCCTTTGAAATGGCCTAGCAAGCCGTTCAGCTGTACCAAGCACCACTGGGATTTCTGTTGTTAAAGCTATTGATGGAGGGATCATTCCCCATGGTAAAGCCTTGACCAATCATAGTTGACCTGCCTCATTTCAATTTAAACAAAAGCTAACTGTTCCCTGTTGCTTTCTCCATGGCAATGCTTCTACCAATCAAAGACAACTTGCCAACTAATCAACGCTTTTCTCATGGAATATAAATTGTTGTTCACTTTGAGATTTGGTATTCTTGTGAATCTGCCCAGATGAGTGCCAGATGAAAAGCTTGAACAGCATATCTTTAATCATACCCAAGGTACTATATCTTTTGTAAGGGTGAAAAGGGAAATCTATTTATTTTATGTTGATTAGCCTTTCCATTAAATAGCGGGCAGAGAGAGGATCATTTTGGGATGTGTTTAGAGCTCATCCTCTATTATTGCCAAGGGTAATTTCCAGTTTCAATTATTTTAACATTTGAAAAGAAAAAATGTTAGAAATGTGCAGCAGATTGATCAGATGACCGCAGAAATTTGCAACCCCTATGTCTGAATGGGGAGGTCTGAGGTCTACTGAATATTGTGACTTGTGTAACAACCCCAGCTGATGTTACCCCTGAACAAGCTGATCCCAGCTTGATATATCCTAACTTTTAATTGTCTGTTTAGATATGTGGAGAGTAGCTACGAATGGAGTCACAGGAGTCAGCTGATGAACTTTTAACAAAAGAATATAACATTTATTAAACAAAAAAAAAACTTTATTACAATTCTCAGCCACAACTATACCTTTACAGATATATGCAGATTTGTAAGGATAACACAAGTTATAAAAACTATCTTATACTCTAAGGTTTACAGTAAGTACACAGTCCATGTAAACCAATTGGCAACCTGTAGTCAGACACACCGCACCCTGAAACCAAGTGACAGATGCCACCTCAACCAGATGCAATGGATCTCTCCTCAGCTCTCCCCAGATGCTTATCACACTGTGAACCAACCAGTCTCACTGAACTCCGTATTTCATAAGAGGGTTTCCAATCTCCACCCTCTAAGAACTCATGTTGGAATCTTCTCCCAAACTGACGCTTTCGCTCAGAAGCCTTCCTCAAGGATTCACCTCCAGGGTTTTGAACGTTCCTTCCAATGTTCCTCTTCCCTGGGTCAGCACATGCATTTAAGTGGTCTTCCACCCACTCTCTCTCAACGGCTCAGCCTTCAACAGTACACCACAGCTTCACATGTCCATAGCAAAGAGTTACAGACCATCAGCTTATTGCCTCTTGAAAGCTCCTCTCGCTTTAAATCTGTTTTCTGCAGATTTTGTCTCTTTAAATTTGAAGTTTGGGGCCCTTCTCTTTGCCTCTCACTTAACTTTACTTAACAGGATCTCTTCGAGGCTCCTAACCTTCCAAGCAGACTTTCTAGTCAAAAGGGAGTTTCTCCTGTTCCACTTCCCTGGATTTTGGAGTTGTTTTCTTTAGCTTGGGACTGGCTATCTGTCCCTTTTGCTGTAGTCTCTCCTGGCAGCTACTTTAAAACCAACTGAACTCAAACAGCTTCCAAATCAAACTGCTGTTTCTAGTGTCTTCTAGTATGTCTGTGGGAAGGACATGCCTCTCTGGACCCCTGTTGCTAGGCAACAGCCCTGTTCTTCTACTCTTGTTTGTTTAACTTAGCTGCAACAGTCGTAAAACTCTCATTAGAAATGCAGGCACCTTTTAAAGTGAAACTAAACTCAATTTGACCTTTTCTTAACACATAGATACAGAAATACAAATCAAACTTAAACTTTAAAGCTAAAACTCATTCCTAACACTTACAAATACAAACATAACTTACTTAAACTACCTCTACCTCCTAACACTTGGGCCTCATTTCTACAGAGCCAGTAAACTGCAAAGAGTAGCAAGCAGCTTGGTGGTGAAGTGTGGTTGAAAGTGGCTGAAAATCACAATAGCCCTCATGTCACTGAGGAAGGTGGGCATCAGATTGAAAAGGGGGCAATCAGGTTAGTAATGGGGTGGTGCCATCAGATCAGTAGGGGAGGGGCAGTCAGGTCAGAAAGGGGATGATTGGAGAAGGAAATTGGGTCAGGAGGGAGCTGGGCCATCGGGGATGGAGCAGAGGCTGACAGTGGCCCACAATCTTTAAATTTATCTCCTCCCAGGTCAAAGAACAGGTAAGTGTATTTTTGAAACTAACCTTATTAGTTGCAATGTAACATGTGGTCCTTTAAGGAATGTCTGTTTGGCTGCCTATTCAGTCTGGTTTTCCTAAGTGCAGCTAGTATTCTTTGGTCCAGTTCCACTGTGTACCACAAAGGAAAGCAAAATCTTTATCATCTTCTGCCCTCTTCTCACTTGACTTTAGCTGAAAGCTGCAGCGGCTTCTGTGTTCAGTTTGGAGCTCAAATTATGGCATGGGACCAATGTCTGCGGAAACTGATCACATTTGTAAAACCTCCATCGCCTACTCAGACAGCAGGTTAATATTGAAGATGGTGGAATGCAGGCAGGGAGCAGTGAGTAAGTCACCCTCTTGGTTTGTGCTGTTTGGGCTGACTTAAAAGTTAACCCCAAAATTTTAGAACTGCAAAATTTAGGAAAATGTTTTATTCTTCCTTCATTCATGTGATGTGTCGCTGGCTACCTATTGCCCATCCCTAATTGCCCTGGAGAAAGTGGTGGTGAGCCACTTTCTTGAACTGCCTCAGTCCATCTGTCGCAGTGCTGTTAAGAAGGGAGTTCCAGGATTTTGACCCAGCGACAGTGAAGGAACGCCGATATATTTCCAAGTCAGGATGGTGAGTGATTTGGAGAGGAATGTCCAGGTGGTGATGTTCCCATTCACCTGCTGCCACTTGTCCTTCTAGGTGCTACAGGTCACGTGTTTAGAAGGTGCTGTCGAAGGACCCTTGGTAAGCTGCTGCTGTGCATCTTGTAGATAATACACACTGCTGCCACCATGCATCAGTGGCGGAGGGAGTGAATTTTTAAGGTGGTGGATGGGATGCTGATCAAGTGGACTGTTTTGCTCTGGATGGTGTTGAGCTTCTTGAGTGTTAGAGTTACACTAATTCAGTCAAACGGAGAGTATTCCATCATAACCTAGACTTGTGCTTTGGGCAATCAGGCCGTGAGATAAGCCATGGATCAAAAATGGTTTACACCCCCTGCATTGATAACCATTCTTTAATAATATATAAATCCATCAGTCCTGCAAAGTGTGCCTTTGAGCGGAATGTTCCGTGCTGGCGGCGGCGTGTTCGGTGGTGTGAGTGGACAATATAGCCCGATCAGTTTCACGAAGGTGGGAAGGCAGGTCGCAACTGTTCACTCTGCCTGCCACCTGCTGTGTTCCTGCCACAGGTCATTGGGAACTTCAACAAGAAACATAGAAAATAGGAGCAGGAGTAGGCCATACAGCTCTTTGTGCCTGCTCTGCCATTCCTCATGCTCATGGCTGATCATCCAACTCAATAGCTTGCTCCCGCTTTCTCCCCATATCCTTTGATCCCTTTCGCCGCAAGAGCTATATCTAACTCCTTCTTGAAAACATACAATGTTTAGGCCTCAACTAATCTCTGCGATAGCGAATTCCAAAGGCTAACCACTCTCTGGGTGAAGAATTTCTCATCTCAGTCCTAAATGGTCTACCCCGTATCCTCACACGGTGTAATTTAACTTTCATTGTAATATATCAACATATCATTATCAGGCCCTCCCACCAGGCTCTTGCACTCCAGCTGGATTGTCCATCCATGTCAGTGGGAAAGTGTGCCGACGTGTCTCACAACAGCATGGAGGTGACGTGCACTTGGCGGCCTGCACTTTGGGTGAACTGGAGATGAGTGCATAGCAACGTTCTGTAGAGCTTGCTAGGGATGCCTATTGCTTTGCAGGCTTCAGGAGCACCGGGGGGTCATCAGGGTTATGTTCCGCCCTGCCTCGAAGGTGACTTTTGAGGGTGAGGGGAAGTGGGGGGGCAAGTGCAGCCTTGCCGTTGAGGCGACTGGTGGCGGGGGGATGTTGGTGGTTAAGGGCAGCCCTGCCATTGAATATAGCGCACAAGCATTTGGGGTGTAGCGGGTAGGATGGGCAAGGAAATTGGCCATGCATTCGGGAAACCTGTATAAAGTGACCATTCCTCTGCAATGGAGACAGTTCAGGTGCAGCAACTTGATATGATTGGGGTTGGGCTCCTAGCTTATCTGCAATGCAGAGTCATCAAAGTACCACCAAGTTCTCCAGAGCAGCGCAAAATTTCTATGTCAGTGGCTCCTTTCAAGCCACCACAGGTGACCTATGTGGGATCTCTCAAGCCTCCATCCACAAATGCTTCCATGAGGTCACGGATGCCATCTTTGCGAGGGCAATTTTGTGCATTTCGCCCGGGACAAGGACACCTGGGGTGCAAGAGCGATTGGATTTGCCCAGATCTCAGGTTTGCCACAGGTGCAGTGTGTGATTGACTGCACTTACGTGGTGCTCAGATCCCTGTATTTCAACATGGTGGACTACATCAACCGCAAAGGCTTCCAATCACTGAAAGTGCAGCTGGTGTGTGACCACCACAAATGCATCCTGCAGGTGTGCACAGTTTCCAGCAAGTGTGCACGATGCCTACATCCTCAGTCAATCACAGATCCCTGATATCTTCCATGGTCCATAGAAGATGCAGAGATGGCTTCTCGGGGACAAGGGCTACCTGCAGAGGCTGTGGCTGATGACACCTGTGCGGTGGTCTCAGACTGCAGCAGAGCAATGGTATAATGAGGCTCATGCAGAAGCTTGCAGCTTGGTGGAGCAGATCATCACTGAAGATGAGGTTCAGGTGCCTGGACCAGTATGGTGGAGCCCTGCAATATAGTCCGCAGAGGGTGTCATGCATCGTTGTTGTCTGCTGCGCCCTTTACAACCTGGCACTCCAACAGGGTGAGGAACTGGCTAAGGAGGAGATGGAGGAGCTGCACATCTCCTCCGATGAGGATGTTGACAGGGATGAGGGTGAGGGGGTCCTCGGAGGCAACGATGACAGGGATGAGGCCCTTACAATGGCTAGATGAGGCAGGTGCACTTGGGATGTCCTCAAAGCTGCTAGATTAGGAGTATGATGATGATGACATGCAGTGAGGTGACCCACATCACATTTGTGAACGTTTGACTCCAGCCTGGCTTGCGCCTGTGCCAAAACTGCCTGAGAATGCTCCTGTCACGAAGATGCGGTGTAGGACATAATAGTCTCTCAATTACATGAGGATGATGACATGCAATGAGAACACTCCATAAATCTTCACACAGCCTCTGACAATGTCTGACTCCTGTGTGGCCGATGGCAGCTCACTTGTGCTCTGTGATCAGGGTCACATCATAGAGACGCAGCCACGAAACTTTAGAAGCATCTGATGTTTTGTCCTCCTTCAGCACCTGAGCCCTCCAGGGGCTGGAGCACAGCCTCAGTGGTCACAGATGTTGAAGAGATGGGTGATAGCCCCTCCTTAAAGGTGCTGAGAGCACACCGAGAGAATGAGAGAGCTGTGTGGCGCCTGCCCACTGCATTCTGACAGCAATGACAAGCACCATCGAGGTGCAGACATCAGTAATGTGTCCAGGGAGTGTGAGGCCAAACCATCACTCTGGTCTGAAGGCTGCACAGAGCACAGGGAAGAGGCCCTGGATTGAGACACCTGCCTTTATCTTGTGCAGAAAGGTTTCACATCTGAGTGTCAAGAACACTGCTCATCAGAACAAGGAGCCACAGGCAGGGAGACATTGTTGGGAGTTCATTGACAATAGCGAACAATATGTACAAGTGATTAACACCCATGCCCAGGCTGTGCAACTACCTTTATCTAACTTTCCTAACCCGGCTGCTACATCTTGGTGCTCCCTGGACATCCACAGCGGAGGTGGAGGCAGCCTGCTGACTGTGACACCCTGTCTGTGATTACTTTAGTGGGCGTCCTGTGGAGGGCCGAGACATGGAGGGCCCCAGCCTGCTTTCTAGATCCTGCTGTGTGGCAGTGTCACCCTCCTCGGCCTGTGGAGCTAGAGTTGCTGAGGTCACAAAGAGAGGGATCGGACGGGCTGGACACTCTCAGTCACCAGGATGGATGGCCCCGGGGTGTGCACCTGTGGATCCTGCTCCCTTTGGGTGCCTGGACGCCCCAGGCCGACTCCTTGAGGAGCAGGTGTAGCTGGAGTGAGATCGAGCTGCCCCAGAACCCCTCTCACGTACACACTGTTGGAGGCCAACTATGGCCTCAGCGATAGAGTTGAGCCCGCGCAGCAGTGCAGGAGCGAAGTCCTGGACCAAGGTCTCCAAGGTGGCCGCCATCCTGCAAGTGTTGACTTCGGTGTATTGGCATGCCAGCACTATCACCTCAAAGAAGACGGACAGACTCCTCCATCGTGTCTTGCAATCTGAGGAGTGCAGTGGACATCCCTTCCTGAATTTTCTTAGCTTGCCTTTGCAGCTCCAGCAACTGTAACATGACCGAGCGCAGAGGCTCATCGTCTGACTCAGACCCAGCAATGTTCTGGCCTCCAGCAGTTCTCTGAGTGCCGGACACCAGGGAAGTCCCTGTTGCCGACTGCAGTGGATCAAACAGTACGCACCAGATTATGATCCTGAGGCTACTCTAAAGCTAGGTCCCACCGAGGTGTGTGACTCTGTGCTGGTGGAGGGTGTGGGTGACCGCTGTGACAGGACTTCAGGGAGGGTGCCTCCGCATTCCTCTTCAGAGGTTTATTCAGGGCTTGATTGGAGGTCCTAGGTCATGGACTCTGTCAGCTGTTTGGCAGATGTGCCTGCGAAAGCAAGGGGAGATAATTAGTGCATAGCAGAGGCATGAAAAAGGACACATCACTCATGGCATGGTTGTCTGATGGATGTGGCACTTCTGGATCCTCACTTGGTAGAGCAGAGCCAACCTCACTGTCAGCACAGGACCTGTCCAGATCCTCGCCAGTCAGTTGGGTGGATCTGATTTCAAAGTCCACGAGGACTTTGATTTCGGGCATTCTGCCACCAGTCTATGATCCCCCTCTCTTGTTGTGAGCCAGCTTGTCCTGCATGGATAGAGATGGATAGAGGATGCCTGCCAAGCCAGATGATAAGTATGCCTGGTCAGTGTGGGTGGTGAGTAGTCCCATGGATGGGATGAGGACGATGAAAATGTGTGTGAGAGAGTGAATGGTGATGTCTCTTGAACTGGCAGTGAGTGTGGGCCCTGTAGATGTGTGATGGGTTTGAGTGTGAGAGATGAGAAAGATGAAAAGAGAGGCTTACCCTGGCGGAATGGAGATCATTCATCCTCTTGCAGCACTGTGTGGCTGGCCTCTTAAGGGCGTTGGTGCTGACCACTGCCGCCACTGCCTCCCAAGCCAGATTGGTCACATTGCTGCCCACCCTGTGGCCAGAGCAGGGGTACAGGACATCCCGGCGGGCCTCCACAGCATCCAGCAGTCGCTCGAGAGACCCATCATTAAACCAGGGGGCTGCACTCGTCCTCAGTTTCATGTCTTCCATGCAGCAGTGGTGAGTTTGAAGCATTGAGATGTGTCCTTGCAGCTGGATTTAAATATGGCACCTGGCATGATGCAATGGCGGGGTGATGGCGGGCAGACGAATGAGACCCCACCTGCCAAGGAAACGGCATGTTTCCCAGGAATGCGTAGGTAATGAGACGGGTTGGGGACGATACGGTGTGAAAACCCATCATTATGACCAACGGGAAAAATGACATTTTACCCGCCCGCTACCACACTTAGTGCAAATCTGGGAAAATTCCGCCCTTTGTGTACTTTAGATCTTTCCCAGGTGATAAAGGCTATCAATGGGAAGATGGACAAAAGATCAAGAGGAGTAAATATCTGATTTCCCAATATGCTCTGCTAATATCAGCAGAACACAATAAGAAAATTGACCCAATGACTGCTGGCTAAATGCAGTACAATAATTATCTATAATTCCAGATATTATTAATACAACTTCTTAAGTCCAACAAGGTTATGGTACAGAAAGAGGCCATTCAGAGCATCATGTCTGTACCAGCCAAAAAGAGATAAAAGAAACTAGCTGCTCATTTTAATCCCACTTTCCAGCACCCGGTTCGTAACCTTGCAGGTTACAGTACTTCAGATGCAGATCCAAGTACCTTCTAAATGAATTGAGCATTTCAGCCTCAATCACCAACTTAGGCAATGAATTCCAAATGCCTACCACCCTCTGGGTGGAAAAGTTTTTCCTCATGTCCCCTCTAATCCTGCTACCAATCGCTTTAAATCTATGCCCCCTGGTAATTGACCTCTCAGCAGGGTAGACTTTCCTGTCTATCCTATCTAGGCCCCTCATAATTTTGTACACCTCAATTAGGTCACCCCTTAGTCCCCTCTGTTTTAAGGAAAACAACCCTAGCCTATCCAATCTCTCCTCATAGCTGCAATTTTCAAGCCCTGGCAACGTTAATGTAAATCTCCTCTGCACTCTCTCCAGTGCAAACATGTCCTTCCAGTGCTCCTCCTACAGTTTCTCTGTTCCTGAACCTCTTTAAATTGTACCCTTTATTTTAGATTGCCTCTCCTCGATCTTATTACCAAAATGTTTGTCTGCGTTAAATTTCGCCATTTATGTATCTGCCCATTCCACCAGCCTCATGTCTATGTCCTCTTGAAGTCTATTATTATCCTCCTCACAGTTCACAACATTTTCAAGTTTTGTGTCATCTACAAATTTTGAAATTCTAACCTCTGCACTAAGTCTAAGTACACTACTGTGCTATATTTTCTTTGACTGAACTTTGGACTTTTGATTTCTGAACAGTACGGTTCATTTTACAAGCATCACATGCCACCACACAAACCCTGGAATAAGCTGAGGTGGTGGTCAAACAGGGAGTTGATTTAAACTAGACTAAGTTAGAACAAATTGAGACAATTTGGATTTGTGACTGACTATGAAGCATACGTGTCAGAGCTTTTTTTCTGGACTTAAACTTGTGACATTTCACAGACACAGCCCACTGCAGCAACACCAATTCAAAACTGTACCACTTTCCCCGATTGCGCCACACCAGGGTGGCATTGCACTCTTCCTCTGTTCTGTGATGCTTGCACCTAAGCAGCAGGTAATTTTGTTTGTGTGTTGCATAGAATCCTCTGCTGAGTGCATCAGGGTTCGGGCATAAGGGGAGTGACGACCCCAGGTAGTGGAGGTATTCAAGAAGCCTTCCTGTCCATGAGCGAAGTCACTCTCTTTGCTTGGATCCACTGTTGGTGCATAGCCTGATGAACATCTGCGACCAATTTGAACTGGTCTCAGAAGCCAAAGTAAATCGCAGCAAGAGCGAGGCCATGTTTTTTTGAGGACTGAGCTGACTGATCCTTTGTCCCCTTCACCGTCAGATCAGGCTGACAGGTAGAGAGAGCATTTCATAAAGCATACAGTATTCTCGGCTTCATTCATAAAGCATACAGAATTCTAGGCTTCATTAATAGAGGCATAGAGTACAAGACCAAGGAGGTTCTGCTGAATTTATATAGGAAACCAGCTAGACCTCAGCTGGATAATTGTGCACAGTTCTGGGTGCCACATTATAGGAAGGATGTGAACACATTGGAGAGAGTGCAGAAGAGGTTTACAAAAATGGTTCCAGGGATGAGAAACTTCAGTTATGAGGATAGATTGAAGAAATTGGGACTGTTCTCCTTGGAGAGGAGATTTGATGGAGATGTTCAAAATCATGAGGGGCTGGACAGAGTAGATAGGGAGAAACTTCCCACTCGTAAAAGGATCAAGAATGAGAGGGCACAGCTTTAAAGTGATTTGCAAAAGAAGCAAATGTGACCTGAGAAAAAACTTTTCCACACAGAGTGCTTCGAGCCTGGAATGCCCTGCCTGGAAGTGTGGTGGAGGCAGGTTCAATCAAAGCACACAAGAGGGCATTAGATGATTATTTAAATAGAAACAATGTGCAGGGTTACGGGGAAAAGACACTGAGAATGACACTGAGTCATAATGCTCATTTGGAGAGCTGTTGCAGACACAATGGGCCGAATGTCCTCCTTCGGAACTGTAACGATTCTGTGTATCCAACATCGCTCTCATCCTGATGGTCACCTTTGCGTGTGACTGCATCAAGCTGTGCGCAGACCCGCGGTACACAAACACCAAATGTCACTACATGCTGAGATTCCACCTGTCCTTGGTGTTGCGAAGGATGGGTTTGGCCACGTTGCCGTGGAATGCTCCAAGTAGTTGGACCGTGCCGTACCGCCTATCCCTCGTGGAAAAGCTTATGTAGAGAAGCACCTTTGAACACAAGTCCATCAGGCAGTGGTCGGCATGTAATGTCCTAGAGGCCCTGCAGTACGAGGAATCATCAACTCGGTGAAAGACGCTCTTTGGTCTACGCGAAACTTGTTGGTCTTCTAGTGCAAAGAGTTGTCCACGAGAGAGTGTCGCAGACTGGCACACTCCAAAGTCCAGGGATACGTGCCGAAGGATGCACTAAATCTTGGGGCGGATGCGCAATGGGGAGAATCTAAGACATGTGAGCCATAGTGCACCGAGGGGTGGAACCCACAATCCTCTGACTAAGAAGAAAGAATGCTACCAAATGAGCCAAGCTGACAATTATATACAGAGCCATTTTGAGCCTAAGTGCTATGACTTTCATGAGTGAGTCACAAAGCTACTGTGAATATTCAGTCTATTAGTCCCCACAAATATTAGGCTATGTTGCCAAATTTGGCTTGAGTTATCATTTGAAAAGGAAGACTAGCAATCATGTGGTATTGTCATTGTCAACTGCCTGAATATGACAGTAATTGTAGAAACAAAATTAGAACTAGCATTCCATTGGATTACCTTGGTACCACGCTTCAAGACATTAATACTGGAGATCACCTCAGTTATTTCAACAGTGAAAATAATCTGTTATACTTGGTTAGTGCATGCCATTTCAAAAGTGAACAAGTGTATAATTTGTATCCCGGGCTCGCAAGTCACAAACATCCTAAAAGGGTGGCAACTAATTTTAAAACAGTGACCCCTAGTTCTGGACTTACCCACAAGAGGAAATGTCATCATTTTTGCGTTCACTTGTCAAGATCATTCAGGATCATCTGACTCCCCAAAGCCTATCCATCATCTACAAAGCACAAATCAGAAGTGTGGTGGTATATTCTTCACTTGCCTGGATGTGTGCAGCTCCAACAAAACCCAACATTCAAGAAGCTTGGAACCTTCCAGGACAAAGCGGCCCGCTTGATTGGCACCCCATCCACCTTCGTCACTGTTCATTTCCTCCACCACCGTTGCACAGTAGCAGCAGCGTGTACAATCAGCATGATGCACTGCAGTAATTCATCAAGGCTCCTTCGACAGCACCTTCCAAACCTGTGACCTCTGCCACCTGTAAGGACAAGGACAGCTGATGCATGGGAACACCACCACCTGCAAATGCCCCTCCAAGCCACACACCATCCTGACTTGGAAATATATCACTATTCCTTCACTGATGCTGGGTCAAAATCCTGGAACTCCCTCCCTAACAGCACTGTGGGTGTACCTACACCACATGGACTGTAGTGGTTCAAGAAGGCAGCTCACCACCACCTTTCGAGGGCAATTGGTGATTGGCATTAAATGCTGGCCTAGTGAGCCACATCCATGTCCCATGAAAGAAAATTTAAAAAATACTAATGCTCTGGAACCATATATTTGTGCTTTTCCTTAGTTTCTATGATTTTAATTAGGATTGTTGAGGTGAACTTCTCATTTCATAATCTTAAGATAAAAGTTCTTACTACAGGCTAAATATTAGTACTTCTCACCCCAGCAAAAATATTAACACTTGATCACATTCATATTATCTCAAATTATAATGACACTTGTTTTTAATCCAGCAGTCCCGTTGATCTTGTTAAAGAAAAAAAAATCACTTTTGACATATGTGGTCAGGTTATCAATTCATTTTACTTTACTAATCTCCTGTCATTTTATTCTGCCTACTCTCCTTTTTTTTCTTGAATTCTTTCTGCTGTCTCTTCCGCTTTTCCCTAAAGGTCACCATGGGGTCTGTGTGACTCGTTAATGGAAGAGTACAGCTTGCTAACAGCCCTGTCAGTGCCGTCATACCACAGCCACTCAGCCCCTACATCAAGGAGCTTTCTCTGTTTCTCTGCCTGCAAAATGACTCTGAGGAGCCAGCCCGGATGATATTTTTTTAACAGTGCTCATTTTATTTGAACTGCGTTCCCCGAGAGTGCTTGGGGCTGCCACGCACCGCTCGCCGCCTACCTGCTCAACTGCGGGGAAACAAGCTTCTGAAGGCTTTAATGGGATTTTGCCTGAGGCTATTTTATTAAGATGTCGGTTTTCTGCTGCCTATGCAGCTGACACCATTCCCTGTCAGCTGGCCTTCAACAATGCGTTGAATTACTCGCTTCAATTAACATTCATGGCTTGGTGCAGGGAAATGAGGGGAAAGAGCTTTGCAGGCCAGATGAGCCATGGTTAGAAAGGTTAAAAAGACACTGTTCCGCTTAGGTGGGACTTTGAAAAAAAAAACAAAGTTGTTTTACATATAGGCTGCATTTTAAATAGCTTAATCAAAATTGCTTTTCTTTTTTATTCTTAATTTATATGTCCTGTTGAATAGTTTTAACAGAATATATAACCTATGTACTTCAACTTATTTGTATATGAAAGCTTGTCCAGGCAATTAAACTTGCATTATTTAAAATTGGGTGTATTTATAGTCATTTTAGAGATGAAGGTCCAAAACTGACCCCATACAAAATCAGTTTTAGAATTGGGTTAAAAACCTAGATTTAACAAAAAAAATCCAGTATAGTCTTAACATAAACAGATAGCTTTATAGTCGAAGAGGTTCGTTTGAGTTTCTGTAGATTTGGGTAGAAGGTTTAAGAAGTTATCCTTTTTAAAGAACCTGCAGATTGACCACAAATTGTGTGATTCCTTGAGTTTTAATTGAATTATTTCCTTGACCTTGATTTTCGGAACTGCTCGAAATCCAGTTACATATAAAAAAAAGTATCCATGTTTATATCAAAAAATTCACAATATAGTTGCTCAAATTGTAGCTAATTTGCAATTATAAGTCTATATTTCAGTCTAATGAATAAATCTCCAGGATAGCATTAACCTATATTGAGGATTCAGTTGCTATTTTCACTTTTTTACATTATGCAGATTCTTTGTGCAATCTGTAAAATGTCACTTCTTCATGCATTTCTGGAAAATGATATATGTCGAACGGGTACAATTCATGAGGATTTTGTTTAAATCAACACAGATTTACTGTACAATAAATGGCTGTTTTCTATCCTAAATATGCGCTGAGCTGATGCCTATGTTCTTTGCCTTTTTTACTGTTTGAAAATACATTTTTAAGGATTGTGCCTCCTTCCCTTTCCTTCTCCTCTCCCCCTTTCTGTAACTATCTCTGCTATGCTTGCTGTAGCAGGTCGAAACTCTCCAGCCTGCGAGCATATGCTGTTCATCACTTGACCTGATAGGAAGTGTGCATGAGTGGTACTGTACAGGATGCTCCTCTGTTTAATTCCCCTTCTCTCCCCCCAGATGAACCAGCTCAGACTGGCAAATTGCACTCCAGGGAGAGCCAGAGTGAGAGTGTCAATCAAGACTGGGATTGGAACCAAATTCTCCTAGCTAAGAATCCAATGAACTTGCCCTGTAACTACTGAGGTGGCATACCAATAAACTGTTATTTTAAAAGATTAATGATTTTTCAACATGGTAGGCGATGTCACATAAAAATGCTCTGCAAGAAACACATTGATCAGTAAAATGTTTGAAACTGTTAACAGCTCTACAGACCATTGTTTTCCAAACTGTGTCAAACTTGTATGGCTTTTTCTTCATATTTTTAGAATGGTGTTAGTTACTTTGCATTGGAACAATAAAGTTCATAGATTAAAGTTTTACTGAAGGTAAGAATACATAGCTGGTGAAGTGTTTATGGTTTGAAATTGTTTTCTTTATTTACAGTACTTCAAACACAACAAGCATGATTAGTCTGGGGAAGGAAAGCAGTACGTATAGTGATACATATCATAACCCAAAAGTCACAGAAATTAACCTCAATTTTCAATTTCCAGATGTGCGTTTTCCTATTTGGAGTCCAAGGCATTCTACTGTACAAAAACAAGCCAAGTTTCCTTGTATCATTGTGCAGTGACAGCTTACCTCACATCAGCTGGCTGTATAGTCACAGGATCTAGTCTCAAGCCTCACCTAAAGTAATTTCATGGTGGTAAGCCATCATATGGTCAAAGAAAAGAGAATCCTTGCAAAAAATTCTTTGGGATATCTTATAATTTATTTGTTAAAGCGTAAAATAGTGATGGGGCTTCTCTGTTCTTCAGGTAGTGTCCTTGATTATTTGAGGATTGCTGAACTATGACATATGATTTTACTAAAGAGGAGGAGGCAGGTCTCAATTCTACCTCAGCAAGATCAGGGATTAAACCCCATGCTGTTGGCATTCTTCTGAACCACACACTGGCCGTCTAGCCAACTAACCATCTCCCTGCTGCTTGTTTAAGAATCTGATATGTGGATGTACACAGGTTCATCAAAAAATTAGGATGAAACATAATACACTGAATTATCTAAGATTTTTAGCATTAACCTTTATCTTGTTATTCCCCAAATTTAGAATATTTACTGAGATTGTGTCCTATACTACCAAATGTACAGAATAAATCAAGAAGGGCATACATTTTGCTCATAATTACTGAATTTGATCATGTGAAATACTGTAATACGCAGAAAGTACTGATACCTGCGACAGTCAATTCTTGATAAAGAAATAGTCTGTTGGGGAAATTTACCAATCTCATATATCCAACTGAGACTGTTTGAAGAAAGCCTTGGCCAGAGATAAGACAACAAGCTCCAAATTGTTATTGCTTTGATCATGATTTTTTGCTGGGGGCATCAGGTTGGTGAAGGTACCTAACAAGGCCAAAAAAATGTCCACTAAAATCTTCTAGAAATTGCTGCTAATATAAATATCTAAGAAGTTAGATTAGCATGATTTTATGAAGCAGGGAACAATGATGCTTGAGAGACCCAAACAAAATCAGATAGTTGGGTAGCAAAAGACAGGAATGTTATTGAAAGAGTGACCAACTGTAAAGACTCCAATCAATCTTTGGCTGTCATTGCTGCTGTGGCTAAAGATTCTACAAAGATGGAAGGTTTATTTTTCTTATCGACTAGCAGCAATCATATGAATGCATTACCAACAAGTTAGATTCTGTTTTAAGTTAGCATACTGGATCTTGACCAAACAGCTATTTCTTGAGATCCAAGCATCTACATGGCTGCATAAGAATCTCTGCCAAGTGGTAATTACATGGTGAACCCATCCAACTAAAGAAGCTAATGATTTATTTAGTACATTAAACAGCTTTAGAGATGCTCACTAGTTGGTTTGTCTGTTGTAATCCTAAATCATATAGCAAATAAATATTTTATCCTCTAATAAACTACTCAGCTGCAATTAAAACATGGTTAATTATCAACCCATCCAAGATATCAGGACAAGTATTTTTGCCTTGTAAGAGGAATGAAAAGATACTTGATCTGGGTGATTACAGGCCTATTTCAATTTTCCTTTCTATTTCTAAAATTCTAGGGAGAATGATAATTGAAAAGCTGTGTTAAAATCCAGATGCAAATGTTTTGTTATATGTCAGCTAACGTGACTTACAGCGCAAGCACGCAAAATATTCTTCATGGTTCACATTATCATTTCACAAATCTTTCACTCAATTTTAATCTTGTTTAATATTTACGTTGATTTTGATCAAAGATATTTACATCCAGGCACATACGTTTACCGTAAACTTGCCTACATGCTAAGTAAATGATTATAAAAAGTTCCTTGAATAAGTGTAACACATGTAACAAGGAAACTCTTTTCACATGTGTAACATGGAAAATGCTTGGATTTGTTAGCTAGATGGTCAGAATATGGTGCAGAATAACACCGATGGCATAGGTTCAATCCCTCTACTGGAGGACTGCCTCCTTACCTTGCCCCATGCTTGATGCAGAGTGGTGCCCCTCAAGTTATATAACCAATTGTCTTTCTCTAATAGAAAAAAATGCCCTTTCCTATGTGGAAAGCCTTTTCAAAAATTTTAAGAAAACAAATTAATGTACATTATATGCTGAACAGAATTTTTTCAAAAGCAGATACTCAAATGTAATTAACCATGAAGTGCAAGATGCAATTTCCATTTTCAAACATTTTATGTACAATATAATGACTTCAAAGACATAGACCATCTTGTGACATATCAAATTTTATGTTTTTCTTTTGATAGCAACTTTGAATCATAATTACTGCAGGAGGCATAGAAAAAATAATCCTGAACACTGATTGGCCGGAACAGGAAGCTGGAGTTTGGCACTAACCGTCCACTTTAGTCTTTATACAAAACAGGACGTTGCTACTGGAGAAATAAATTCACCAAAAGTGTCAACTACATTTAAGCTTTAGAAGGGAGCACTGAGAACTGCTAGCATCTGGAAGATTCAGGGTTAATACTTGCCAATGTTCTTTGCATTGAAATCAACTAAACTGACTCCAGTGCATGACATTTGTAACAGTTCTCTTTGCATTTCACACTCATATCTTTGATCTCTGTACTAATTAGTCCCACACAATTTAATCAGCGCAACTGTTGGACCAATGATATCTTATACCAGTTGGCGCAATAAGCTGTTTTATTCTACTGTCACAGGGCTGGATTGGAGCATTATCTCCTAAAATTATACAATTTGTTCTGTATTCCTCTGGCTTTCTTTTTCTCTGTCCCTCACTTCTGTTTAGGATTTAACCTGGGTCACTTCCACTCGCTTTCATCTCTAGGGACCCTTCTACAATACCAGTAAGAATTCTTCCAGGCTGATTTGCAATGCTAAAGTCACAATATAGTTCATGTTATACTGTGAGTAATGAGAATATGTCAAGTTTGATAATTATATGTTAACTCAGCTGGAAGACCTCGCTGCTGAAAACATCTAACAAATAATTTATGTCACATCGCATTCAACCCTTAGGAGGCCTACTTAATATTTGTAAGATTAACTTGCTATTGATACAATTACTAAATAATAATTAAGGCATGAAACATTTGCATTTTTCGAGGAAAGCTACAGTGAGATTAGGTTTAGGATTTTCAAGGAAAAATAAATATGATGGTTCTTAAACTTCACTTTCTGCAATCAAATTACAGATACTTCTGATTTGAACCATTCTTAGTACTTTAGCTTTCCTCCAGTGAGTCCCTTTCTCCTTCACCACTTACTATTCCAAAGAGGCATTGCCAGTGGATAGTCGGTAGGGAGGAATGACCCACCCAATTATTTTGATGTCAGTCAATTTAGCTTTGGAAGTAGACTCCAACTTGTTCTCAGGAACCAACGTCATCTTTCCCTACAGTGAACAATAATAAGCTTGTTGGTTAGAATTTTTTTTACAGAATTTTTATATAAAACTTATGTTTTATATTTGCTTATCATGCTCACTGCTTTTGTGTGTAGTATTAATATCAAACTGTTTGGGTTTGGCATGAAATGAATGTGATGTAAAACCCTTCTACTTTGCCATAACAATATACAGTATCTTGAAACGTCAACCCTTTTCTTCTCTGCCGATGCTGCCAGACCTGCTGAGTTTTTCCAGGTAATTCTGTTTTTGTTTTACAGTATCTTAATTCTAATTTAAAAATAAAGCACCCCGTACCAAAGCAGGGTGATATTTTGCAAGGAAGTTATACTTGTGACCTCTCTGGTATACCTATCTATTTCTACTTGTATGTTCCAGGAACAGGGTTGAAACTTCCCAAACTTATTTTACTTCAGGATATTACAGACAGATGTTTTTTCCCCGCGATACCAAATTTTAGAGGTGAATGAACTCTGTTCTAAAGTATTTTATCAGCTTGTGCTGACTGAAATAATGGGGCTGATAATATAACAGGCACCTGTAGCACTGATATGAATCTGGTGCTAGCTCCCTATGTTATCGGATGCAAAGCCCTGAGGCCTACTATGTGCCTGAGAGACATAACATACCACAGTGCAACCCTGAAGCACTTTGACTTCTTCAAGCAAGCACACGGAGAAAATGTGAAACTTGATACATTCTGCAATTTTATGTTAATAAGGGGTTTTTTCCATTGTCTGATCCAGAGCAGCACTGAATAGGAAGAGCACCTGTATGAAACAGGGAAGCTTGTTCAGCTGGGTTCATGTTGTTAAAGATACATTACTGTTATTGGTGCATCTCTTAACAATTGATTGTGTCTGCACTGTTTTAGTCTTCTTTTGACAAATTAAGTTATTGAAAACTGTTGTTTTTTTGATTGTCATTTAAAGCTGTACAGCATCTTTTGTCAATGATTGTTTTCCACTTTTTGTTAGAGAGCTCTTTATGATCTGTATATACATTTTCCTCTGGACACGGGTTTGCAGGTTCTGGAGTATCAGTGGTGGATCTAGTTGTGGCCAATTTAGACAACCAGGTGGCAAGTGTATGAGCTGGAAACTGTGGAATGCCAATATGTTTAGAACTAAGGTCAAAGTGTGAACTGCACAGGGTTGTGGGCTGAATCTTAAGGCAAAAGAACTTTGGCATTGGTTCCTGAGAACAGGTTGGAACCAGTCTTCCAAAGCCGCATTGACTGGCATCAAAATAATTGGGGGGTCATTCCTCCCTACTGACTACCCACTGGCAATGCCACTTTAGAGTAGTAGGAGGTGAAGGAGAAAGGGACTTACTGAAGGAAAGCTAAACTACTAAGATGGCATTCTAGATGGTTCAATTCAGAAGCACCTTTAAGCTGACATTTGTGTAGATCAGTACTTGTCTGAAGAGATCTATCAGAAACCATCACTGGACTCTGCACTGTCCTGCAACCAAAGTTGTGGGATAGTTCCTGTAAAAGAATAGCTGTCAGTCAAGGTTACTGCCATTTGAAATGTTATGCTGCACATTCAAAAGTGTAAGAGTGCTTTGTCACATTTTCCACCCTTTAGAGCAAAATTGCACCAAACAGGCAATTGATGCGTTGTTTGCCACAGTCAGGAATGCCATCACATTTCCTGTGGAAAGCATACAGCAGCAAGAAAGAGCCCTCCACCTCTCATGTGGCAGGATTCATATAAGTGCAAGGAAATTGAATGTATTCATGTAGGCAACATGCTCTAAGCACTGTCATTCCTAAATGGAAGAAAAGTCTTCCATTCCATCAATGAACATGTGATCAATGGCCACTGGAATAGAATTGTGCAGGTGAATTTGCAATATTCTGGAGCTCACTTGTCAGTTATTTGAAGGTCCACGAAGCAATAATAGCTTTTGGGGACCAAACATAAGTCTTGTCAATGTGACTAAATACATCACTGTAGTACTTAAGAATGATACATCAGGTACAATATTGTTCACATTTCCATCAGGATTACATGGAAGACACTTTTCACATCCTCAAACAGTGATTTCATTGCTTGGACCAATGAGAAATGGCGATGTAGTCAAAGCTTCTAAGGTTATTACTGCCTGCAATGCTTTCCACAACTTTCTACTAAAAAGGGGCCTAACCTGGGAGCGGGCAGGAGATGAAAAGCAGGAAGAAGCTGAAGAAAACAAGGCTGATTGGGAGAGAGAAGAATTATTTGAGTGAGTTGTTGCAAGGATCTAATCTCTCAGCCTTTAATTATTAGTTTTTTCCCACTAGTGTATGAATCTTCCTCATGTTTGGAACATGGAGTAAAGCTTTATCTTTACTGAACCTAGCTATACAACAACTTGCATTTATATGGCACCTTTGACGCAGTAAAATATCCTAAGGCAATTTACAGAAGTGTTATCAAGCAAAATTTGACCTCAAGCCACATAAGGCAATAATAGGATAGATAGGTGAGGCATGCCTTAAAAGAGGAAAGAAAGAGTTATGTTCTATTACACTGCTTGATTGCACTGTTTCAGGTTTTGCATTTATAATTATGCAAATAAATTTTCAGGTAAGCTTGTACTATAACCTAACCAGGGCAATTTGAAACGTACTTTGGATGTAATTTCCTAATTGCGCCCAAAGTAGAAACTCTAGCTCCTGATGCTTTGTGGTAATGCTGCAGCCTTGAAGCAAACTAGTTAAAAAAGGTAAAATAAAATGCTGGAAATGATAAATACAGCAAAGGCCACAATATTCATAACTTGTATCCAGAGTTTCTTAACATTTTCTCCCAAGGGTTTTTATTTCAATCAGTGTTCCAATTCCTGTTAATTTTTATTACAGCATCAACCAAATTTGATCCTTAACATTAAACTAAATATTTAATCCATATTGCATATGCAATCATTAGCATTGGCAGTTTTGCATTTTTAAAACATTATTTTATAACAAACATTTCCATATGAGTTATTATGAGATTGACATTTTTTTCCCCTGCTTTATCTTCCCATCTTTCTCCCCTTTCTCCTGTGTTAGGATTATATGGACACCCATTTCCTTTTGGTATCTCACCTGTATAATTATTTCTCCTAATTGAGTTTTGAAAATTTCTGACCTCATATTTGATAATGAATCTGATCCCAGCTTCAGCAGGTATCTGTCCACCCTCAAACACAAATTCCACAAAAAGCAGGACAAATCTAACCCAGCCAATTACTGCTCTATGAGTCTATCTTTGATTATCAATAAAGTGATGGATGGGGTCATCAACAGTGCATTCAAGCAGCATTTACTCAGCATTAACTTGCTCACTGACACTCAGTTTGCATTCCACCAGGGCCACTCATCTCCTGACCTCATGTCAGCCTTGGTCCAAACATGGATGAAAGAGCTGAACTCAAGGGGTGAGGTGAGAGTGACTGCCCTTGACATCAAGGCAGCATTTGTCTGAGTGTGGCATCAGGGAGTTCTTCTGGAGTCATTGGGAATCAGGGGAAAATACCACCGGTTGGAATCACACTTAACATAAAGAAAGAAGGGAGGAGGTGGCATAGTGATATTGTCATTGGACTAATATTCTTGTCTGGGGACAGGGGTTCGAATCCCACCATGGCAGATGGTGAAATTTGAATCCAATAAAAGTCTGGAATTAAAAGTCTAATGATGACCACAAAACCTTTATCGATTGTTGTAAAAACTCATCTGGTTCACTGATGTCCTTTAGGGAAGGAAATCTGCAATCCTTACCTGGTCCGGCCTACATGTGACTCCAGACCCACAGCAATGTGGTTGACTCTTAAAATGCCCTGTGAACAAGAGCAATTAAGAATGGGCAATAAATGCTGGCCGAGCCAGCGATGTCCACATCACATGAATGAATAAAAGAAAAGATTGTGGTTGTTGGAGGTCTGTTATCTGAGTCCAGGACATCGCTACAGGAGTTCCTCAGGGTAGTGTCCTCAGCCCAACCATCTTCAGCTGCTTCATCAATGACCTTCCTTCCATCGTTCGGTCAGAAGTGGGGACGTTCGCTGATGATTGCACAATGTTCAGCTGCACTTGTGAATTCTCATACTGAAACATTCCATGTCCAAATCCAGAAAGATCTGGACTACATTTAGGCTTGGGCTGATAAGTGGCAAGTAATATTCACAAATTATAAGTGCCAGGCAATGACCATCTCCAACAAGAGAGAATCTAACCATCACCCCATGACGTTCAATGGCATTACTGTAGCTGAATTTCCCACTATCAACACCCTGGGGGATATCATTGACTGGAAACTGAGCTGGTCCAGCCAAATAAACACTGTGGCTAGAGAATGTCAGAGCCTGGGAATTCTGCAGCGACTTACTCACCTTCTGGTTCCCCAAAGCCATTCCACCAGCTACAAGGCACAAGTCAGGGGTGTGATGGGATACACTTGCCTGGATGATTGCAGCTCCAACAACACTCAAGAAGCTTGACACCATCTAGGACAAAGTAGCCTGCTTGATTGTTATCTCATCCACCACCTTAAACACTAACTCCCTCCACCACCGATGCAGTAGCAGCAGTATGTACCATCTACAAGATACACTGCAGCAAATCACCAAGGCTCCTTCGACAACACCTTACAAACCCACGACCATTACCACCTAGTAGGACAAGGGCAGCAGATGCATAGGAACACCACCACCTGCAAGTTCCCCTCCAAGCCAAGCACCATCCTGACTTGTATCGCTGTTCCTTCACTATAGCAGGGTTAGGACGCACCACATGGACTGCAGCAGTTCAAGTTGACAGCTCACCACTACATTCTTAAGGGAAATTAGGGATGGCAATAAATGCTGGCCTAGCTAGTGATGCCCACATCCCATGAAAGAATTTTAAAAAATACTGCTTCATGTGTTATTGAATAGCAATCAGGAGAGGTGCACTAGCTGATCTTTCCATCTCTACCTCAGTAGCCAAATGTAACTGTAACCTTCTAATATCTGCCCTGTGAAAAGAAGAAATAATTTACATTCAAACAGTGCTTCATAGTCAATCAATTTTATTTTACAGTGGAGGGTTGAATTTGCTGTTGCTTGCCAACCCTGATATGGGGAAGATTTCTGGGGTGAAAACCTAGAAGGATGCATAGTGGGACAATGGGCATGATCTTCCTGGAGGAGGTCAATTAAGAACACTCTGCCATTTAGGAATGGTGAATGGGTTAAGGACAAAGTAGGGCCAATTATAGTGCCTAATGTGAAAGGTGGCCGGCAGTCCTTTGCTGAATGGAAAAGGAGACAGCAGCACAAGAAAGCAGTCAACTCGGCTCACCCATTACTATCAGGTGGCCGTCTGCAGGGGGAATGCTTCTAATTGAAAACGTTTGCCTGCAGATGTTCTGAAGATTACCAATTTACTGCTTTAAAGATAACTCTGCATGTGCATTTCATTGCGCTCCTACCTCCCACTGTTCTCTCATCTCCTGTGAGGAGACATGCAGAGAGCATCCCCTTCGCCTTCAGCAAACTACCACTGGCCTAGAAAAATCGCTGTTAATTGGTGCTACAATGACTTTAGTTAGCTAGATAGACCTATCACATTCTACATTAGCACCAAAAACATGAGATGTCACAGGGTGGTGGGGATGGCTGGTGGAGGTGGTTGTAGATCTGATTAGTAATAGGGGATTTGACTGTGAATCACTGTCTTTTGATGTCCAGACCATGAGTTACAAGGAAAGTGACCTGCAAATTGCCTGAGCAGGCTTTGAACTTCCTCCTCTCAGGTTTTCCAGTTGTGGACTAGTAAGAGAAGCAAAGAGAGATTAAATGAGGGAAAATGTGGTAAATTAAAGGGAGAAGACGAGGCAAATCAGCAGGGTAGCAATAAGGGTAGTGATAGTTACCCATAAAGTCTAATGATGACCACAAAGCCATTGCTGATTGTCAAAAAAACCCATCTGGATCACTAATGTCCTTTAGAGAAGGAAATCTGTCATCCTTACTTGGTCTGGCTTACATGTGACTCCAGACCTACAGCAATGTGGCTGACTCTTAAAATGCTCTCTGAGCAAGGGCAATTGGGGATGCGCAATGAATGCTGGTCTAGTCAGCGATGCCCACATCCCATGAATAAATAAAAAAAAATCAGAGCATGGCAGGAGGTTATATAGCATACAAACTTCAGAGTGAAGATGAGCCAGTAGATAAGGCCAGAGGTTGCAAAAATAGTAAAAAGGCAGAACTAAATGCTTTGTATCTGAATGTGCATAGCATTCGTTAAAAAAATGGATGAATTGTCAGGTCATATAGAAATCAATATGCATGATCTGTTAACCATTACAGAGACATGGCTGTGAGGTGACAAACGCTGGGATCTGAACATTCAAGGATACTTGACATTCTAGAAGGACAGGAACCTAGGAAAAGATGATGGGGTAGCTCTATTAGTTAAGGATGACATTAGTACAATAATGAGAGAGGAACTTAGTTCTAAAGATCAAGCTATAGATCAGTTAGGGTAGAGTTAAGAAATAGCAAATGTAAGAAATCACTTGAGGGGGTAGTTTATAGGTCCGTTAACAGTAACTACACTATAAGTCAGTGTACACAGGAAAAAATAATGGGGATTTGAGAGAAAGGTATGGTGACAATCATGGATGATTTGAATCTACACATAGATTGAATGAATCAGATTGGCAAAGGTAGTCTGGAAAATGCGTTCCTTAGTTTCTCAGAGCAGCATATTCTAGAGCAATCTAGAGAGCAGGATATTCTAGACCTAGAAGTGTACAATGAGACAGGATTAATTAATAACTTCACAGTAAAGGAGCCCCGAGGTTGCAGCAATCATAACATTATTGAGTTTTGCATTCAATTTGAGGGAGAGAAGAGTGGGCCTAAGACTAATGTTTTAAACTTTTACAAAGGCAATTATAAGGGTAAGAGGATAGCTGGCTAAAGTGAACTAGAATGCATTCACTCCCCGTAGCCGTGTAAGTGACAGCGGTGCTCAATTTCTATGCCAGTGGCTCCTTTCAGGGCTCCACAGGTGACCTCTGTGGGATATCACAAGACTCCACCCACAAATGCATTCATGAGATCACAGATGCCATCTTCACGAAGGCACACAACTTTTCACCAGGACCAAGAAAGCAAGGATGCAAGAGTGCCAGGATTTGTCCAGATCTCGGGTTTCCCACAGGTGCCGTTGACTGCACTCACATGGCACTCAGATCTCTGTTGCAACATGCGGTCAACTATGTCAACTGCAAGGACTTCGACTCGCTGAATGTTCAGCTGGTGTGTGACAACCGCAAACACATCCTACAGGTCTGCGCATGGTTCCCAGGGAGTGTCCAGGACTCCTACATTCTCAGTAGGTCTCAGACCCCTAACGTCTTCTAGGGTCCACAGATGCTGCAGGGATGGCTCCTCGGGGACAAGGGTTACACACAGAGAATGTAGTTGATGACATCTGTGTGGTGGCCTCAGTCTGCAGCAGAGTGAGGGTATAACATGGCTCATGCTCCAACTCACAACTTGGTGGAGCAAACCATTGGATGCTGAAAATGAGGCTGCAGTGCCTGGACTGGTCTGTTGGAGTCCTGCAATACAGTCTGCAGAGGGTATCATGCATCATCGTTGTTTGCTGCGTCCTTTACGACCTGGTACTGTAACTGGGAGTGCAGTTTGCTGAGGAGGAGCTGGACGTTGACAGGGAAGAGGGTGATGAGGTCTTCGAAGGCGACCATGTTGTCTATTAAGCCATCTCACTGGCCAAATGAAGCAGGAGCGCTTGGGAGGCCCTCATAGCTGCTAGATTTCTGGAGGATGATGACAACATGTGATAAGGCTCCTTTGATGGAGATGCAGCAGAGGGCCTAATAGTTGCTTGATTGCAGGAGGATGATGCAGTGAGGACACTCCACAGATCTTCACATAGCCTCTGAATATCTGACCCCTGTCTGGCTGAGGGCAGCCCACTTTCTCTCTGTGATCAGGGCCATATTATGGAGATGCAGCCATGGAACTTTAAATGCACCAGCTTTCAGCACCTGTCCCCTTCAGGAGCATACCGTCACCAGTCACAGATACTGACAAGGTGGGGGCCAGCCCCGCCTTTAAGGTGCTGAGAACACACAGAGAGAATGACGGAACTTGGCTCATTTATGTTTGCTAGAAGTGACATACGTTCATATGCAGGGACCTACCCAACTCAGTAGGGGGACCCATTCGCAGCCAGGAAGATCCTGGTGTCACCAGTTTTCCCCTACTTGGACACTTAATTGCTGCTAATTATCTACCCATTACTGCCAGATGGATAACCAGTGCCAGACAGACCCCGTCTTCAGCAAGGTTGCTTAGAGACAGGAACATATTGAGGATCTGACTTGATGCAAGATTGTTTAATTTTGCTCCCAGTCTCACTTCCAAATTCATCTCCATGGAGCTGTGAAGATCCTGTCTCTTGTCCTAGCAACAGTGAATGAGATAAAACTGTTTCTCCTGCATAGCGAGTCTCAGTGACCTTCAATATGTAGCAGTGTACTGCAAACTGTGAGATGTTGCCTATCTCTCCTGCAGCAGGCTAGAGGGAGCCAGAGCATAAACATTAAGACCCGCAGTCACATTGACAGCCACAGGTAATGCAGTCTTTGCCCTGCTTTGAGGTAACAGTTAAGTCTGCAGCAATTGCCAACTTTTTTTGTCAAAACCTCTTTATTGCAGTGAAGACAATCCAAGCATTGGTCCTTGCTGAAGTTGAGGTAGGAGAATTGCTCCTTAAATGTGGATATGACCTCTTACTGAGAGCACTTCTCCCCATCCTCTTGCTGCCCCTTCTAGCAGCTTGTCTGGCTCTGAGCGACCTCTGATCATTCTCCCAATAATGCTCAATTCCAACAGGAAGATCTACCAGAGCATCCATATCTGAAAGTAAAAATACTTCAGCACGAGCCAGACCAGTCACTGTAGACTATTGAAACTTTCTGAAAATATAGGATGATTCAAAAAAATTGTGTTTAATTGCCACAGCAAACAAAAGAAATAATCCAACAGCTAACCAGTAAGTAGTTAGGTCTCGCTCAACCATGATCTCAATGAATGGTCAAACAGGTTTGAGGGGTGAAATGGCCTACTCCTGTTCCTGTGTTCCCTGTAGTAGCACTGCTATTTAGGTTTTTAGCAGGTGATAGTGGCATAGTGGTAATGAAACTGGATGAGGAATCCTGAGACCCAAGCTAATGCTCTGGGGACATGGGTTCAAATCCCACCATAGCAGCTGAATTTAAATTCAGTCAATAACAAATCTGGAATTGAAAGCTAGTCTCAGTTATCTTGCGCATGAAACTACCATTGGTTATTGTAACAATTCATCTGGTTCACTAATATCCTTTAGGGAAGGAAATCTGCCATCCTGGCCTACCTGTGACTCCAGATCTACAGCAACATGGTTGACTCTTAACTGCTCTCTGAAATGGCCTAATAAGCCACTCGGGTCAAGGGCAATAAGGGATGGACAACAAATGCTGGTCTTGTCAGTGATGCCCACATCCCATGAAAGAATAAATAAAAACTATTTAGATATGTGAGGTTTAGCTAGTATTTAGTCCGCAGGTTGATATACCAAAGTGTTGCACACTGCCTGATGTCATAATTTGCCTGCTCCCTATGCTGCCAAATTTGTTCAAGTGTGCATACAAACTCCTTCACCAAGATGTTGTTTAGTGCATTTCCCTCCTGAAGTCTACGTGTGCAGCTCATTTGCTATTTCTGAGCATTATGAAAACACATAGCACCTAAAAAGTGAGTGATAAAGAGACCAATTTCTCCACCTTTATTGTTCATTTATAAATTTCACAGAATCTGCAAATCGTAAAAATTGTACAATTCAGATGATGATACAGTATAATAAAGTTGCAGTGTAGCTTTAAGGATACCACAGCAGAATTTTGTTTGGAAAATGTATTTGAAATCTATATGGGCAGCCAGCTTATATATTCTTCATATATGTGCTTTAGTGAAATTGACTGTATTTTCTAATCCCGAAAGAATATATTTCCAGACTTCATAGTTGACTGTCAGCGAGCACTGGAATAGACTACACTTGTACAAAAATCCATCAGGAATGAAGTGTTTCATCATGGTAGGAAAAACCAGGTTATGATCTACTTTTTTATGTTAAAATGTCAAGAGAAGTGTCTTGCTCTTTTTCCTTAATAATACATTCAATTTTCAACATTTTCTCCATAATGCAAATGGTCCAGGTGGATTTCAGAGAAAGGTTTGGGGGAAGGGATGATTTACAAGTGAACACACTACAGTGAATGCAAGAAGCATGTTGGTTTTAGGCTAAACAGTGTAGTTGTGTTCCCCATGGCGTGTCAATCATATGTCTGCAAGGAGGGAGAGGGAAAAGCACTAAACCCAATTTCCCTAGAGAGTGTGAGTGATAGAGAAAGAAAAAGACTTGAGAGTGAGAGAGATAGACCGCAAGGAAAGTATCTATTGACTAAACATGAGCCACAATTCTTTTTAAAAGTTTTAACTCCTTCATACAAAGTGGTAGTATCACAGAATCGTTGAATAGTTACAGCACAGAGGAAAGCCATTTGGCCTGTCATGCCTCTGCTGGATCTCTGCAAGAACAACTCACCTAGCCTCCATTCTCTCGCCTCTCCCCCAAACCCCTGCAAATTTTTCCTCTTCAGATAATTACTCAATTCTTTTTTGAAAGCCATGATTGAATCTACCTTCACCATACTCTCAGGTAGTGCATTCCAGATCTAACCATTCGCTTTGTATAAAGTTTCTCCTCATGTTGCCGTCATCTCTATTGCCAATCATCTTAAATCAGTGCCCTCTGCTTCTCGGCCTTCCACTAATGGCGAACAGTTTCTCCTTATCCACTCTGACAAGATTCCTCATGATTTTGAAAACCTCGACCAAATTTCCTTTCAACCTTCCTTTTGAGGAGAACAGCCCCAGCTTCTCTATACTATCCACGTAACTGAAGTCCCTCATCACAGGAACCATTCTAGTGAATCTTTCCTGCACTCCCTCGAATGCTTTCGCATCCTGTGATGTCCAGAACTGGACACAATTCTCCAGTTGAGGCCAAACCAGTGTTTGATAGAGGTTTAGCATTACATCCTTACTTTTGTACTCTATGCCACTATTTATAAAGTCCAGGATCTTGTAAGCTCTCGTAACCGCTTTCTCAATCTGTGCTGCCACCTTCAATGATTTGTGCACAAATAACCCCATGTTCCTGTGCTCTTGTGCCCCTTTTAGTATTCTACATTTCACTTTATATTGCCTCTCCTCATTTTTTTACTAAAAATAATCACTTCACTCTTCTCTGCATTAAATTTCATCTTCCACTAGTCTGCCTATTCTACCAGCTTGTCTGTGGTCTCTTGAAGTTTATCACAACCCTCTTCACAGTTCACAATACTTCCAAATTTTGCATCACCTGGAAATTTTGAATTTGTGCCCTGTACACGCAAGTTTAGGTCATTAATATTTCTCAAGAAAAGCAGTGGTTTTAACATTGACCCCTGGGGAAAGCCACTATATATATATATATATATATATATATAACTTCCACCAGTCCGAAAAACAATTGTTCACAATTATGGTCTGTTTACTGCCATTTAGCAAATTTTGTATCTGTACTGCCCCTATTCCTATTGTTCCATGGGCTCCAACTTTGCTGGTAAGCCTGTTATGTGGAACTTTAGCAAATGTTTATTGGAAAATTATGTAGATCACATCAATTGCATTTCCCTCATCAACCTGCTCTGTTACATCATCAAAAAACTCAGCAAGTTAGTTGAATACAATTTTCCTTTAACAAATCTGTGCCAGCTTTCCTTAATCAACGTTTGCTCAAGTGACTAAATTTTGTCCCAAATTATCATTTCTATAAGCCTTCCCACACTGGAGATTAAATTGGCTGGTCTGTATCTTTCCCACTAGTTGGTGGCCCTTTGAATACACCCAGGCGAATAATGATACCTCCATTGTTTCTTAGTTCTAACCAAATAGATTCTGTCCTTGAACCCTCCAATACATACTCTCTCTCTCCCTAAGTATTGTAATGTTCTCCTTAAGCAATACTGCCACTCCCCCTTTTTTTCATCCCTATCTGTCCTAGACACTTTGCATCCAGGAATATTTAGTACCCAGTCCTGCTCTTTCTTGACCCAGCCTCTGTTATTGCCACAACATCATATTTCCACTGGGCTATCTGCATCTGCAGTTCACTGGCCTTATTCACCAAAGTCTGTGCATTTATATGCATTGATAGTAAATCTAATTTAGAACATATTTACATTCCCCCATCCTTTGACTCTATCTAATAGCTTATTATTTCTTACTCTAGTGCTATCTGTCTCTCTGAATTCTTTGTGAACTTTGATTTTCCTCTTTAATATTACTTCTTCTTTCCCACATCTCTGCTAACTCTGTTAGTTTAACCTGCACCAAAAGCATGAGCAAATCGCCCCACAAGAACATTGTTTCCGGCTGTCTTCAGGTGCAATCCGTCTGAACTGTACAGGTCCGTTCTCCCCCCAGATCCAGGCCAAATGTCCCAGGAAACACAATCCTCCCTCCTGCATCACCTCTCCAGCCACACATTCATCTGCTCTATCCTCCTGTTGCTGTACTCATTTGCTTGCTACTTTCACACTGGTGCCTGACCAGATTGTCCGGGGAACAGAAGAAAAGTTTGATAATGAAGTCCTCCTGGTAAGTTCAGCAGGAACTCTGCATTCCTTGTATTTCCATTTTTATCCCTGCAACTGCGCTCTTCCACTCACTCCATGGCTTGATATCAAGGCCCATGTCTAAATATACTGCTATGCTGAATGGTTCTTCGGAAGCCATAACATGCTTTGCTTTACACTGTACTGAAAAAATGTATGCCAGGGTGATCATCATTCAGGACTACCTGTGTGATTGCATCGGCCAAGATATCACAAGTGATAATTCAGAAATTGCCGTACTAGGCTGGCAATGACTCTCTGCACAGAATCCAGGGGCAGAACTTTACGCCTCATGGGCAGGTGCGTGCCTAACCCGGTCAGGCGTGAAACTGCGCGGGGTGATGTCGGGAGAGCACCTTGATGTCATCGCGCACTCGCGTGATACTTTGCTTGGCTGGCCACATAAAAGTTGAAAGTGTGCCAACGACAATTAAGAGGGTAATTAAGCCCATAATGGCGCAATTGTCTGCAATTTTTCGTGGCCAGTCCAACCTTACAGTTGGCAGACAGGTGATTTGGCCAGGCGGCCTTTGCATTTTTCATCAAACCTCATCCAAGGGCAGGATGAAATTTCCATTATGAAGTAAAGTAAAAATTAACATCTGGGGACAGCCTTTTTATGAGGCATGCTCTCATGTGCTTGATTGTGACGCATGGACATTTTTTGCAGCTTTTACAACTTTATTTAATTATTGCAGGTCTGTAGCTCCCTGAGGCAGCTGTCTGCCTTCGGGGAGCTCTCTCACAGCATTCACCCGTGCCCGCGGTGACATCATCGCCCGCCCTCTGCCCGTCCCCACCCCGGCCAGCCAGCATGAAAGTGCTATCGGGGGCTGATTGCGGTCGGTGGTCCGTTTCCCAACCACTCCCAGGCCCGCCGATAGCGCATGCCCGTCGAAGGTAAAATTCAGGCCCAGGTCATCTGTGAGGCTAAATCTGGTAAGTTCAATTTTTATTGACATCAGCCATAAGAGGTACATCCAGTGAGTGCACCAATTGCATCAACTAGTCTGCCTGTTCCTCCTTCCTGGTATTCTGCAATACAGTCTTACAAGCATGTGACCATGTCATATGGCGCAATTTCTACTTTTGCAGCTACCAAAAGGGTTGGTTGCTCAGTTGCTCTGTTACTTGCCTGCAGACTCAGACCTGCATTCTGGGCTTCCTATCACTTTGATTTTTCCTGTCATTTCTTCACCTTTTGCCACTTCTGCTTTGGGAAAGGCTTCTAATGGTTTAACATATTCTTTGAGGCTTTCAGAATTTTTGCCAATTGTAACAATCCCTTTTAGTTACCTTCATCCATTTAAATTTCACTTAAATGCAAATTGGGTTGGCGGACTAGAGTAAGGAAATGTTGCTATAATTTATACAGATCTTTGGTGAGACTGCACATGGAATACAATATACAGTTTTTGGTCTCTAATGATGAGCCTTAGTATGAGTGCAATGAAGGTTTAATAGATTGATTCTCGAGATGAGGGGGTTGTGCTATGTGGACAAATTGAGAAGGATGGACCTTTGCTCTCTGAAATTTAAAGATTGAGAGATAATTTTATTGAAACGTATGACTTTCAGGGGGCTTGACAGGGTCATTGCCTAGAGGCTCTTTCTACTGGCTGGAGAGCCTAAAACAATGAAGCATAGTCTTAGGATAAAGGGTCAGCCATTTAATATTGAAATGAGGAGACATTTCTTCATTCAGAGGGTTGCGAATATTTGAAATTCTCCACCTCAGAGCACTGTGGATGCACAGTCATTGAACGTATTCAAGGCTGATCAATAGATTTTTAGACTCTTAGAGAATCAAGAGTCAAAGGTGAATTGGTCAGGAAAGAGGTCAAAGATCAGCATGATCTTAATGAATGGCAGAGGAGGCTCAGGAGGCTGTTTGACCTATTCCTATTCCCATTTCCTATATTCATAATTTTTTTGTGTCTTCATCACCAGTGTGCTTTCTCCACTAATTTAAATCTGCATGTAGATCTGTGAATAATTAAACAAATAGGCTGACCATGAAATTTCAGTGCTGTTAGCACATTAACATTCTGATAAGATTAGCCCCAGCTCTTAACCGTTTTGAACTGACAAATACCAGGAGAAGATAATCGATCTTTGACCTAACCACATCCGAAAGCGCAGAAGGAAACCCAATGAGGACCTGTCCCAAGTCCTCAGCTTAAAGCGTTTTCTTAAATCTTGTTTGCACAGTATAAGAGTTGAAGTTCTATGGGTGTTTGTCTGATCACTCAGTGCAACTTCAGTGGAACTTGAGGAAAATCAGCAGAAGTTATGCTTAGGTCATTTGTCAAGGATTTCCATGGCTCTTTCATCAAAATTCAGGCAGGTGAGCAGGAAAGCCCAATAGAAACTCACCCCCATAATGAGAAAACTGAGAACTTGAATTGTATTTGATGCAAAGATGACTCACACAGAAGCTGGAGAAACAAGTGAATTTGTAGATGTCATTGAAGCAGCGACTCTTCACAGATCTCACTAAAAAGGTAAAGTAATATCGTTCTGTTACGACTTGCATTGAAATTTGGCCCTTGCAAACATTTTGATGGCAGTTTTTACTGGACCCTTTCACAGATTCCAATATATCATCTGTCCAAAAAAGATACCATTGAATCTATGTCAAAGCTTTTGTAGTTATCTTCTGGAAGCAAAACAAAAATAAAAAACAGAGATGCATAATGACATGTTAGGCAGGACATCACTTACAGTTGGCTGGTCACAATTGTCAAGGTTCAGTTCCATTTAGCTTTGTGTTGGTGAAAGAACTTTTCATTTGGGGATATGTGAAGCATTCTACTACTGCTGCCTGCCCCCAGGCTACCCCTGAGTGTCAGTCTTGTCACTGGGTTTCTTATCTGATGCTCTGTTGAAATTAACTGCATATGCTGGCTGGCCTAAGCATTAGAGACAGGTTTTAAATCAGCCATTTACCAACAGTTAACATATCCAAAATGTCACCAAGCCCAATGCCTTCACTTTTAACTCTTTCAGTAAGGATGTTGCTTTCTATACATTGGTGGAAAAGTATATACATTGTCTCAAATGCTTTTAATTCACTCCCTGAATATGAATCCGGTAATATGAATAATAAATTACTATTATATTAAATAAATTGATTATTATTCCATTATTAAAATAAATACAATGCATCTCTTTCTGGTGGAGGCAAAGGACATTCTTTGTTCAATACTGGGAAATGTACAAACTATTTACAACGTAACCTTCTTATTAATGCTGATTTTTGAAATTTTCAAAGTACATGTGAATTGCTGTATAAGTTCTCGTAATGTCATTCTGGTGAATTTAGCTTTCTGCTGTGTTTCTGCAATGGATGCCGTTTTCCTTTGCTACAAACTAATTGGAATGGGAGAAAAGTAATTTGAATAAAGCAGGTGATTTTCTTCCAGTAACTGTACAAATAATTGTCAATAATTACTGCCAACCTCTGATTTGATGTCCTTAAACAATATTGTGGCAATATTTGCGATGCCAGAATAAGTGATTCAATTAGCACTTTTAGGTGAATTTTGCCATTTAAATGCCTGTCAAAAGTGCCTTTTGGCCTGCATCCTGGAAGATGTTCATCTTTAATAGTCAACTTTTATCTGTATACTTTTGTGACAGCTCGCATTATCTAAAACTCCTTTGCTTTATCATCTGTACTTGTCTGCAACTTTTAATTCAGTGAACTTGACTTAATCTTTGATTCTACCATATGGCTTCTCTCTGCTCTAGTAGAATATCTTACAAAGTTTTTTCCTCAAAATTGTAACATTTTATAACAATTTATTTTAGTTGCTTCCCTTCCAATGCTCTTTCCAACTTTGCACTCCTAATTCCCACCAAATAATATTCTACTTTGTTGTTCTGAGCTTAGGTACCTTACTTTTAATGTTATCACATCTACTTTCACTAATATGCCAAATCTAATAATATTATGATTAATTGAGTCTAAATTATGCCCTATGTCTAGGTTAGTGATTATTTTTAACGCGCTGCTAAATAATAAATCTAATGTGACATGTGCTTTGGTGCACTGATTCACATATTGTATCAAAGAAGAGAATCTTGCACTATCAGAATACATTTATTTTCTTCCCCCAGGGTGACCCTGTTCCGCTCACTTAATTCCCAGATAATTAAATTGCCCATGATCACAACTGTACGTTTTTCTGCAGCCTTCCTTATTTATCCACAGTGTTCAATGTCAGCCTGTTCACTTTATCCTAGTGGACTACAACAGTTATCTATAATCATTTTTTGCTATCCCTGGTTTCTGCCTCAATGGATTCTGGCAGATCCTCTTCTAGGAGAAGATCTTTGTTCTATATCATTAATTGCTGGGTAACCATGAAAACTATTTCTCTTGGTTCTAAACTTCCTAAACTAGATAAAACATTCTGCAATGAAGATATCCAATTTGTTCAGTGCTTCCTATACATTCATTATCTGAGAAAGCTTTTATCCCTGATGCTCTTTTCAGTAGCATTTTTCACACTTGTAAGGTCCTATTAACTGCATCCATGCCAACTTTTCAGGAGTCGAAAACTGAAATCAATGAAAAGATAAAAATGAGAAGGGTATATAACTGATGGTTAATCCATTAATGATTTGGTTGCCCTGTATACAAGCTCCTGATTTTCCCTATATTGGGGGAAAGAAAACTCAGATAGGGTCAATGTTGCATAACCAATTCGATATTGCTCAAAGTTAGAATTAGCCACAAAATGCTGGAAACACACTGATTACAGTGTGTTTCCATTATTATTTACTTTTTATTTTAGTGGCAAAGAATATAGCTGTTTTTACAGCAACAGCTTTTCTGAATTCAGGGTAAGACAGTTTCAGTCCTCTGACCTCAGAATACAACAGCCTTGCATCTTTTCAAGAATGTATTAAATAAAAAGAAACCCCTCCTAGTAATGCTTAGCACAGTAGAGGCATCTCCAGGGAAATTGATTATATCATCAAAATTCAACAAGTTGCCCAGATTATCTATACATTATAACATAAAAATAAGTTGAAATATTGCAAAGTTAAATAATGAAATTTTACTGCATTAGAAATGATATATAGAATGTGTAAAAATGTTTTATTTATATAGTTGTCAATTTTGTATTATGCTTCTACAGGTTGTATAGAAACCAACAAAATATCACCCCATGAAAATGAATGCCATTCATAATTTGGATTTTTAAAATTATTTATCGGATTGGATAAATTAGGATTGATTTTGGGAGTATATCCAATGAGCACCAAGCATAGCCTGTGAATGCTTTTTCTCTTTGAGACTTGGTGGTTGCCTCCAAATAAAATCAGAAATTACTCGAAATACCCAGCAAGTCCATCAGCTTTAAAGAAAGGAGATAATTTAACCTATTGTAGTAGCTGTTGGCCCCTAATACTATGATTCTTTCCTCAGTCAGAAAGGGGTTCGGAAGATGGTCAGGATCACAAATTGTTCTGTAGTCACTATGGGAACACCGTCCTGATTGAAATTCTGGAAAAAAACCCATTAAGGGATGGTCCCTTCACTCACAAACTGGCCCATCTAGTAGACTGTCACGCATGTCCAGTGAAGGTAGATTAATCTGAACACCGGGTAGAGCTGAGTGTTTAATCTTATGACATTTTGGATAAAAATTTAAACCTCCAATTTGCTTAGTTTGCAATTCTTGGGATAATTTTCTTTTAAAACCAATTGGTAATTTGCTTAACTTGTCATTCCTGCTTAAAAATAAGCCCCATAAGTATAGTCAAACTTTCGGAAACTGATTTTGGAGTAGGGCAGAGAACAGGGACAAATTATAGAAAGGCAGGTTCTTCTTGAAGTTTTTTTTAAATTTGTAAAAATATGAATTATTTTCTGATTTAATAAATTGTTCAATAAATTTATATTGAACACATAGCCTTTATTCAGTATTTTTTCTGTATAGCTTTTACATGAGAAAGAAATTAATTGCAGTGCTAAACTCTAAAAAAATTAAATATGCAAAAATCAGAAGATTAAAAAAAGCGCTGATTTATCTTATATTGGCTGGATTCTCTTCAAAAGATAACCTTGAAATATAATCGCTCTAATGAGTCAAAATATTCATTTTCACGAATGAAACAGTAATCAAATCAGTTTCAAAAAGCACCATTAATGAGCTTTTCCTTTGATTGGGACACATCCTGATATATTAATCTACAGGAGGTACGTTCTAGCTGAGACCACCCCATGCCAGCTCATTAGCTGACCTAGCAAGAGACTAATTTGAATATTTTTGATAAAATTTTCAAGGAATTTTCACTTCAGCAGATTTCAGCCAATACCAGTAACTTCTATACTAGGAAATTGTACTTTTTGTAAAATTAATTAAAAATTTTGAGGATCATACACTGAAAAATATTGTAATGAAGCATCTCTAAAAGCAACTCCGCCTTAACTTAATCATCAATGCACTGAATGATAATTTTTGTTAAATAGACTGCTTTTTGACAGGTTTATTTATTTCACAAGTAACAATTTGAGACTGCCGCCTGTTTAGAGCAACATAGGACAACCAGAGCAAGTTACACTGGGACTAGCCAGACAGACTGCAATGATAATTTTCAGTACGGAGCAGCACATTTTTACCTCCACATTGAAACAAAGGTTCCATTGGTTTCCTTCTCGATTATTTCATTGCTCTTTGTTTCTTCTGTTACTTCCCTGGTCCATCACAATTCTATAAGGTCTCAGTTGTGGGGCTCTTTCTATTCCAATGCCTTCTTTCTGTTGATCCCCTATCCACACCCTCTCCACGAGCTTTAGGACTTTCAATCTTGTACCCTGTGCCTGAAGTTGAAATTATGAGCTTGACTGTCACTTTGTTGCTTCTCATGCTTCCTAACTTTCTTATGATCACCTGAGGTAATGCTAGGTTGTAGTGTTTGTTAGGAGTTGTGTTTGCAGGCTGTCTTCCCGTCAATAGATCTGATGGCCAATCTCAGTCTAAAATGTTGAATTATAGGCAGTATTTATCTTATTTCCTTTTGGTTAAGAAGAGTGAACAAATGATTTTTTTTATTCATTGCGAGATATGGGCTTCGTTGGCTGGGCCAGCATTTATTGCCTATCCCTAATTGCTCTTGAGAAGGTGGTGGTGAGCTGCCTTCTTGAACTGCTCCAGTCCATGTGGTGTAGGTACAACACCTGTGCTGTTAGGAAGGAGGTTCCAGGATTTTGACCTAGCGAGAATGAAGGAATGGCAATATATTTTCAACACAGGAACGTGAGGGACTTGGAGGGGAACTTCCAGGTGGTGGTGTTCCCATCTATCTGCTGCCCTTGTCCTTCTAGATGGTAGTCGTTGTGGGTTTGGAGTGTGCTGTCTAAGGAACCTTGGTGAATTCCTGCAGTGATGGTACACACTGCTGCTACTGTGTGTCAGTGGTGGAGGGAGTGAATGTTTGCGGATGTGGTGCCAGTCAAGGGGGCTGCTTTGTCCTGGATGGTGTCAAGCTTCTTGCTTTTCTGGGAGCTGCACTCATCCAGGCAAGTGGAGAGTATTCCATCACACTCCCGACTTGTGCCTTGTAGGTGGCGAACAGGCTTTGGGGAGTCAGGAGGTGAATTACTCATCGCAGGATTCCGAGCCTCTGACCTGCTCTTGTAGGCACAGTATTCTTTGGCTAGTCCAGTTCAGTTTCTGTTCAATGGTAATTCACAGGATGCTGATAGTGGGCATTCAGTGTTGTAAATGCCACTGAACATGATGGTTGGATTCTTTCCTGTTGGAGATGGTCATTGTTTGGCACTTGTGTGGCGTGAACGTTACTTGCCACTTTTAAGCCCAAGCCTGGATATTTTCTAGGTCTTGCTGAATTTGAACATGGACTGCTTCAGTATCTGAAGAGTCAAGAATGGTGTTGAACATAGTGCAATCATCAGCTAGCATCCCCATTTCTGACAGTATGATGGAAGGAAGGTCATTGATGAAGCAGCTGAAGATGGTTGGGCTGAGGACACTACCCTGCGGAATTCCTGCAGTGATGTCCTGGAGCTGAGGTGACTGACTCCCAACAAACACAGCCATCTTCATTTGTGCTAGGTATGACTCCAACCATCGGAGAGTTTTTCCCCTGATTCCTATTGACTCCACTTTTGCTAGGGCTCTTTGATGCCACACTTGGTCAAATGCTGCCTTGGTGTCAAGGGCACTCACTCTCACTTCACCTCGGGAGTTCAGCTCTTTTGTTCATGTTTGAACCAAGGCTGTAATGAGGTCAGGAGCTGAGTGGCGGAACCTAAACTGGGTGTCAGTGAGCAGGTTATTGCTAAGCAAGTGTTGCTTGATAGCACTGTTGATGACCCCTTCAATTACTTTACTGATGATCGAGAGTAGACTGATGGGGCAGTAATTGGCTGGGTTTGATTTGTTCTGCTTTTTGTGTACAGGACATACCTATGCAATTTTCCACATAGCTGGATAAATGCCAATGTTGTAGCTGTACCGGAACAGCTTGGCTAGGGGCATGGCAAGTTCTAGAGCACAAGTCTTTAGTACTATTGCTGGAATATTGTCAGGGCTCAAAGCCTTTGTACTATCCAGTGCCTTCAATTATTTCTCAATATCATGTGGAGTGGATCAAATTGGCTGAAGACTGGCACCTGTGATACT
Organism: Carcharodon carcharias; assembly: GCF_017639515.1. Classification (NCBI taxonomy): domain Eukaryota; kingdom Metazoa; phylum Chordata; class Chondrichthyes; order Lamniformes; family Lamnidae; genus Carcharodon; species Carcharodon carcharias. The sequence goes on from NC_054471.1 coordinate 152,929,330, forward strand.
GGAGATCATCCACTTGGCACTTCTGGCTGAAGGTTGTAGCAAATGCTTCAGCCTTATCTTTTGCATTGATGTGCTGGGCTCCCTCATCATTGAGGATGGGGATATTTGTGGAGACTTCTCCTCCAGTGAGTTGTTTAATTGTCCACCACCATTCATGACTGGATGTGGCAGGACTGCAGAGCTTAGATCTGATCCGTTGGTTGTGGGATCGCTTAGCTCTGTCTATCACTTGCTACTTATGCTGTTTAGCACAGAAGTAGTCCTGTGTCATAGCTTCACCAGGTTGACACCTCATTTTTACATATGCCTTGTGCTCATGCCCTACACTCTTCATTAAACCAGGGTTGATCCCCTGGCTTGATGGCAATGTTGGAGTAGAGGATATGCTGGGCCATGAGGTGACAGATTGTGTTTGATTGTGCCCAGTGCCCAGCCTTGAGTTGCTGGATCTGTTTGAAATCTATCCCATTTAACATGGTGTTAGTGCCACACAATATGTTAGAGGGTATCCTCAAGTGAAGGTGGGACTTCGTCTCTACAATGACTGTGGTAGTCACTCCTACCGATAATGTCATGGACAGGTGCATCTGCGGCTGGCAGATTGGTGAGGGTGAGGTCAAGTATGTTTTTCCCTCTTGTTGGTTCCCTCACCACCTGCCACAGTGCTAGTCTAGCAGCTATGTCCTTTAGGACTCAGCCAGCAGTGGTGCTACCAAGCCGCCCTTGGTGATGCACATTCAAGTACCCCATCCAGAGTACATTCTGTGTCCTTGCCACCCTCAGTGCTACCTCCAAGTAACGTTCAACATGGAGGGGTACTGATTCATCAGCTGAGGGAGGGTGGTACATGGTAATCAGCAAGTTTCCTTGCCCATGTTTGGCCTGATGCCATGAGACTTCGTGGGTCCAGAGTCAATGATGAGGACTCCCAGGGTAACTCCCTCTTGACTATATAGCACTGTGCTGCCACCTCTGCCAGTGGGACAGGACATACCCAGGGATGGTGATGGTCGTGCCTGAGACATTGTCAGGTATGATTCCGTGAGGATGATTATGTAAAGCTATTGCTTGACTAGTTGGTGAGACAGCTCTCCCAATTTTGGCACTACCCCCAAATGTTATTAAGGAGGACATTGCAGGGGCGAAAGGGCTAAGTTTGCCATTGTCATTTCTGGTGCCTAGGTTGATGCCAGTTGGTCCATCTGGTTTCATTCCTTTTTTGAGGCTTTGTAGTGGTTTGATAGGCCATTGCTGTGGGTCTGGAGTCACCTGTAGGCCAGAACAGGGAAGGACAACAGATTTCCTTCCTTAACGGGCATTATTGAACCAGATGGGTTTTTACAACTATCGACAATAGTTTCATGGTCATTATTAGACCTTTAATTCCAGATTTTTATTGAATTCAAATTCCACCATTTGCCATGGTGGGATTCGAACCTGGATCCCCAAAGCATCACTCTGGGTCTCTAGACCAGCAACAATATCACTACACTATTGCCTCCCTCATGGCAATTCTGGTCAGTTCCCTTAATCCCATGACATAATCAGAGAGCTTCTGTGAATGCTAATACTTTTTTCTCAATGGTTGCACACTTTATCCCAGTGTCTGTAAGAGACCCTGAGGCGTAACAAACTGATCTGCTTTAATCTATTTTTTTGAACTTGACACAGCACTCTGCCCAAGCCTGCAGATGATGTGTCCGCTACAACAATTGTTGGCAGTTTGGGATCATAATGTATAGAATTTCTGGTGAAATTAGGGGCAGAAATTTGCTTTTGGCGTGTGGGCTCAGTGGGGTCGGTTGGGAAGCCGATTGGACCCAGAAGGAAATTTCATGCTAGCGAGCCAATCAGGGCCCGCCCAGTGTGAAACGCTGGTGGCAGTGCTTAGCACTGTCTGTGCGGGCAGGGGGAGGAGTGCAAGCCGGGGGAGCAGGACCTTCACACATGCGAGAGAGTGTGCGCTACATAATCTCTAGGGAGATGAACTGATTTCAAAAGAAATATTAAAGATTTTATAAACGTTATGAAACATGTCTCCTCGTGTGACTCTATCACATGACCAGGGGCATGTTATTAATGAAAAAATTAAGTTTTTATTTGATTTTTTATTTGCTTTTGGAAACCTCATCCCGCCTGTGGATAAGGTTTGCAAAAAAGTGAAAAGGCTTGCTTGGCCTCTTTGCTTGCCCACCCGCCGTAAGATTGGATGGCCAGTGCAAAATTTCTTTTAAATAACTTTTTAATGGCCTTAATATGCCTTTTAATTGTTGGCGGGCGCACTGCCGACTCCGGCGCATGCCCACTGACCGAAATATCGTGTGAGTGCATGATGATGTTGGGATGCATGCCCGATGCCATCACGTGTCATTTTGTGCTCATTCGGGTTGGGTGCTTGCCTGCCCGCCCGCCGAGCTATAAATTTTACCCAAGAAGATTTTTGATCAAAAGAATTTTGCTGGACCAGGTTCCAGCATCCCTGTTGACTTTGCCTCAACAGCTTTCATAACAGTTCATTGATCTCTGCCACATTTGGTAGAGGCTTGCCTACTTGATTAACCATCCCAAGGAATCTTTGTAATTCTGTGACGTTTTTAAAGCTATGGGAACTCTCTCATGACCTAGGTTTTCTGCAAGTTGGCTGTAATTCCCAAATCTTGGACAATGTGTCCTAAGAATTTTATCATAAGCTTCCTAAATTCACATGTATTGTTTAATGCCAAACCTGCCTCTTTTAGGATTTTGAGGACTGTTCCTATATGACGGTCATGTTCCTCCTTTGATAAACCATGTATGAAAATGTCGTCCATATGCCTTTCAGGGTGCAGAAGCAATTTCGAATGGTAACCTATTAAAACAGTAATGACTAAGTGGGGTGATGAAAGTAGTTAGCAGTCTGGATTCTTTGTCCAGAGGCAACTGCCAAAAGCCACTGTTAGCATTCAATTTTGTGAAAAGGGTGCTTTTTGCTAATTGGACGAGACTTTCATCCACTGATGCCAGCGGGTGAATCTCGCACTCTACTGACTTGTTTAATTGAGTCAAGTCCACAGGTTCTAACTGACCCTTTAGATTTGGTACTGTGACCATTCCAGAACACCACTTCATCAGTATTGTTACTGGAGAGACGACCCCTTGTTGTAATATGTGTTCAATCTTGCTTTTGTCTTTGTCTAAGAATGGGTGAGGGACCTTCCTCGCTGTGCAGACACATATAGGCTTAGCATCTGTTCTTAGGATTATGCAATAGTCTGTTTTCCATTTTCCTAAGCCTGAAAAAAGGGATGGAAGTTCCCACAGTTTTGGCATTCAGCTCCCCATGCTGGGTGTTCAAAATCCTGGAAATCCCTGCCTAACAGCAGTGTGGGTGTGCCTAAACCACAGGGACTGCAGTGGTTCAAGAAGGCAGCTCACCACCACCTTCTCAAGGGCAATTAGGGATGGGCAATAAATGCTGGCCCAGCCAGCGACATCCACATCCCGTAAATGAATAATTTAAAAAGCTGTATCAGTGTTGAGCCTGTTGCAAGCCTTCTGCGCTTCAGAACAGTTCTGGGAGTGGCAATATAAACTCCATACTTATCCTAAGCTATGGGTCTGTTGATGCTTCGGTAGTTTGGCTGTTTGACTATGATCTACACTCACTGCTGCCTGGACTCTGGGCCTGAGAGTCTGCTTGCACCTGCAGCACTCATGATGCCCAATTCTCAGGTAAGTCTTCAGTCTTTTTCTTGTCTTTTTCCAAGGATTCAGAGGTTTTTCAGGTCTGCAGTCTTCTCTTAGAGTTTTTCTGGATCTTAACACTCTGTATGCTGCAATCATGTTTGGATGGTGCACATAAACAGTTGACAGAAACCAACAGCTGCCGCCATGTTTCATCCTGGGTTTGGGGTCAAGATGGGATTTCTTTGGGGTTTGCCTGTTACCTGAAGAATGCTACCATTTACTGTTACCCGTAAAAAACATACTTGCTTATGTACAGATCTATATACATCTCGGTATTCTACACCAAGTTGCCCTGCTGCTTCTCACCAGATCTCAGTCTCTTAATCATATGACATTGCATCACAACTACATCAGTATCAGGTGCTCCTCATTTTAACCCTTGACTGTACAGGAAGGCCCGTGGATAGACTTCCTACCCTCCCACCCATTGAGGCCCTTAAGTAGGCAATTAATTGCCCACTTAAGGGCCTCACCCAATTGCTGCTTGTGTTAACCCAACAGGGGGCTTTCCAAGTGGGGAGGACGACAAGCAAAGTTTGCTTGTGCGCTCCGAGGAGAGGTTCCTTGTTCAAAGGCACTCAGTGCCTGATTGAGGGACTTGGCTTTGGAAGAGCAGGTGCCTTTTGGGAGCCGCCCCCTGACCTTGCTGCTGAACCCCCTCCCCTGCAACCCCTAACCCGCAATCCCCTTCCCGCCATCACTCATCTGTGACTGTGTCCCTCCTTAATCCAAGGCCTCAGGTGGGTACAGTACTGGCAGCAGCCACCACCTCCATGGCAGAGCTGCTGAGTACAAGAACACTGCCTGCCTCTGATTGGCTGGCAGTTCTCTGTAAGTGGAATTTCTGTCCCCGGGGATCCTTGATTGTGGGGAAAGATGCACTGCTGGCCTGTGAAATGCCTGATTGGTACAAGTTGTGGTACGTCTTCTCCAAAAACTTGCTGGTTCCTGTCGTTTCTCCAAGATCCACTAACATGGGTAAAATTTTCTCCGAAAATGGAGCAATCTGGAACTTGGAATGCTAAAGAGATTCGATAGGGCAGATATGGAGAAATACTTCAAGAGGTAAGATGAAAATGCAGGAAATGGATTTGAGGTACAGGTTAACCTTGATTTGGTTGCATGGTAGAATAGACTTGAAAAGGCGAATACTCTTTCCATTGTTCCGTATGGGGAATTCAGATGTAAGCCCACCATAGTTTTCATTTGTTTAAGTGAATTGATGAAAATGTGGGGGGATCCATGCCCAAATGTGTTCCTGGCAAGTAAAGTGTACTGTTGAGCACATCATTTTGTCAAATTATCCTAAATCCAACCTTGAATTGGTCGGCTTGAGTTCTGCAGCCGATTATTTGATTAACTAAGTAAGGTGTGTTTCCCTATTTTCTCCATTCTTCCTCTGTTGACAAAAAACTTACTCCCAAGGTACTTCAAGGGTTTCTGTGTTACCTCTTGCCCTGGAAGCATACAAGGGCAAATAGTGGAGATTTGCTTATAGGATTTTTTGGAATTGGAGGCATAGTTCTTTGGAGGGTCACATTTTTGGATTGTGGCTATGATTGAAAAGCGTTGCTTTCTTTGGAGATTGGCAGGGTGGTGCCAGACTAGTGGAGAATTGCAAATGTTACACATTTGTTCAAAGCAGGGCATAAGGATAAGCCCAGCAACTACAGGTCAGTTAGCTAGGCAAGCTTATAGAAATGTTAATTTGTAACAAAATTAACAGTTATTTGGGAAATTTTTTTGGATTGATTAAAGGAAAGCTGGCACTGATTTTTTAAGGTCAAATCATGTTTGACTAACTTGCTAGAGTTTTTTGATGAATTAACAGGGAGGGTGGATGAGGGTCTTATGGTTGATGTGGTGTACATGGCGCATTTGATGAAATGTCACATAATGGCTTGTCAACAAAGTTGCTGCCGATGGAATAAAAGAGATGGTGGTAGCATGGATATGAAGTTGGCTGAGTGGCGGGAAACAGAGCGCTGAACGGTTGTTTCTCAGACTGACAGGAGATATATAGCTGGGTTGCTCAGGGGTCAGTATTAGTACCACTGCTTTTCTTGGGCCAGGATTTTACAGCCCCTCCTGCCCGAACTGAATGGAGATTTAAACGGCTCGCTGAACCCGCCAGGGGAAGACACACTGCGACGCTGCACTCACTGGGGGGTGACATGCTGCGATGCCACACTCACCAGGGGGGAGACATGCTGCGGCGAGGCCGTAAAACCCTGGCCTTGATCTATATTAATGACCTAGGTTTTGATGTGCAGTATTACATGTACAGCATATTCTTCCAAGTGTGCCTAAAGAAAAAATGCAAATCCAAGCAGCAGCCCCAAAGTCAAAAGGTGGGGTGAGAGGGGCTGCCCTTGACATCAAGTGCAACATTCGACCCAGGTGGCATCAAGGAGCCCTAGAAAGATTGAAGTCAATAGGAATCTGGGGGTGACCTCTCCACTGGTTGGAGTCATACCTAGCAAAGTGGAAGATGATTATGGTTGTTAGAGGCCAACTATCTTAGTTCCAGGACATTGCAGCAGGACTTCCTCAGGGTAGTATCCTCGGCCTCTTTATTTGCTCCATCATTGACCTTACCTCCATAATAAGGTCAGAAGTGGGCATTGATTGAATGTGGGCTAATGATTGAACAGTGTTCAATACCATTTGCAAATCCTCAGATATTGAAGCAATCTATGCATGCATGCAGCAGGACCTGGACAACACTCAGGCTCGGGTTGATAAATGATAAATAACATTATGACCATCTCTAACATGTGAATATCTAACCATATCACCTTGACATTCAATGACATTAACATTGCTGAATCCTCCACCATCAACATCCAGTGAGCTACCATTGACCAGAAACTTAACTGGACCAACCAAATAAATGCTTTGGCTACAAAGGCAGGTCAGAGGCTGGGAACTCTGCAGTGAATTACTCATCTCCTAACTCCTCAAAGCTTGCTCACCATCTACAAGGCACAAGTCAAGAGTGTGATGGAATATTCTCCTCTTGCCTGGATGAGTTCAGCTGCAAAAACTCAAGAGGTTTGACACCATCCAGGACAAAGCAATCCACTTGATTGTCACCACATCCATCACCTTGAAACATTTAATCTTCTATTACTGATGCACAGTGGCAGCAGTGTGACTATATACAAGATGAGTGTAGCAACTCACCAAGGCTCCTTCAACAGAAGCTGCGTCCTCCATGATCTAGAAGCACAGGGCAGCATGCAAATGGTACCACCATCACATCAAGTTCCTTCCAAGTCACTCACCATCCTGACTTGGAACTATATCGCCATTCCTTCATTGCTGCTGGGGCAAAATCCTGGAACTCCCTAACAGCACTGTGGGGGTACCTACACCACATGGAAGTCAGTGATTCAAGAAAGTGACTTACAACCACCTTCTTGAGGGCAATTAGAGGTGGGCAATAAATGCTAGCCTTAGCAGCACTCACATCCCATGAACCAGTAAGAAAAATGAAAAACCAGCACCTTACAGAACTCCGTATTACTTTTTCCACTAGTAGCAGATACAAAAATGAATGCAGCTAACTATAGCTTTAAGTGGGATTCACCAGATGAAACATTGAACAAGAGTGAAGGAAGGCAGAGGAGGAACTAGAGATTGCTGGCAGTACCCTCAGTAGAAATGACTGATGAAAACTCAAATGACTTCCTTGGATGCTTGGGCTGTAGAAATAGAGATTTTGAGGGTGAAAGCCTATGGCCCTGCTTTTCTACCCTGAAGGAAATTGAGTAGGACCACTCCCCTTCCCCCTCCCCACCAACTCTGCATTGGGCATTTTTGTGCCTTCCCTCACTAGAATTTCTGGAGTTAGGCAAATTAAGCTAAGTGAGTGGAGCCCATGCCACTTCTGGCATAGTTGGGGCACCTACTAGGTGGGGAGTGATGAAAATTATAGCATTGGCCAGGCAATGGAGATAAGTGTCATAGGCCCAACCAAGGAAAGAAGCTTTGCAATCTTCTCCCTTTCCCTGGGAGGCCATTTTTCATAAAGTAGGTGATCACTTTGAGGTTGGCTACCCTTATCCAACTTCTGTGTTGGGGATGACTGGTGAGAATTCTAATGAAGTTGTCATCTCTCCGACCCTGCTTCTTTTTTAATGACTGGAAGAAGTGCTCGCCCTCACTATCTGAGAAAATGTTTGGCATATGTAAAGTGGCAAAACTCGTTCCACCATAATGTATACTCCCTCTCAATCTGCAACTGGTCCAAAAATGATGCTGCTGCACAAAGAACTCAGAGGAAATTCGGAGTCTTTGCACTCCATTTTTTCTCAGGGGTATTGCCTGGCTTAACCATTCTAGGGGATCATCGATAGCCACTGTGCTCATTGCTAGTCAGAGGCCTGCAACCACACAAATCACTGCACGTGCTGTGACACAGCCCAGCAGCAGGATCATGGAATAGGCATTGATAAGGCTGTTGCCTGTCAGGCAATGTAACATTAAACCCCTCTAGCCACCATCCTTACATGTTAGTATATGTGACAGGAAGTGCACAAGATGAAACAGCCAATATAGAAGCAGACAAGGCAGAAGCAGTTGCAGTCCAAATTCACAACAGCACAATGAGCAGAGGTCCATTTCAACTCTTAAAGGCTCACAGTGAGACTTTCAGCCAGCCAATTCACTAATCTCTGTTATGGGGCGAGCATTGAGAAAGAGCATTAGATGATGTTCTATAATGCACAAGTCATGCATTCCACCAACGGAGGTACTGCTGTTCAAAAGAATGCTACCCATATACATTAATGGCTTTTAGGGAATTAAATTTGGTTGGACTTTCTTTCAATTATGCCGAAGTGTTTTCTTTGAATGTTGTAGAATAAGGATTTAACAGGTGAGAGTAAAATGGAATCCATGTTTGACTTATCATAGAAGTTAATGTTGGTGACGGTGTATTTGGTCATTACATGTTGCATATGTGGTTACAACAGTTAATACTTTGTGTAAATGTGCTGATAATATGAAGATCTTTGCCAATGAGAACCTGTTGCATGGCTTTAGCTGATTACATAAATGGCCCAACAGAACTATCTTCAGGCTTATTGCTTTTAATTTTGTTGGCTTTTGCTGTGGGAGGAAATCTCCTTCTGCCATCTTAACCCGCTTTGCATGGCAAAATTGTGCTACACTCAGTGCACTATAATTGTCTCAGAGATCCATGCATTGGTAGAATGTTCCCCTGATTTACCCAAGTACCTGAAATGTTGCTTGAAGATGCCTACAGTATCCAGTTATCTTCAGTGTTGCTGTCACATCATTGCTCTACTGTTGTTCATGAATGTGTCATTAGGGCTCACAGGAGTAGCTTAGGTCTTCTAAAAGCCAACTTTGCTTGAGCCGCAGAGAATACTGCAATCTGGAAAAAATGGACTGCCTTAGAATGAAGACATCATGCCTGTTCCATTGGGAGTTGGCATTCAATTTCAATGTTCCATTTTGATGGTTACAGACAACCTACATGTATGTTAATGCAATGAAAGCCCTTGTGATTCATTAAGGTAATGGGGAAGTGTGTATAGATTTATACTGCAAGATGGGTGCTGTTACTGAAATCCTGAACTTTTGGAAATCCTGCCAACTGTGCCTTTTTGTTTTGTTGCTAGATGTCTTTGGGAAAATGAATGATATTGATTATCATGTCAAATGCGTTTACTTGGTACATCTGTGAACTGAAGATTGATTAATATTGCTGAAGGCTCCTGAAAAAGCTCAGAATAACCCTGTGACATAAGTGGTCAGTGGCAATGCTAATCCTGTGGTGGAGATTGGTTTGAGATCAGTCCAGGAGATGACATAACTCTAAATGAAGTGCAGTCTGCAAAGCTGATTTTCTTCAGACAAACAAACGTGGACCTGCATCCTCCTGTAGACTCCTGTTTGGGGCTAATTTCAAAATGGTGACCACGCACATCCTTGTTGACAGTTCACTTTTATAGTTGATGTATAAGTCGACCAATGTTTTTGGAGGAATTTTTCGAGGCTTTAAAGGTCAACTTATTTGCCAGCATCCCTGGTAGTTATATTCGCTTTTATGTTTGTTGGGTTATCAAGTTCGCTTTCTCCTGCGAACGCTAGCTGCGCCCTTGATATCGAGACATTAGTTGGTGCTTGATACAATATAAGCAAGAGAGACCGATTGACTGAACAAACACTGGTGGTTTATTGGAACTAAGAACAGAACACTAACACGATCTGTGCTTCTTCAATCACCTGCAGCTCTAGGCTTACAGTTACCAAAGTAGCCCATGCTGTGTAGCGATAGGTCAATACAGTCATGTGGTCAATCAACCACATTTTCTTAAAGGTACATAGCAATCCAGTTTACCACATCTCTCCCCCTTTACTTGGAAGTACAATTGACAAGCTTACAACATCTCAATTATTTATATGAATAACTATTTACAAGTCAAATCTCTCAGGAGGCCTCTTTGGATATGTTGAGTGTCACAGCTCATTGACTTTGGCTGGTTTTTCTGAGACCCTCTCCTCAGGGATCAAATGTCCACCAGGCTCTTATATTGATACAATCCTCGATGTGTATTGATAATCACAAATTCCCGAGAGCCTTCTTCCAGCTCTACCTGCTTGAAGATGTAGCTCATGTCAAGTTTTGAATATGTGATGCCCCTTGCCAGTTTCGAATATAATTTGTCAATCTTCGGTATCGGGTGATTATCAAGTTTGGCCACTCTGTTTGCAGTTAACTTATAGTCACTGCATAGGCGGACACTGTGGTCTGGCTTAGTCCAAGGTACTATGGGCACTGCCCATTTGGAAAATTGCACTGAATGTAAGATATTCCAGCCTGTTTAGTTTGTCCCATAGAGTTCTGATAAATCTGGGGCTTGCGTTAGGGTCTACATGGGTTTTGGCTTGTAGCCCACAAATCCTTCCTAGCACGTCATTGAAAATGTAAACATACTTTTGTAACAATTTTGTAAGAGTCTACTTCTGATTTGAAAAATCTTAGCCTATTGCAATTTACTCTTTTTGAGCCAGTTGCAGCCAATTAAATTGGGGCCCATCACAGATACTAATATAATGGGTAAATTTGCAGACTGATACCGATACTGCACCAGGACTTGACATATCCCTTTCATTCTTATTTCTTCACCTGTATATGTTTTTAATTTAGTGTCCGATTCTTCCAAACGTAAAGGATGGACTCCTTTATTCAAATAACTGAATATATGTTCTCCCATGACAGACATTGATGCCCCAGCGTCGATCTCCATCTTGATGGGTTGTTCATTGACTCTAATGACTACCTGGATTGGCTCAGTTCTACCCTTTTTCAGTTTGTGTAATGAATAGATGTCAAATTCTGCTTCCTCATGTTCTTCAATGAGAAAGATTTCATGATTTCTACCTTTGTTTTTAAAATGCTGTCTCAGCCTATCTTTACAGTGCTGCGTTATGTGACCATTGTGGTGGCAGAAAAAACATTCGATATTTCTGAACTGTTGATCACCTGCAGGCTGCCTGGATAAATTTCTGTCATTAATATTGTGGGTTTTCACTGTAGTACTGTTGTTCTTTAATAGTCTGTGCATAGTCTGTCTTTCTGCAGAGTCCAACATTTTCGCTCCTTTTGTTACCGGCCGTTCCTGGCCTGCAAGATGGGCGATGCCATTTTGTGTATCTTTTATTGCCCCCAAGTCTCTAACAGCGCTCTCTATGACTGTTGCCAATTCTAATGTCTTGCTGAAGTTTAGATTAGGTTTGGATAGCAATCGCTTTTGAATAGCATCGTTCCCTATTCTGCATATCATTCAATCTCTCAACATACCATTAGTTGAAGTTCCAAACTCTCAATATTCTGTTAATTCCTTTAAAGCAGCTACATAGTCAGTGACTGTCTCTCCTAGAAGCCTATTCCTCAAATTGAATTTAAAACGCTACACAGTGACTGAGGGCTTTGGCTTCAGGTGGTTTTTCATAATATTCACCAACTTGTCGAAAGTCTTTCATGTTAGGTGACATGAGGCTGCGGATCAGCCCAAATGTTTTGTTCCATTATGTGGACAAAAGAATTACCATCTTCTTGTCCTCCCCCGCAATGTTGTTTGTGGTAAAGAAGAATGCTAGGCATTCGACATAATGAGACCAGTCGTTGGAAACGGAGTCGAATTGTTCAAGACGCCCAAACTGTGGCAAACTCAATGACTAAGAAGACAGCGCTTTCAAACAGCTTCAAGGTAGTGGTGAAGTAACGTAGCTGGCTTACCGCAGCTTTCCTGATTGCCATCAATTGATCCAGTTTATCTTTGTCGCCAGTTTTACGTTGTTGGATTATCAGGTTCGCTTTGTCCTGCGAACGCGAGCTGCTCCCTTGTTATTAACACATTCGTTGGTGCTTGATACAATATAGGCAGAGAGACCAATTAACTGAACAAACACTGGTGGTTTATTGGAACTTAGACCAGAATACTAACACCATGAGTGCTTCTTCAATTACCACCAGCTGTAGATTACAGGGCAGGATTTTCCCGTCCGTGAGCGGGGGGGCTCACGGACATGTAAAATGACACGCGGTAACATCAGGCGGAACTCCTGACCTCACTGCACCCCATTTAAATTTTCAGGTAGGTGGGAGCTCAGCAAAATCAGCTGTGCGCCCGCCAACCTGTCAATGGCTAATTGAGGCCATTGACAGAGTCATTGAAGTAATTAATGGAGCTGCCTGTCCAACCTTAAGGTTGGCAGGCAGGCCAGGAGCCCTGGCGGGCATTAGAAAAAGCATGAAACCTCATCCACGGGCGGGATCAGGTTTCATGTAGGTTTTAAAAAATTTAATTAAAGTTTTAAAAAAAGTTATGGACATGTCCCAACTCATGTGACAGTGTCACATAAGGCGACATGTCAGGGATGTTTTGTTTCTATTTTTAATAATTTGTACATTAGAGACAATCTCCCTGAGACAGCACTTAGCTTGCCCACAGCTACAAAAGTAGCCCACGCTGTGTAGCGATTGGTCAATACATTCATGTGGTCAATTAACTACATTCTCTTAAAGGTACATGGCAGTCCACTTTACTACACTAGCAGAATCTATCCAGTCATGATTAGTCACAAACTGTGGGAACCAATCAACAAAGCTTCTGCTTTGGATAGAATTGGGAAATTGCACTGAAAATGTGCTTGAAATTGCACTTGGTTAGGTTACGCTTCAAAGTTCTGCTAAAACGCGTTTGCACTATCAAAAAAAATGGCCAGAAATTTACGTCCCACGGGCGGGCATTTGACCATTCCATCTGGCCGTGAAATAGCGTGAGATGACATCGGGTGAGCCTCCCGATGTCATCATGCACTTGCGCGTTATCGTGCTCGGTGAGCATGCGCAGCAGTTGGCAGTGCACCCACCAACAATTAAGCTGGCAATTAAGCCCATTGAGGAGGCACTTGAAAGCGATTTTCCATGGCCCATCCACTTTTATGGTTGGTGGATGTGCCAATCAGCCAGGTGGCCTTTGCCAATTTGCTCAAACCTCGATCCAGGGTGGGATGAAATCTCTGTGGGGAAATAAGATAAAAAGAGATATCTGGGGACTGTTTTTTTAATGATGTATGCTTTCAGGTACTTGATTGTGCTGCGTGAACATGTTTTGCAGCATTTTTGTTATTTTGTTTATTCTGTTGGGGTCTGCAGTTCCATGAGGCAGCTGTTTGCCTTCAGGGAGCTCACTGGAAGTGCTCACCAGCACCCGGGGTAATGTTGGCACCCTCCTTCTTCCCACCACCACCGGCGGTGCTGAGCCTTTCTCAGGGTGCGTTTCATGCTGCCTGGCTGTCAATTGGCCAACCAGTGTGAAATCGTGGTCAGGGGCTGATTGTGGTTGGGGGCCCGTTTCCTGTCCACTCCTGGGCCGCTGATCGTGTACGTCGATGAGTGAAAAATTCAGGCCATAAAATCCTGCATGTACCAGTACAATTGGGCAGTGCACTAGAAGTAATTATTTCCTTTCAAAAGCAAAAGATTGCAGATGCTGGAAATCTGAAATAAGAACAGAATATGTTGGAAATACTTAACAGGTCAGGTAGCATCTATGGAGAGAAAAATATAGTTCATGGCCTGAATCTTCTGGTTGGCGTGTGGAGGCAGGCCATGCTCGATGAGGTGTAAAATGACATGTGGTGACGTTGGGTGTGCGTCCCAACGTCACTGTGCGTCATTCCGATTTTCAATTCGCTGGGCACCCAGCCAATGTCAGCTGTGTGCCCTCCAAACTGTCAAAGGCCTAATAAAGTCATTTAAAAACTAATTAAGAGAATTAACGGAGCTGCCTGTACAACTTTAAGATTGGTGGGCAGGCGAAGAGCCCAGGCGGCCTTCGCATTTATCATGAAACCTCACCCACGGGCGGAATGAGGTTTCATGAAGGATTTATAAACCAAATTAATTTTTTAATTAAAATTCATTGACCCATGTCCCAAATCATGTGACACTGTCGCATGAGGGGACAAGCCTGAAAATTTTTTTTTTTCTTTACTTAAATTTTACACAATGAAATTAATCTCCCTGAGGCAACTTTATGCCCCAGGGAGATTTCTGCACTATTTCACACGCACATGTGAAAGAGCACAGGCCCCGACTCAGCTTCCTCCCGCTGCCTGCACAGGTAATGCTGAGCGCTTCCGGGTGTGCGTCATGCTAGGCGGGCCTTAATTCTCCACCTGTATAAACTAAGGAAACAAACAGAACTATTTCCTTCAATGGGCAGAATCATCCCAGATTTGCACTGAGCGCAGTAGCGGATGGGTTAAACGACATTTTACCTGCCGGCCACAATGGCGCTTCTCATGCCCTATCATCCCAAACCTGCCCCATTAGTTATGAATTTCCGGGAAACATGCCATTTTGATGGTGGGCGGGCGCCAATTCGCCTGCCACGCTGCCACCTCGCCACTTCATCACACTGGGCACCACTTAAAGTACATTTAAAGTACAGCTGTGCACACACTTCACAGTGCTTCCAGCCCAGGACTGCTGCAAATAAGACATGGCCCCGAAAGGCAAGAAGACTACAGCCCCCACATTTAGTGATGCATCCCTTGAGATCCTTTTGAATGCCATGGAGGCCCACTGTGATGTCCTCTGTCTCTGGCCACAAGAGGGGCAGCAACATTACCATTCCAGCTTGGTAGGCGATGACAGTGGGGATCAGTGCCAATGCTGCAGAAGAGGTTGGCCATCCAATGCAGAAAGAGGATGAATGATCTCATCCGTGTTGCCAGGGTGAGGCAACCATGTCATCAATCTAAACTCACACACTCAGCCCATCACACATTCACTGGCATCCCACTCACTGCCAGCTCAAGGGACATCACCACGCACTCTTTCACACACCCTCACATCACCATCTGGCCTCATCTGCTCTGGCGACTGCCTCCTCAGCCCTCATCATCTTGAGGCCACTTGCACAGATCAACCTGTGCCCCCACACAAACCCTGGGGTACCCCCTTCCTCAGCACAGTCCTCGCTTTGCAGCCTCTTCCCTTGCCTGAGGCCACTTCTCCTCATTCCTCAAGCAAGGCGTAGCCCTGTAGCCATACAAAGCCACCCCCACCTTATGGCTGGTCTGGTTGGTAGATACTTGCCTGTGAGCCCCCTCTAAAATTACTGTGGTGCTGTCTGCTAGGCCTGGCACTGATGACCACGAGTGCTGCCTGAAGCAAGATGGGCAAACAAACCTCGAAGTCCCAAGCGAAGTGTAGCTCGCCAGGTGAAACACGCAGGAGTGATCCAGTAAGGGGGTTTAAGTCCAGCAGGCTGGCCTTATAATGATATGCAGATGTATTACAGTGAGGTTCCGGACCTCCGACTGTGGGAAAGGTGACCCGCCGTTGATGGGCTGAGCGGATGATTGCAAACTGGTTTCACGATGTCATGAAACTGATTTTTGGCTATATTGTCTGCTCATGCCGCTGAGCACGCCTGACGCCAGAGGGGATGGAAAATTCTGCCCAGTGTGTTTGCCATATATATCAAGACTGGGATAACAAAACACTTGTATAACCTGAGTTATTCTTGACTTCTTGACTTCCACCCATTCTTAGAGTCACAGAGTCATTCCAGCACAGAAGGAAGCCTTTCAGCCCATTGGGTCCATGCCAGCTTTCTCTAGGGCAATCCAGTTAATCCTCTTCCCCTGCTTTATCCCAGTAGGCTTGCAAGTTTATTTCCCTCAACTGTCTATCTAATTTCCTTAAAAAATCATTGTCTCTGCTTCCACCACCCTGGTAGGCAGCGAGGAACTATACAAGTTAACTTGGATAAGAAGAGGCAACATTAATGGTAAACGTTGTATTATGCACTGGTTGCAATGTCATAAAAGATTTGGGATGTGAAAAAAAGAAATCAGTGCATGCTATCAACACAAAATGATCATTATCTAGAAACCCCTGATGGAAAGTGCATATGGATGGTTACTGGTGAGAATATATCAGGCTTGATTATGATGCACTTTTATGTTTTAACAACCTGCCAACTACGATTAACTCTTTTTGTTCATATATGAAGATGACTACTTGATTTGATGCAAGTCTTCTTGTAACCATGAAGTTGTACCCCTGCATGAGTCAAAACTTTCAAAAGACGAAAGGGGAAATAAGAAAAAGAAAATCTTATAGCTTTAACTTTTACTCGTACAAATCAGAAAGGCAGCTACTGAACAGAGAGTTCAATGAAAGCTGTGCCAATAAAAAATAAATATGATTTAATATTTCTAATAGCAGAGCTATAATATAGCAATATAATGCCCAATGATTTATAGAACACCGTAACAGGATTGTTGCTAAAAATTCAGAAGCTGAGGCCCCAATGAAACCATCTGTAATAACCATTACTTGTATTCATTTATATGCTCAGAATCAGATAACAGTCATACTATTCACCAAAAGAACAATTAAAATTGTGTCATGGCTTAAACTAAACTGGTTCATGCCTGCAATCCTGATAATCTGATGCCCACCTATAGCTCTTTCCAGGTCATATATAGGAATATTGTTTTGATCTAATAATTATCATAAATACCCACCTTTGATGAATCGCGTGTTATGTTTTATCTGATTTGACTGATTAGAAAAGTCTTAATCATTTATGAGAATATTGAAGAATTTTTAAACTTCCAGATTTTTTTTTAGATTGTGACTCCAAGATGATCTCTACTTTTAATTTGGACAACCTATATTTGGGATCAAAAGAGATACTGTCCCTTTTTATAAATTCTCAGGTACTGGAGGGTCACTTAGCACAAGTTGTTAAAAAACAGATTGTGCCTGAAGACTTAATTATCTATATTCTCTGAGATGCATCTGTTAGCAATATGGGATTATACATGTCAAAATGACAGATAGGAGTTGAATTTGTGCAAATGTGTCTAACCAGGATCATCTACATATCAGACATTTGAAAATCTCGGACGTGCTGACATTAGAAATAGAAGGTTGCAATTAATTATTGCTGGGATGAATCATAATTTTCTTTCACCTTAAGTACACCTCAGAAAAAATGGAACTGTTAGTTTCACTTATACTTTAACAAAAAGTACTAGGCAAAAAAAACTTTTCCTTTCCATTTGCAGCTAATTACTGCTTTCCAATTAATGGGCTTCAGCATTTAACCTTTGGAGGGTGATATCTTTCCAAGTTAGTTTGCATATATTAATATGCAGATGGTAATTATACCTCCAGAGAAGGTATGTTCTGTCTGGTGACTAAAGGCCATGTCTTTAATTTCTTTTTAATTTGAGGCTGCAGGTTCAGGTTTATCACTGTGACATGCATCTCTCGATGATTATTATTTAAAGAGACAAATTCTTTTTTTTGGTCATTCTATCAAGATTCTGGCTTTAAAGTGATAGAATTCTTTATTGGTGGCTGTAGTTCTCCATTTTCACAGATGAGTTGTAAATGTCCTATGTTGTACCAAATTGGTTATCATATAACTTAGATAATTTAATAGCTTTACCAGAGAAAGGCATAACTTGTTGAACATTCTAGATCGGTTATTTGGAAATTATCCAGCAAAGTTGGTAAATTATGGTATTGAATTCCTTGGCATCATCCTAAATTAACTTGACAAAAATTGATTGACAAAAAGTAGAATTGTACACGCTGAATGGATAATTCCCCTCAGTGAATATTTTGGCTAGACTAAACTGATGAAGATGAAAGATCCACATCACTGTTATGTTATCTAACACTTTATCTAACACTAGATAAGTTATCTAACACATTAAAAATATACAGAAAAATTATTTGCTGTGAAATGGGTGACCTTGGTACATTTTAGATTAACTTTTAGAATTGTTGGTGCTTTCTTCTTTTACAAATTTCAGAGCTAATATTCAATGTAGTTTTAAGGTATTGAAGTGTGAACATGATAAAACTCATTCCAAATGACCAGGTGGAGGTCACATGGTTTTATATCATTCTTTTAAGAACATTGCCTTTAAGTACAGGATTCACTTGCATTTTTTTTCCTCATTCATGGGATGTGGGCTTCGCTGGCTGGGTCAGCATTTATTGCCCATCCCTAATTGCCCTTGAGAAGGTAGTAGTGAGCTGCCATCTTGAACCGCTGCAATCCATGTGGTGTAGGTACACCTGCAGTGCTGTTAGGAAGGGAGTTCTAGGATTTTGACCCAGCGACAGTGAAGCAATGGAGATATAATTCCAAGTCAGGATGGTGAGTGACTTGGAGGGGAACTTCCAGGTGGTGGTGCTCCCATCTAGCTGCTGCCCTTGTCCTTCTAGGTAGTGGTCGTGGATTTGGAAGATGCTGTCTAAGGAGCCAAGGTGCATCTTGTAGATGGTACACACTGCTGCTACCATGCGTCAGTGTTGGAGGGAATGAAGGTTTGTGGATGTGGTGCCAACAACCGGACTGCTTTGTCCTGGACAGTTTCCAGCTTCTTCACTGTTGTAGGAGCTGCACTCATCCAGGCAAGTGGGGAGTATTCCATCACACTCCTGACTTGTAGATGGTGAGAGTCAGGAGCGAGTTACTCATTGCACGATTCCTAGCCTCTGACCTGCTCTTGTAGCCACAGTATTTATATGGCTAGTCCAGTTCAGTTTCTGGTCAATAGTGGTGGACATTGAAGATCCCCACCTTCCACCACCCACATTCTGTGCCCTATCCACCCTCAGTGCTTTGTCCAAGCTCCACCAACATGGTGGAGCACTGATTCATCAGCTGAGGGAGGGCAGCATTCAGCAGGAGGTTTTTTCGCCCTTGTTTGACCTGAGACTTCATAGGGTCCAGAGTCGATGTTGCAGGGTAATTCCCTCCTGACTGTATACCACTGTGCCGCCACCTCTACTGGGTCTGCCCTGCTGGTGGGACAGGAAAAACCCAGGGATTGTGATGGGACATTATCTGTAAGGTATGATTCTGTGAGGATGACTATGTCAAGCTGTTGCTTGACTAGCCTGTGAGACAGCTCTCCCAATTTTGGCACTACCTCCCAGATGTTAGAAAGGAGGACTTTGCAGGGTCAACAGGGCTGTGTTGTCATTTCTGGTGCCTAGTTGCTAAGGCCATTTCATAGTCAACCAAAGTCTGCAGTCACATGTTGGCCAGACCAGGTAAGGACGACAGATTTTCTTCCCTAAAGGACAATAGCGAACCATTCGACAACAGTTTCATGGTCATTATTGGACTTTTTAATTCCAGATTTTTATTGAATTCAAATTCCACCATCTGCCATGGCAGGATTCAAAGCTAGGTCCCCAGAGTATTACCCTGGGTCTCTAGATTACTAGACAATACCACTATGCCATCACCTCCCCTGTAACTTGTATTATTATGTATGGTGTATAAACTAATTGTATTACTCTGCATGGAGTATAAACAACTGTTAATCAGAATGACCTCATCACTCATAGATAAAAGATAGTTGTCTGTAGGCTTTAAGTTGTAAGACAACAATTCAATAACATAGGTCTGATTACACCACATTATAAAGATCAGTAGAACCCTGAGATTGAATTAACTAAGCAGAGTACTCCATTGACACGTATGCCTAGATGTTATAAACACCCTTATTGGTGCCCTTCTTGTACTAATTCACCTTCTTGCTTATTATTCCATTAATATCTAGTTACTTTGTTGACATTCTATGGTATTTCAGCACATTAAGATTTCAGCACGTTAAGATTGAGAAAAGGCCATTGAGCCGTTGAAGATCATCCTTCTAGTACTCTAACACACCCAAATGCCCAAATACTCCTTGAATACCTGAAATATTTTTTGCCTTCACAACAACATGGCAGAATATTTCAAACATTTAGTGCACTTGGATAAAATGATTCTCCCCAATCTCTGTCCTAAAATAGAATAGTAACCCAGCTAGTTAGCATATCAGGCTGATAAGCTTCCATCAGATTGCTCTGATGAAAGGTCATTGACTCGAAATGTTTACTCTGTTTCTCTCTCCTTGGATGCTGGCTAGTTTGCTGAGTATTTCCAACACTTTCTATTTTGCTTTCTGCATGTTTAGTATTTCGCTTTTGTTATAAAGTGAGAATACTGGTTAGCAGAGTGGAGCTAAAGCCATATTGGGAACATGCTGGATTAATAGGCCAAAGTTAATGTTTAATACCTATTATAGGGATTCTTAGAGCAAACTAGGAAGGCAGAAGAATGGGGCAGTGTTGTTATTACTGAGACTTGTTAAGTGGACTAATGAAGTCAATTCAATCTAAAGGGAGGCAAAAAAACTTGTTTATCCTGTCAGAGGTTGCTTCCTTACTTAAGATGCTGGGAAGAATACTTAACTAGCAAGTGTTGGCTTTATGTCGGGTAAACAGCACAGAAACAGGCCATTTGGCTCAACCAGCACATTCATGTTTATGCTCCGTTCGAGCCTCTTCCCATTTTTCCACATCTAAATCTGTCATTGTTCCTCAATCCATTTTCCCTCACATCTTTATCTAGCTTCCCCTGAAACACAACTGTAGTATTCGCTTCAATATTCCTTGTGCAAATGAGTTCCACATTCTAGTCACTCTTTGGGTAAAGAAGTTTCTTCTGAATTTCCTATTGGATTTCTTTGTGACTGTCTTACATTGATGACCTGTAGTTACTCTCTTCCCCACAAGAGGAAACATTCTCTCTGTATCCAGTCTAGCAAAATCTTTCATAATTTTAAAGAACTCTAGTAGTTCATCACTCAGCCTTTTTTTTCAGAGGAAAGAGACCTAGCCTGTCAATCCTTTCCTCATATGTACACCCACATATTTCTGGTATTATCCTTGTAAATCTTCTCTGCACCCTCTCCAGTGCCTCCAAGTTATTTTTTTAATATAGTGGCCAGAACTACATGCAACAATCTAAGAGTGATCCAGCCAAGGTTCGATACAGGTTTTGCATAACTTCCTTACTTTTCAATTCTAAGGGCAGAATTTTATGACAGGGGGATTTTACGTTCCTGCTGTCGTCAATGGGATTTATAATGGCTCACCGCATTTTACAGCCCCGCCCCTCCTGAAACGGGGCCGTAAAATTCTTCCCTAAACCCCCAAGAATATGCCCTGGTGCTTGGTTTGCTATTTTTTGACCTTGCTAACCTGTGGCACGACTCCCAGTGATTGGTGTAGTTGTGCTCTGAGATCCATTTGCTTCTCAACCTCACCTAGACTGGCAACTTCCAATTAACAAGTGACCTCCTTATTCTTACCAAAGTGTACTACTTCACATTTATCTGTGTTGAATTTCATTTGTTAATTATTTGCCCATTCCGCAAGCTTATTAATGTCCTTCTGCATCCTCCTCAGTATTGACGATCCCTCATTTGGCGTCATCTGCAAATTTCAAAATTGTGGGCAAGATTTTTCGGATGGCTGGGTTTCCCACACCACCACTGCAAATGCCGGTGGGGATCACATCCCCGTTGATGTTGGCAGCCCATTGCCATTTAACACTATGTGGCACATTAGTTAGCTGATGCTGGGACTTTTGCTCCACACTCAGAGGAAGCCTTATCTCAGGGAGCTGCTGGCCAAATTGATTGATCCAATCTGTAGCCCCAGCATGGCCATTAAGAGCAGTGGTCAATGCTGGGACTACTGGCAGTCTCCAGATTCCTGATACTGCGAGCCCAGGACAGGGGTGAGTCCAGGGGTTTCATGGCCAGGTTGGGAGGAGGGAGACCCCAGGGCAGGGGGGAATGATAGGTGTGAGTGTCATGTTGGGGGGGTGGGGTGGTGGTGGCAGATTTTCAGAGGGGCTGGCCTGATTGGGAAAGGGGGCCAGTGATGGAGGCATTCCCAGCTTTCCTGCTCAAGGCATGAGCATGCTTACTCACCAAGCTTCCCCCCTCCCTCATCCCTGACCTACTCTTGCTGGCCTCAAAATTGCAGTTGGATGGTCACTTAAGTGCCTCAATTGGGGTGAGGGGTGTGGGTGGTGGATTGCCCTAGGCCTTGTCTGACATCCAGTAAAATTTCTGACAGGTCAGCAGTGGGCGGGTAGGTGGCAAGAGGCCAATCAGTAGAATTTTATGGGCCCCCCCTCCTGAAAATCCACAGATGGGGGCCTGTAAAATTCTGTTCTGTCTCTTTGATTCCAAAGTCCACATTGTTAATGTAAATTGTGGACAGAAATTCTCCCAGCACTGATCATTGTGGAACGCCATTTCCCACCTTCTGCCACCTTTTACTCCAACTCCTTGTCTGTCTTGAAGTCAACAAGCAGCCCATTCTTCCACTTGTCCCCTGACTCCACGTTCTCTGATCTTATTCATTGTTCTATTGTGGGGCACCTTATTGAAGGTCTTTTAAAAATTCAGATAAATTACATCTGCATTACCATTTTATAATCTCTTGATTACCCCCTCAAAAAATTCATTAAGATTGTGCCAAGCAAACCTTTCCCTTTTGAAATCCATGCTGACCATTCATTGTTGTATTTTTTAATTTCTAGATATTCTTCTATTCTTTCCCTTAAAATGGATTCCATTTTCTTTCTACCACTGATGTTAAGTTGACTCATTTATAATTCCTTGGACATGTTCAGTCTTCCTTCTTAAATATCGGAATAACATTAACCATTCGCCAGTCTTATATGCTGTTATAACTTTTCCTAATGAATTATTAGGTATATGTAGTAATGTCTATGCTAGCCTAAGATTCCATAGATTCTTTTAAAATACATGGATCAAATCCATCTGGACCAGGGGCGTTAGCCTCTTTGAGTTTGTTTCGTTTATTCGATACATTTCTTATTTTTATTTTAAATACACTTACCTCAATGCTCATCTCATTTGGGAATGGTAGACTAGAAAGGGAGGTAAGACTTCCCCTTTGTGTTAAAGGAATTCCTGTGATATTATGTTTTTTTAAAAATCTGTATTTATGGATAGGAAAACATTGCCTGTCACTCAGATTCTTAAAAATGGCAGTGGGTGGAGGGAGGGGTGGAATTTGATAAAATGAAATATATTAGTTAACCAGAGCAGTTGATGGAAGCATCAACTTGAAATGAAATATTGCTCTAAAGTGAGTAACTAATATACTACCACCAACACCATGGGTTCTGATCTTTTTTTAATAGCCTTATGTGTGGTACCTTATCAAACGCCTTTTGGAAATCCAAATATATTACACTACTACTTCTCCTTTATTTATCTTGCTTGTTACCCCCTCAAAGAATTCTAATAAATTTGTCAGGCATGAGTTCCATTTACAAAGCCATGCGGACTCTGCTTGATTAGGTTATGTATTTCTAAATACTCTGCTATTACATTCTTTATAATAGACTCCAACATTTTCCCAATGATGGATGTTAAGCTAACTGGCCTATAGTTACCTGTTTTTTATCTCCTTCCCTGTTTGAATAAGGGTGTTACATTGGCCGTTCTCCAATCCTCTGGGACTTTTCCAGAATTTAAGTATTCTTGGAAGATTACTACCAGTGCATCCACCATCTCTGTAGTTACTTCCTTTAATATCCTAGCATGCAACCCATCAGGTCCAGGGAACTTATCAACCTTTAGCCACATTAGTTTCCCTAGTATGTTTTCTCTAGTGATAGTTATTATATTTATTTCCTCCCCCTCTTTTTCCCCTTGATTATTTTGTATTTTTGGAATGCTATTAGTACTTTCTACCATGAAGACTGAAGCAAAATATTCATTCAGCTCCTCTGCCATTTCCTGGTTCCCCATTATTACTCCCCCAGCCTCACTCTCTAAAGGACCAATGTTCACTTTGGTCTCTCTCTTCCTTTTTATATATTTAAAGAAACTCTTACACTCATTTTTATATTACTTGCTGGTTTACCCTCAAAGTTTATTTTCTTCCTTTTTTTTTGGTTTTTAAAGCTTTCCCAATCCTCTGGCTTACCACTAATCTTTGCCATATTGTATGTTTTTTCTTTCAATTTGATACTGTCCTTAACTTCCTTGGTTAACCAAGGTTGGTTTATACCCATCCTTAAGTCCTTCTTCCTTACTGGGATATACCTTTGTTGAGAGTCATGAACTATTTTCTTAAATGTCTGCTTTTTTTGATCAATTATCTTTTCTGCTAAACGCCTTTCCCAGTCCACTCCAGCCAACTGTGCCCTCATTCCATTGTAATTACCCTTACTTAAGTTTAGCACAGTTGTTTCCAACCCAAGTTTCTCAGGATGCAGTTGTAGGCTGCAGATTGTGAAATCTTGCAGATGTCGCCAACAGATCCCTGGAAGGAGCCAGACATGAAGCCATTGAGGGCTGTGGTGCCCTTGACAGCCATAGGCAATGTGTGGCCACCTGCGCCTCTTAGCAGAGGTCTGCTTCCAGAAAGCTGCAGATGTCTGTGACTACCAGCTATGAGAGCCTGAGCCTTCGGAGGCACTGTTGTTCAGACATGTCAAGGAAGCTAACCCGTGACCTATAGGCACTGTGTTGGAAGTATCCTCTTATTCGAAATACAGCTCTGTGTCCATCCCTTCTGTCTCAAGCAGCTGCATGTGGCTGTGGAGAAAGCGCTGTGAGAGTTGCTGACATGTCGCTGTGGCTGCTGCTTCTCCTCAGGGGTCCAAGCTACTGCAACATAGGCAGCCCCCATGTTGCAGGGAAGAAATTGTGACTGATTTCAGTTGACTCCAAGGCATTGGAAAGTTACTGGACAAAGTTGCTGTTCCCAAAGAAAACAGTCAATTCAGGCTGAAAGAACGGCTGCTGACATTGTTAACCTTGCTCTGTAGCTCACCACAAGCTTACTGATTTCAGCAGGTCAGTTTCAGTCCACAATGCTTCCTGCTCTGCACTTGTCTCTCCCAACCTGGTGAGATATAGAAACATTGGGCTGTAATTTCGTCGGAGTGGCAATCAGCGTCTGACTGCATGCCCACTTACATACGCCAAATTCCTTCCAACACAGGCCGGGCGAGATCCAGGCAGTGCAGCTGTCTCCAAAGTCCAGCACTGTTGAATTGAAGGAGGGCATGGACCCTTTTTATGGCACTAGCTGTTGTAAAGCAGGTAAGTTTACAGGTCCTATTGAAATTGACAGGCTAGGGAGAGGGTAAGTGAAAAGGATTTGGGTGTAGGGATGTTTGGTGGTTGGGTGGGGATGGGGACGGTGGTCGGGTAGAGTTGGGGGATATTGGACATCAGGTGGGTGGGTCAGACATTGGTGGAATGGGGGCAGTGTCGGACAGCAGTGGGTGGGTGGTGTGGGGGGTCTGGAGTTCCGAGGTCGGTGGCTGGGGTTCCAAGGTTGGCGGGTGGGGGTGGTGGTCCGGGCTTCCGAGGTGGCGGAGTGGGGTGGGGGGGGGGGTGGTCGGGGGTTCTGCGTTCGGTGGGGTGGCCTGAAGTCAGTTGGGGGGGGGTCTGAAGTTGGGAAGGGGGTCCGAGGTCAGGTGGGGGGATGGGGAGGCTCCTGTTTGGAGGGAGGGGTGCGGCCGAGGGTATGGGGGAGTCCCGTGGGGCCAGTCTGGCTCTTTACAATAGTTACCCGGAAGTTAGAAGAGATTTTAATTCTTCTAACCTTTTCTGGGTAACCATTGGTATAGCCTCGGCGGAACCATCTGAAGTTTGCGATTTAAATCGCATTTTCGGATGGTTCCCAGTGCAGTGCAATTACCCAGAGGAAGTTAGCACTTCTGGGCAATTGACATGTAAACTCTGAGCTGGGAACTTGCCAGAGGGATTCCCCAGCGCATCTTTGGGGAACCCCCCTAAATCTGTGCTGGGAGCACAGAAGTTTCAGGCCATTGTGGAACCCCTGCACTGGCTGGGAAAGCCAGAATGAATGATTAAAAGAAGTTCTTAATTGCCTTTTTAATTGCCTCAATTGGTTTCCCGGCAGAATCAATGGTTGCCCCACCTGCCTTGGAGCCCATCACAGGGAAAGCTGGAGGAGGGCAGGATCATGTTGGAGTCCTGACTTCACATTTAGAGAACTTAAGTCCCCCAAAACATCAAAGCTGACCTCCCCTTCCCTGGAAAAGATTTCCATCCAGTGTAACTGAGCACTTGGGCAAGTGTGAATTGATCAAAGAGAGTCAGCATGGATTTGTGAGAATGGGTCATGTGGTTCCGCTATTTAAAAAGGGTTGTAGAGATAAGCCAGGGAACTACAGGCCTGTGAGTCTCACGCCAGTGGTAGGGAAACTATTAGAGAAAATTCTGAAGGAGAGGATCTATTTCCACTTGGAGAGGCAAGGTTTGATCAGGAATACCTGGAAAAACTCAGCAGGACTGGCAGCATCGGTGGAGAAGAACAAAGTTGACGTTTCGCGTCCTCATGATCCTTCAACAGAACTAAGTAAAAATAGGGAGGGTGGTGGAGGCAGGTTGCCTCACATCCTTTAAAAAGCACCTGGATGAGAACTTGGTATGTCATAACATTCAAGGCTATGGGCCAAGTGCTGGTAAATGGGATTAGGTAGGTAGGTCAGGTGTTTCTCACGTGTTGGTGCAGACTCGATGGGCCGAAGGGCCTCTTCTGCACTCTGTGATTCTGTGATTAATATAGAGGAATTTTTTGAGTAGATACCTATCATGCTGGATAGGAATGTTGTCTACATGAATGTTCAGAAGGAATTTAAAAAGGTATGTGCAAGCATATGGAATTGGAAACAATTTTATATCTTCTCTATTTTGCATTGTTACACAAAATTGTGTTGTACTGGTTGAATGGGTTCACATTGGTCATCATTGGTCCCTGTATTTGCTTGCTGTGAAATAAAGCAGCTTATCAGTTCACATCTGACCTCATGTCACTTGATGTTTTCTCAGTCCAGCGTCAGAAAAACTGACAATGTGCACATGTGCGTGCATGCTAGAAACATAATCTTTAATTCATATATCAAGGAGAATGCATTGCTACACCCCTGGTTATATTATTCTATAAGTAGACATAGACAGTTTGAGTCCACTAGGGATCTTCGGAATATGGAATCCCTTTAGAGTACCTGATGTCGCTAAAGTCAAGTAAGTATAAATAGCTGATTCTGAATCATAATAGTCACTTTGCTTATACAATCTAGCGATCAGGTTTCCATAAATCACTCAAAAACCAAATTCTCAGTATAATAACTCAAAATAAGGTTTTGAATAAAGAAAATTTAGAAATGACATATTTCACAATGATATGATTATTTACCCACTGATCATTTTTTGTTTGTCTTTTCACGTTTTCATCAAAGATTTTTACTTAAAGATTTTAAAAGCCAGGGCCAGACTTAGTGAGGGTGAAAGTAGTCTTGAACAGTAGCCCAAATGGACAACAGCGAATCAACTCCCTGTTAACACCTTACCCAATTTTCTTTTCTATTGACTTCAATACTGAGGGGCATATTTTCTTTGTAATCCTATCCCACATACAGCTTGGCAGAATTCGTATTTTATGCCTTAAATTTACACAGGGTTTCCATCTTTTTGCATTGGCAAGAAATTTCCAGTTCACTTTGAACAATACAATGGAAATCCGGTAGTAGCATATTCTTGACTTTTTTATGTTTGTTGAGATTGTGATGATTGAAACACTTCAGTAACTCATGTGTGACACTCAATAAGTTATTTGAGTAAAGTAACGTTGTGGTAAGTGATGTCTGCAATGTATATCTCCACTGCCCTTGGCACGATGACACTCCTATTCTCTTCAAACCCTGAACCTCCCTCTAGCTCTTCAGCCACCATTATCATTTTCACTACAAGCTCTCCACTTGTTGTTCTAACATCCTCAAGGTATCTTCATACTTTTCAATATTTAATTTTACTTCTTTATGCCTTTTGATTTAGTTTCTTTGGTACCTATTTCCAAAATAAATATTTTCTTCTGCCTCTAGCTGTCTTCTGCCTCCAGGTCAAAAAATGGCTGTGCACTGTGAGCACGTAATTTTGGAAGAAACAAAATCAAAAGGCTGATTTCAAAATAAATATTTGAATACTAACCTCCTTCACTTCCGGAGCCTTCTCTTTCTGTTGTGCTAGCCCTTTTGATTTTTTTTCCTTTTTGCTGCAGCCCTGCTCCACTCTCAAGGCCTTCTCCATAGGCCACACTAGCCCAATGATATTTTTTCTGGCATTCACTTTGTGACCTCACAGAAGAGAAACTGTGGTCAAAAATGTCAAAGCTTCATTTCACCCTGTGCACTGCATTCCCTCACTGCCAATCCTCTCTTTGGCTACTTACGATTAAAATAGAAAATCCTGCTCTTTCTCCTCCCTGCAACATTTAATTTATCTGTGATACAAATGCAAAACACTGGGGGTGTTGTAAATCTGAAATAAAATTGGAAAGGTTCATCAGGCCAGGCAGCAACTGTGGAGGGAGAAACCAAGTTCATTTTTCAAATGAAAGGTCATCGACCTGAAGCATTGGTCGGATTTCCCTCTGGCCTTGGGGGAAACCTGACCTGCGCTTTTTCGCAGCTCACAAACTGCACACCTGATCTACGGGTGACTTCATGTGCCATTTTTGTCTTTTCAAAAAGGGGCTGGGTTTGCAGTGCAGTTTCTGAGCCATGCTGGAGTGCGTGAGGAGTGTGGGTGCAGAAACATGCCAGTTAGAAAGCCCACTTCAGTTCTCCAAGACAGTCCCCCAGCTCCCAACAGTGTTTAAAGGCCCACTAAACCTTACCCCTCACCTCCCTCACCCTCCCATCAGCCCCCATGCCAGCTCAAGCCCCCACATATTTCTCATGCCATCCCATGCCACTTCTATGCCCCCTTATATCCTCCATGCTCCTCCGGTCGCCCATGCTTCCCTATGTATCCTGCTGAGTATTTGCAACATTTTCTATTTTTATTTAATTTAATGGGTTCTGCCTGAGCTTTGGTTCCCTTCTCCAGGGCCATCCTTCACTCGTTTTTTTCACTTATTGCTCCATCCCTTCCCATCCCTCCTTTTTAAAATTGTTTTCATGTTTGAACTTTACATTTGAAATTTTAAACATCCCTTTTTTTTCATTTATCTTTCCTTAACTGTCTTATCATATGTTTTCTTAGAAAATCAAAGTACTAGGATATATCACCTCATCCCATACTTCTAAGACAATGAGGTCCTCTGTTTTTTAATAGTTTATAAATAATATGTATATATTTATAAATTGCCAACAATATCTTGCTCCTCACTTATTTATAAATAACTATTATATCTATTAGTATTCTAAGAACCGGCTCTAATTAGGAGATTACAGTACACTTGAGAGAATAGTTATTTCTGTTAATGCACTCTTGGGGCTAAATTTTTCTCTCATTTGGGTGGGCGGTGCCCGGCCCTAATGAGATTAAAATAATGTGTGATGACCATCGGGTGAGCATCCCGACATCATTGCGCACTTGTGGGTTATTTCAGCCGGCGCGCCCGCTGACAATTAAGTGGCCTATTAAGACCCTTAATCAATTAATTGACTAGGATTTTTCACTACTCCTCCAACCGTTCAGTTGGTGCCAGGTGAAAAGGCGAGGCAGCCTTTGCATTTTTGGCGAAACCTCATCTGTGGGCAGGAGGAGGTTTCGACCAGTGATTTAAAAAAAAATACACTCATATTTAACATATCTCTGCTCTGTGACAGAGTCACATGAGGGGACATGTTTTCATTATTTTTAATACCTTTATTTTTTATTTTAAAAATCATCAGTTCCCTGAGACAGCTCTGTGCCTCAGGGCACTTTCAGTGCATGCATGCCTGAACTTCCACGCTTGCCCTTCTCCCCCCCACCACACCCTGGCAGCGCTGAGTGCTGCAGTGCGCGATTCACGATGGCTGCCCGTTAATTGGCCAACCAGCGTGGAAATATGTTCAGGGCCTAATCGCCCGCTGAGCCCATCCGACGACCAGAAAATCATGGTCTTGGCCAATGAGGCTTCTTGCTTGGAGTGCAAAGTTTAAAAAAATTATCCAGCCACTCTTGGTCAGCAATTGCTTCTTTCACTGGCATATCCAATCCCCTCTTGAATCTGCAGAAATGAACTGCCTCTCTGAACTGGCTATTCTACTTCCTGCGTGAAATGGTTAAACCTAAACAGTGAGTTTGCCTTTGTTGCTTTGTGGCAGAAGACTGTTTCCAGTTTTGCTTTGGTATAAATACCAACAGTTTATATGCAGCTATTTAACCACTTGTACTTCAAAACAGAATCAGGATTTTATTAATTGCATTCGACTAAGTGGTGCAGAGAGTTGAAACATTAATAAGTTACCCTATCCCGCACTTCCAAAATGCTGATGTACTCAACGGGAGCATATGAGTTCGAGATAGGGTTACAGTACTGCAGCAATGATTTTCTGACCCACACTATCTGAGTCTGGTTCCCCACTGGGAGCATGAGATTAATGAATTTCTCATACTATTCTGTCACATCTGCAATCCATCTTAAATCCAACTTGGAATAATTTGATGAAAGTTTCCCATCTCAGACAGCTAAAGTGAAATGAACTTGAGAAGTTTCAATCCAATTCATATTGAATCTGCTGCAGAAAACCGTCAACTGTTCACTAATTGACAGTAGAACTAGTCGTGTTACTCAGGCCATAATACTTCTGGAGCACTGCACTTCTCGGTGTGAATTTCAATGTTTCCCTTCCATATTTTCCCTTAAGCGTCCAACATTGTAGAATTGTGCTACAAAAATGTTTTCAATGTCCAATTTTACGAGCTCAGAAATTGTGAGAACTGGATGTATGGCTAGCTTATGAAACTAAAATATCTTAGCAGCAGGCGGTAACCTTCTGAGGTTAAGTTAAAGCATGTTGAAGAGAAAATCGCTCTTTGCAGTTTTAGCAACATAACGGGGGGATTCTTCGGCTTCGTGAGCGGGGGTGAGGCCTGCTTGCCGAGGCGTAAATTCACGTGGGGTGACATCTGGCATGCGTCCCAATGTCACTGCCTGTCATTTACATTTTCAGTTCGGTGGGCCATTTAATTAACAATTAAAATAATTAACGGAGCTGCCTGTGCAACCTTAAGGTTGGTGGGCAGGTGAAGAGCCCAGGTGGTCTTCACATTTTTCATGGAACCTCATTCATGGGCGGGATGAAGTTTCATGAATGATTTTAAATTTTCTCAAAACTTTTTATTGCAATTAATACACATGTCCCAGCTCATGTGACAATTTCACATGAGGGGACAGGTCATAAAAATTTCTTCAACACTTTATTGAACAGTTAAAACTTAAAACTCATCTCCCTGAGGCACAGAGGTGGCTCAGGGAGATTTCTGTGCTCTTTTGCGCATGAGCGAAAAGTCTGCACTCCTGACTCAGGGAACCCCCTTCTTTGCCTGCACAGGGAATGCTCAGCGCTTCTGGATGCGCGTCACGCTGGGTGGACCTTAATTGGCCTGCCCACCTAAAATGGCAGCGCAGACCTGATTGGGGGCGCCAATCGGGTCTGCGCCCGCCTTCGCATAAGACCCCGATGGTGGGCAAGTTCTACCCAATGACTTTGACTCCCCTTGACATGTTTGTTGCCAATACCAGAATGCATAACTTCAACCATGTTGCTAGGGTGACGTTTCTAGCAAAGGCTAAATTTGCCCTGTTACCAGCCAGCATATCGTTGGCATTGAATACCGAAAGTGAAAAGTATTTCATTCTTTTGCATGGTGTTACAAATATGAGCTGAAAAAATTTTGTTTGGGACTCGGTCTTTAATTTAGGATATAATGAAGGGGGTATTGCAGCCTTTTCTGAAGTCTCCCTAACAACAGGCCTGGATGACATGGCTGATTAAGAACTGAACTGGACTAGCCATATAAATACTATGGCTACAAGAGCAGCTCAGAGGCTAGGAATCCTGACGGGTAACTCACCTCCTGACTCCCCAAAGCATGTCCACCATCTACAAAGCACAAGACAGGAGTGTGATGGAATACTCCCCACTTGCTTGGATGAGTGCAGCTCCCACAACACTCAGAAGCTTGACACTGTCCAGGACAAAGCAGTCCGTTTGATTGGCATCACATTCACAAACATTCATCCCTTCCATCACTGATACATGGTAGCAGCAGTGTATACCATCTACAAGATGCACTGCAGGAATTCACCAAGGCTCCTTAGTCAGCACCTTCCAAACCCACGACCACTACCATCTAGAAGGACAAGGGCAGCAGATAGATGGGAACACCACCACCTGGAAGCTCCCCTCCAAATCTCTCACCATACCGACTTAGAAATATATCACCGTCCCTTCACTGTAGCTGAAGCTAAATCCTGGAACTCCCTTCCTAACAGCACTGTGGGTGTGCCTATAGCATGTGGACTGCAGTTTTCAAGAAGGCAGTACTCCACCACCTTCTCAAGGACAATTAGAGATGGGTAATAAATGCTGGCTCAGCCAGTGAAGCTCACATCCCATGAATGAATAAAAGAAAAGTTGAAAGGAGGCCCGGGTTATTTGCTGGAAAGAAGGTATAAGGTGTTCACACTTGGAAATGATGATAGCAGCACCTGTGTTGGCAGTGATTAGACTGCTAGTCTCATAAGTTCCTGGAAGGTGTAGAGAATGTCAGTTGTAAACAGTTATGTTTTAAAATCTCCAGATACTTACAAGATAAAAGAGAGTTGGAGTCTCAAGGATAGCTAATCAGCATTTCTACCTGGATACATGGTGCATGTGATTCATATTTCATGGAGATGAGCTTGGAGAGGGGAACAGTTTCTTAAGGTGTCTCTGAAACTGAGCTAGGTCACTCTGTTGGGACCCGGGAGGGAGGGAGCAGCTACAGACCAAAAATCGCCATGGTTCACCATGCAAGAATACAGGTTGGAGCTCCTGCTTGGTTTCATAAGACCAAAGACATGAGGATTTAAAATGAGGCTGGAAGATTTACTTTGCTTATGCTAGAGAGAGAATTGCCATGGAAAATCTTCACTGTGAAAGACAGTTCATGGGTTAAAAGTACCAGGCTAGGAAATGATAAGAACAGAAGTAAACCCTTGGGATTACTAAGAATCACTTTGGACTGGTTCCAGGAGAATTGAATGTCTAGTTTAGGTATAAAGTATACTTGTGAAGTAGGTTTCTCGGTTGTGTTGAAAGTTAATGGGGAACATCCTGTTCTGTAGTTTAAAGTATAATTTGCCTACAAAGAAGTAGCGTGTCATCAATAGTGCTTTCAATATAGTTGTTACACTAATTTGTTGTGCCATCCTTTCAGCTATCAACTGGATTTGGAACAAAATTTCAATGAGCTTCTTGTACCTCATTTTCATTTTCTTTTACGTGGCTATACCACCTTCTATCCTATTCCACCTTCTTGTTTCTCAAATTGTTGAGGGTTATTTGTGAAGAGTCTGCCAGGGGTCCCTTGCCTATGGGTGAGGTCATAGTCATCAGCTGTTAAAGCCCTCTATTCCTCCACAGGAATTTTGAGGCCAGGTGGGAGGCAGTTTTTGAACTGTTTTAACAAAATCATTTCTCTTAATCGATCATAGGTATGGTCAATTTTTAGGGCTTGCACTCACTGGTCAAATACTAACTGTTTAATTCTATCGAATTCTAGGACAGCTTTTCCTCCCCATCGTGGGGGGGGGAGGGGGGGGTGGTTGTCTGGGAGCCGGCTTGAGAGGGCGGGTTCCTATTGGATGCCCCCGATTGAGGGTGCACTGCCATTTTATGTGGGCAGGCCAATTAAGGCCCCCCCCACCCAGCATGACGTCCACCCGGAAGTGCTGTGCGTTCCCTGTGCGGACAATTCCCTGAGCTGGGAGTGCGCTCTTTCATGCATGCTTGCGAAAGAGCGCACAGATCTCCCTGAGGCAATGTGCTGCCTCAGTGAGATCAGTGTTACTTTTAAAAACCTAATTAAAAATGGAAAAAAATTTAAGTACATATCCCCTCGTGTGAAACTGTCACTTGAGATGGGACATGTCCATTACTTTCATTTAAAAATTTTCGTGAAATTTTAAATCTTACATGAAACCTCATCCCGCCCGTGGATGAGGTGTCATGCTTTATCTGACAACGGCCTGGCCTCCTCCGAGCCGGCTGCTGAACTGAAAATCTAAATGATGTGGGGTGATGTCGGGATGCACACCTGATGTCACCCTGCGTCATTTTACGTGTCGGCAAATGGGCCTCGCCCCCGCTCGCTGACTGGAAAATGCTGCCCTTGGGAAAATTTGAGTGGGCTTTTTATGATTGTTCCGGAATTGTTGGTGGTATGCCTCTGATACAAGTTCATTGGCATTTAGGATTGCAGTCTTTGACTGTTCATAATTTGCAGAACTAGCAGTGGGCCATGGGGAATAAACCTCATGGACTTTCCCCTTTAAGTGACCTTGCATCAGGAGAGTCCAGACTTCTCTTGGCCACTTTAACCTGTCAGAAAGATTTTTAAATGAGATGAAGAATGCCTCTATATCATCTTTATCAAATGTGGGTACTAGCATAGTGTACTTTAAAAAGTCAAAGCTTGCCTCTGAACTAGGATCATTCGAATTGCCAGCAGCTTCTCCACTATGTAAAGATGACCATTCCCTGGCCATATCAATTTTCCTTAAGTCTCTTTCCTGTTGGGCCTGCAATTCATTCTCCAGCTTTTGCAGCTGGAATGTTTGTATGTTCACTAATTCCTCTCTCTGTCTTTTTTCCGTCTCTCTCCCTCCCTCTCTTTTTTTCCTGTCTCTCCCCCTCTGCTTTTCATTCCTCTCTCCCTTTCTCTTTTTCCTGGATTTCTAATTCTTGCCTGCCTCTGCTCTTCTAGGCCAAGTTACATCAAGATAACCTGGTCTAACTCAGGTTCCAGATCCTGGACCTTTCCTGATTCTGGGGTATAGGTGTTCCTCTTTTCCCTCAGAGACCCTCCCCACACTCAAGTTCGTGACAGCGGATTCACATGTGTATGACTTGAACAGAATGATCAGCGAGACAAGTTTCTTCTGATAATTCACAACTGCTTTAATGAATCACCCACAGCCCCACAATACAAAACTCCAAAATTTAAAACAACCCATTCCCGGTACCCGACACAAAGTCCCCAAAACTCAGTTTAAACTTACAAAACCATAGGCAAGCACCACATCCTGTCCCGAAACCTTAAGAAAAAAACCCTCAGACTAATATCACCAAGGTATAGCTGAAACAAGTTACAAGGTGCCAGCAAAAAACACCAAGTTTTTGCCCCAAACCTTCACAAAACCCTCAGACCAATATCACTACGATTTGGCTGAAACTTACAATCCCCAACACAGTTGGTCTGTCCGATGTTGACTGTAGACCTGAGTCAAGGTGACCAAACTCGACCCTTCTTCCCACTGCACCTTCAGGCCAGCATCACCACAATATGGCGAAAACACTTACAATCCCCAACACAGCTGGTCTTTCTGATGAGAACTGTAGGTCCACAAGCCAGGTTCACTCTTCCTGACCCTCCTTCTTGACTGCAGCCCAGACGCTCAGATCTGCTCTGCTTTGATAATAATTTAACTCAGACATATCAAAACGTATTTCCTGTTGTTCTAATGTCCATTTAATTGATTCCATGCAAAGTCCCAACAAACGTCATCAGCTCCTGCAGGTTGAAACAATACAGGGTTTTCCATGGAAGCTGAATCCTGACGAATATTATCAGTGCTCATTGTATGAGCAATTCTCCTGCTGTTTGAGGTAGCACAGTAACAGCACCTGGCTCCAAAATTAATGATTCCAATACTATTGTTTGTGGTGGTTGAAAAATTCATTGAGTGTATTGTATTGATGATATGTCCTTTGTGCCATTGTATTAGGCAATCAGATTTCTTGATCATGTTAGTCAAGTAACAGCAAAATAACAGCACCTGGCTCCAAAGTTAATGTCCAAACCCTTTTAATGAGCCACTGTGTTTTCACTAGAAGTCCAAATTAAGCCCTTGCTGCCCAGTCCTGCAGCTTATCTTTTGTAATTTACTGTTCCAATCATGAAGTCAAAACATGTCCGTGAGTTTGAAATTATGTTCCATAAATTTCCCAGTTGGACTGGATTTCAGTCCTAGAGGGGCGAGGGAGAGCTGTCATTCAGCACTTTCAACACCTCAGGATTCTGTGCTTTGTGGTGTTTATCAAATTCTGCCTGCGTATGGCTTTTAGCTGCTCTATGATTAGGGATGCTAATTTAGCCCAAATCAAGCCCTTCTGTTGCATGAATGCTTTTATATCAAAGTTAGCCATTTTATTTTCTATTGTTAGTATTCACAAAGCTTTTTGCTGTAATCCCTTTTGTTTTTGTTTCAAAATTTTTGGCTTCATTACTTTTCCCTTCTACTTCTAATTTTCTTTTAAAGTCAGATTCGGTTTGTTTGGTCCAATGGATTTAAATCCCGGATGCAGCATCAATTCCGTCGTGGACAGAATGTATGTACTCTCTTACTTCTCATAATCAGTATGTTATGTATGGAAAGAGGTATGTCTTTTCTTACCCTTGGAGTATGTATTCAAATTAACTAATTTAGCAACAAGCTTTCATGAGCTTAAAATAAAGAAGGCTATTTATTCTCACACACTTACCCCGAATTAATGCAACATCACAAACTTGGTCTCTCTCTCACACACACACACACACACACACACACATATATTGAATGCAGATAAAGATAGTGCACTTTTACAGATTATTGTTTCTTCAGTCTCTGATTTAAGATTTTTGGTCTCCCACATTGTAGGCCGTTGGATGCTTGAATGGTTTTGATGATTTAAAGTTGAGGTGAAGGTCTTGCAAAGGGTTCACAGAGTGTTGTGAAGCTTCTTGTAGTCAAATATCGAGCAAGTTTGTTCCTAGGTAAACTTTACAATTAGAACAGATTAAGTACATTGGCTGCTTGATGACCTGCAGCTAGTTTCAGAGTTTGCTTCTTAGACTGGCTGATGACTGATGGTTCTGATGATCTGCTGAATCCTGGGGTATTAATGGTGCAGTATCCAAAAGCAGTTTTGATCACACGGCTTCTGGGTTAATACTTCTGAGGCCCACCCAGTCTGCTTTACATGGGAGCGACATTATGATACAATGTGAATTTGATAGTGGCCACTGAGTTTCGATTTTTACCTTTATACAATGAGATATGTTAATTCCACATTTGGCTGTGAAGTATTCTCAGCCATGTTCATATTCCATTAGGCATACGCTGGAGACTTGACACTGCCTGTAGTCCAAATGCCAAAAGTCACATGATTTGCAGTAGCCATCGTAACAGCTTGTTTGTGTGCAATTTTTAAAAGTATTGACTGAAAGTTCATAATGTGACATGCCTGTACTGGACATGACACTCGCTAACTTCAAAACTGGTCGTTATTTCATTGCTGTTTGTGGGAACTTGTTCAGTGCAGATTGACTGTCACGTTTCCTAAATTAAAATAATGACTACACTTCAAAAGTACTTCACTGGCTGTAAAGTGCTTTGAGGTGTTCTGTGGTCATGAAAGGCACTATGTAAATGTGCTATCATTCTTTCGTTTACCAATTGTTTGAAGCTGATGTGGCAGCATCAACATATTCTCAGCCAAGCTCAATTGATCTGAGCCAAAAATAAGATATGCTTCTGCTTATCAGTTTTCAATATTGAAATTAATTTCTGCTAAGCTCAAAAGTTAATATACAGTTTAACTAAATACAAATTTACAAAATCCTTTAGGTGCACAGATAAAAACCAAGGTGGGAAACGTCAGTTCTTTAGGAATCACTTAAAAAAAATGTTCAGAATGCCAATTAAAAACTTGCAATTTGGACTTGCAATTTCATTTTTTTTGCAAAACAAGAAAACATAAATCAAGTAGAATTGCCACAAGCCACGGGAGTAAAAAAACTCCCAATGCCGAAAAAATTGACCAAAGTGTGGTATTAATAATAGAACCTCCACAGGAGGGCAGCCTTTACATTAATACTGTTTTCAAAAAGAGGTGAATAGTATTGGCTGAGAAAATGCTGAAGACAAAATTTTTCAACATTGGAAATTAAGATTTAACATATTTCCCGACAATAAGCTCTAGACACATCTAATTGGAATACTGCAGGATCTCAGGCAGCAATCACAAGGCAAGTATAATGGGCGAGGAAAAAGCACAAATGCCAGTACCCTTAAAGCAGCAGCCACAACTGCACCAGTGAGGCATTTTGCCGTTCCCACACTCGCAGTCCTGAAAGTCTCTTTGAATGAGACTCCTAATTACTGTCAAATTAGGAGCAATTTTGGGCTGTGGGCTGTGAACTCACGCTCCCCAAGAACTGGATTGAGGCTGCTGAGGCTAATTTCATGTCTTGTCGTTACAGCCAACAGACAGTGGAGGTTTTCATGGTTTTAGCCTGCGTTGATTTCAGACTTGAGTCTCAGAGGTGAAAGACCATTGACCCATGAAATTCCCATTGAACAACATGAAGAAAAGTTACAGGGTATTAGGGGTCTCTGTCATTCAAAAATGTAATAAAAATGAGCTGAATTAAATTAATGATCAACTTGACACAAGAAGCCACACTTTAAATTTCAAAGCTCCAAATGGAAAGCTAGATCTAAACCAGATGCCTGAATATTCACCCACCATGTTAAGTAGATGGATGGTTTTTGTTGTCCTTTTCACGATAATGCAGGGTCAGCTGATCATAAATTATGCTAATCAATAATATACAAGCCTCACAACTAGGACATCCCTTCCGACTGGTAAAAAAACTAAACTGGAATAAAAGTGAATTCAGCTGAAGAGAAAAATGAGAGACAACTGGGCTTGTTAGCACCTGTTTTTTTCAGTGCCATGCATGCTCTTACAGCTCCAAGACAGTGTCTGCAGTGCATGTGGAAAGCTATGGGATGCATCCTGCCAGACATCATATTGATGAGGGAGTAAGGGTGGACGCAATGATTATCCGACGGAAACGTGCGGAGGAAGCAGATCATAACGTCAGTCAGTTGCACAATGATGATTTGATACTAGTGCTACCATTTTGGAGCTCAATTCCTTCTCTTGATCTTGGACACGCATTCAGCAGCAAGAAGGAGCCCCACAAGCAGGATTTAAAGGGATTAACAACTGCTTACAGGCTGGTTGTTGGTTGATTTCTTCTGGCTTATTGGTACTACAGTCTTCCACAAGTTTATCATGTTTTCTTTGGTTGTTTAAAGTTGCAAAAGTCGACAAGGAATGGTGTGGCAGGTGGTTTTGCTGAACTGGAGGGATCTGGAGGCCGGCTGCAAAATTCTCCAACAATACGTCTTTATCAGCCTTTAGGTGGCTCATTTGGTGACGCACCGCTTGAGGCCAGGTAAACCTACTACCACAGTGCCCCTCCATAAAAATTGTCTGGGTGGCAGGGGCTAAAAATCCAGCCCTGGGTGTCTCCTGCTTATGCCACAAAGGAAACGTCAGCTGTCAGATGATGTCGCGTGATTGGGTCCACGAGTATGATAATGGAACTGGCTACCGCTTCCATGCTGAGAACGATGACCTCCAAACCCTGTGCAAACCCAGTGCCAAGTTAGCACTGAACTACATGTTCTTGAATATTGGGAGGCAGTGGCATAGTGGTATTGTCACTGTCTAGTATTCCAGAGACCCAGTGTAATGCTTTGGGGACCTGGGGTCAAATCCCACCATAGCAGATAGTGAAATTTGAATTTAATAAAATATCTAGAATTAAAATTCTGATAATGACCATGAAACCATTGCCAAATTTGATGTAAAGTCCCACCTGGTTCACTAATGCCCTTTAGGGAAAGAATCTGCTGGCCTAGATGTGACTCCAGATGCACAGCATTGTGGTTGACTCTTAAATGCCCTCTGAAGGGCAACTAGGGATGAGCAATAAATCCTGGCTTAGTCAGTGACACTCACATCCAATGAATTAAAAAAAAAATGATATGGGCTCTTGGCAGGTCTGTGTATAGCAAGCATTTATGCCCATCACTGTTTTCCTGCATGTCATACGATCTCCTCCATCATGGTTAGAACATGCAAGGTCTTCAGGGATTGATTCCTCCCAATGCCTTCTGAGCAGCTGCCTGAGGGACCCCTGGTGATTCAGAGTCCTCCCCGCAGCCCCCAGTGCAGTGTCGGAAGGCCTTTCAGCCCGCTCTCTCCCATGTCATGATATTCTTCCCTATTTCCCAGGTCAGATTCACTGCCTGCGTGATTGCGAGCCACTGTTCTAGGGACAATGTACTTCCCTTTAAGGCGTCCAGGTTAGCTTTGAGAAGTCCTAGCAAGTAACAGTTTTTGTCTGCCCGCTGCTAATATGCGCAGTCTATGAGCAGCGCAGTTAGTGCTGTTGGCAAACAGCAATCATTCAGATGAACAGGGAGCACAGAGTTGACGTGCTGCCTCCATTACATTGAACTGGTGTGCATTGTGGTGCATGTGCCTATTTTTCAGAGCAATACAAGTTAACACCCAAAATTGTTAAAAACTTTAAGAATTCCACTGTCAGAGGCAGATGCTTCAAAGCCCACTATTAAAATCTTCCCTAACCAGATGTTCCAGCCTTTACAGGTGATTTCAAGTGAAAATGACCGATGATCTAAATATTAAAAATGTAACCAATAATTAAGAATCAGGTGAGTGTAATAAGATTATTGTAACAAGAAAGTACATGGTGCCTTAAATTCCAAGCTAAGCTCCTGTGCTGGATGTGGCACTTGCAGCCACTAGATGGAGTGCAGCATAACAGTGATATCACACTGATGGAGCACAAGACCATTGTAGTAAAAATAAGCAAGGTACCTCAGGTCTCAAGTTCAAAGCTGGTCTGAACTAAGGTGGTCAAATACATATACTTAGGCAAAGAGAAAACATTTACAACTTTATGGGCTAGATTTTTTAAATTGGGGTGGAGAACCTGTTGCCCAATTGAATTCCAGATCCTAACAATGCCTCTTAACTGTGTTGCTCAGGTGATGCTATTTTTAGTAAATTGAGCAGCGGGTGAGGTCAGCGTCCAATTAGTGGTGCCAACCATCTCCAGGAAGCAGGAGCTGCCTGTCTGGTGCCAGTGGCAAGGGCAGACAGCAGCCATGATGAAAGTGAAATACTGCTGATGCTGGAAACCTGAAATAAAAGAAGCTCTGAAGAAGAGACATACGGACTCAAAACGTTAGCTCTGTTTCTCTCTCCACAGATGATGCCAGATCTGCTGAGTTTTTCCAGCACTTTCTGTTTTTATTTCAGGCAGCAACCATGTTGGGCCACCTTGCTGAAGAAAGCAAGCAGTTCCCCTGAGGACCAGCAGCATAAAGGAATGAGGAGGAATACGGATGAGCGGAACTGAGGTAATGTGTAAGATCTGGTGCAGGGTACCTGAGGGCCCGATAATTTTAAACATTGAGAAAACCTTTCCCTTCACCTCGCAGCAAATGTGCATCACATGGTTCAGGTTTGCCAAAATCTCCAATGAAAATTACAGTCCCGACCTCCTGGCCCATTAACATGCCCTAAAGGATCTTAATGGGCTATTCATTAGAGACAAACCTGAATCCTAACCCCCAAACCCCCGCCCTCACTTTAAAAATTGCAGACTGCCCCGGTGGCTCAGGGTCCAGAGGCAATCTCCAGGATCACAATTTTTAAATTGCATCAGCACTTGGTCCTGATCCCACCAGCAATTGAAAATCCAGCCCTATATTCCTGATGGAAGGCTTCATCCCCTAGAAATGCACGTTGGAAACTTGGGCTCATAAGCAATGCCTGAAAATTACCAATGAATTGTTTCTCCATCTGCCAGTTTTGTTTCTCCTTCTTTTGTCCTCCTCTTCTCTCCTCTCCAGAAGGTATTGGTTCCTTATGGAGGTAAAATTCCCCAGTGTCTGTCACTCTTTGATATTCTACCTACATGCATACATTCATATGTAAGCCTCTATGGTTAGTAACGGTGGGGTATTGAAATTCAAGGAGCTATGGCACTGCATACAGGCAGAGGATTGAACCAGAGTTAATTTAGGTCTGTTTGGTTTGG
Organism: Carcharodon carcharias; assembly: GCF_017639515.1. Taxonomy (NCBI): domain Eukaryota; kingdom Metazoa; phylum Chordata; class Chondrichthyes; order Lamniformes; family Lamnidae; genus Carcharodon; species Carcharodon carcharias. Next base: position 152,971,456 of record NC_054471.1, read on the forward strand.
CTATAAACTCAGAGTGAGCTTATAGCTTTTCTCTTTCAGCTGCCATTACCATTGTGTAAAATATCTTCAAAGAACCAGTTTCTTGCTCCCAAACTCAAATACGACGTTTTACAGACCTAGTTCTACACTACAGAATTCTATACCCCACCAAAAGAAAAATAAAGAATGGCATAGACCTCTGAAGGATTATGGCCTTTATTGCTGCTGGCTCCTCAGATCAATGCTCTAAATGTCTGCTGTCAGATCCAGAATCAAAACTTCCGCCCTTAGATGCTGAAGCTTTTCACAGGCTCCAGTTAAAAGTTTTGCCATCCTGATCTTACAGCCTTTTCAGTTGATCATTCAAGGCTTGAAAGACTTTTCAAAGCTTTCTGAATGATGACTCGAGGCATCCCCTACCATATGCTCCCTGACTCTTAAAATGTCAATAGACGTACTCCCCTCTGCCCATGGCCCTATTGTTTTATCTGTCATTAGGTTGCCAGTGAAGTCTCAAAGATTTCTCCATATTCAAAAAGGAAATCTTGCAAGATTTTTGCAGGTTTTTTTTTAAAGAGTTCAACATAATCTGGTCATCCAAATTCTGAGAGAGAAAAATTAAAACAAAAGCAAAATTCAGTGGATACTGGAAATATGAAATAATTTGAAAAACTGCTGGAAACAATCCACAGGTAGGTCTGGCAGCACCTGCAGATAGAGAAACAGAGTTAATGAGTGGAAATTTCCGGTCCTGCCAGCAGCAGGCACTGTGACTGGCGGGACCGGAAAACTCAGAGTGCAGCCAAAAGTCAGTTTTCCGTTGGCATAAAAATGAGTTGCAATTTTCCCCTCCAGACATTCATGCCGTGTCATCTTGGGAACTGCATGTGCATGTCTTTGCATCTCATGAATGCTCATGAAAAAGCCAGGGCAGAATTGTCCCAGATTTACACTAAGTACAGTGTGGGTGGGGAAGAAAGAATGTTTTTCACCCTGTATCACCCCAAACCCACCTCATTAATCCACTCCCAAGGAAAAATGCCGCTTTGATGATGGGTGGGCTTGTGAGTGTGTGAGCCATATGGTTGGTCTGGTAGGTAGAGACCTGCCTTTGAGCCCCACTAAAAGTGATGTGGTGCTGTCTGCAAAGCCTGGTGCTGATGACTGTGAGTGCCACCCAAAACAAGGTAGGCAAACAAACCTCGAAGTCCTGAGTGAAGTGCAGCTCCCCAGGTGCATGTCACTTATGTACAATTGTGAAACACAGCGACATGCTCTGGTGATCTAGCGTGGGGGGTGGGGGGTGATTCCGGTGAGCTGGGTTTATAATGATATGCAGATGTATTACAGTGAAGTTCACAATGTCTGACAGCAGGAAATGCAGACAATTGCAAACTGGTTTCACCACGTGGGGAAACTGATTTTTGGCCTTCTCGCTGTACCATCCACTGAGCCACCAAACATGCCCGCTGCTAACAGGCATGGGAAATTCTGCACCCCAGGTTTCTGGAAGCACACATTCACTCCAGATCTGATGGCCACACCAGTGGCTAATAAGACCATTGTGAATCACAGCCAGATACAGCTGACGTGCACTGAGTGAACTGCTTTTTACTTGCAACTTCAAGGCTTTTGTGTGCGCAGCGTTTGCCTAACTTTCAGTGCGCTGCATTTGCGGCTGCTCCGACTCCATGCCAAGGCTGTTCAGGCAAGACCAGTGGGAAGGGAAGGGAAGGGGCTATGCATGTGAGCTCTTAGTATCTGATGTGAGATTTCCATCAAAATTCCCCCAACAGGTATAGCAGAAGTTGGATACAGAGTAAAATTCTGTCTTTCCAAACTATCCCATGAAACTCCCCCAGGGCAGGTAGAGCACAGATTTAGATATGGTGTAAAGCCCTCTTTACACTTTCCAATCCAACACTTGCATGGTAGACACATCATGCAGTTGATTCAGAGTAAAGCTCCCCCTGCATAGCCCCTTCAAACACTCCCAGGACAAGAACAGGAACTGGAGGTCTGCAAGCATTGTACCATTATTTAAAAAGGGTGTAAGGAATAGGCCAAATACTTATAGGTCACTCTGATTTCAGTGGTGGACAAATTATTAGAATCAATTCTGAGAGACAGGATAAACTGTCACTTAGAAAGGAATGGATTAATCTGGAATAGTAAGCATGGTTTTGTTAGGGGAAGGTCATGTCTCACTAATTTAATCACATTTTTTGAGGAAGTAACAAGGAAGATTGATGAGGGTGGTGTAGTGGATGTTGTCTACATGGATTTTAGTAAAGCATTCGACAAGGTCCCACGTAGCAGGCTGGTCGGAAAAGTAAAAGCCCATGGGACAATAGGGGAATGTGGTGAGTTGGATCCAAAATGGGCCCAGTGACTGGAAACAAAGGGCTGATGAATATTTTTGTGAATGGAAAACAGTTTCCAGTAGTGTCCTACAGGGCTCAGTTTTGGGTCCTTCACTGTTTGTTGTATATATTAATAATTTGGACTTAAATGTGGGTGGCATGATTAGGAAATTTGCAGATGACACAAAAGCTGGCCAAGTAGTTGATAGGGAAAGGAATAGCTATTGTCTGCAGAATGATATCAATGGCCAGAATTTTATGTCCCATGGCCATGCGCCTGACCTGAACAGGCGTGAAATCGCGCAAGATGACATCAGGCGAGCGTCCCAAAGTCATCATACTCTCGTGCGATATTTTGCTTGGCGGGTGCAGGCAAGAGCCGGAAGAGAGCCCCCCGACAATTAAGGGGGCAATTAAAGCCATTAACATCTCAATTGTCAGCAATTTGTTTTTTGTGGCCTGTCCAACTTTACGGTTGACGGACGGGCCAATCGGCGAGGCAGGCTTTACATTTTTGATGAAACCTCACCTGAGGGTGGGATGAAATCTCTGTTCGGATTTAAAATAAATAGAAATATCTGGGGACTTTTTTTATAAGGCCTGCTTTCAGGTGCTTGAATATGCTGCATGGACATTTTTTTGCAGCTTTTTAGAGCGTTATTTTATTATTTGCAGGCCTGTAGTTCCCTGAGGCAGCTGTCTGCCTTTGGGGAGCTCTCTTGGAGCACTCATCTGTGCCCACGGTCAGTGCTGAGCCGTTAATTGGCTAGCCAGCATAAGATTGTGGTCATGGGCTGATCACAGGCAGAAGCGCACTTCGCTTCTGCTTCTAGACCCACTGATCGTGCGTTCCCAATGAACGCAAAATTCAGGCCAATGGTTTGATTGAGTGGGCGGAGAAGTGGCAAATGGAATTCAATCCAGAGAAGTGTGAGGTGATGCATCTGGGAGCACAAACAAAGCAAGGGAATACTCAATAAATAGAAGGTTATTGAGAGAGGTTGAGGAATTGAGATACCTTGGAGTGCATGCCCACAGGCCCCTGTAGGTGGCAGGATAGGTGGATAAGGTAGTGAAGAAAGCATATGGAATGTTTGCCTTTATTGAATGAGGTATTGAGTACAAAAGCAGGGACATGATGATGGAAATATATAAAATACTGATCGGTTCAAAGCTGGAATTTTATGTTCTAGTTCTGTTGAAGTTCTGTTGAGGACTCGAAACGTCAACTCTTTTCTTCTCTGCCGATGCTGCCAGACCTGCTGAGTTTTTCCAGATAATTCTGTTTTTGTTTTGGAAATTTGTGTACAGTTCTAGTCGCTACATTACAGGAAGGACATAATTGCTCTGGACAGAGTACAGAGGAGATTTAAAAGAATGTCACTAGGGCTTGAAAATTGCATCTATGAGTGGAGATTGGATAGGCTGGGGTTGTTTTCCTTGGAGCTGAGGAGGCTGAGGGGTGACCTGATTGAGGTGCACAAAATTATGAGGGGCCTAGATGGAGTAGACAGGGATGTCCTGTTTCCCCTAGCAGAGAGGTCAATCACCAGGAGACATAGATTTAAGGTGATTGGTAGAAAGATTAGAGGGGACATGAGGAATTACTTTTTCACCCAGAGGGTGGTGGGTGTTTGGTGGTGGAGGCAGAAGCCCTCAACTCATTTAAAAGGTGCCTGGATCTGTATCTAAAGTGCTGTAACCTGCAAGGCTACCACCGGATACTGGAAGATAAGATTAGAATAGGCAGCTAGCTTTTTCTTTTTTTTCTTTTTCAGCCAGTGCAGGCACAATGGGCTGAATAGTCTCGTTCTGTGCCATAACTTTTCTATGGGAAGAATTTTCCTGTCGGGAAGCAGGGGCGGAGCCAGCTGGCCGACGCATAAAATGACGCACAGTGACATTGGGCGGGCGTCCTGACATCACCGCATGTCAGTAAGATTGTCAGTTTGGCGGGCATGCAGCTACATCGGCTGTGCACCTGCTGAACTGTCAAATGGCCTATTATGGCCATTAATAAAGTAATTGAAGTTGTTAAGAATGCTGCCCGTCCAACGATAAGGGCAGGTGAAGAGCCAAGGCGGCCTTCACATTTTTCATGAAACCTCATCTACGAGCAGGATGAGGTTTCATGAAGGGTTTATTAATTAAATAAAAGTTTTTGAAAAAATCAATAGACATGTCCCAGCTCATGTGACAGTTTCATATAAGGGGGCATGACCTTAAAAATCTTTTTCACCTTTATTAAATTTTCCAGAACTTAAACTAATTTCCCTGAGGCACATGAGTGAAAGAGCGCAGGCCCCAACTCAGGGAATCCCTCCGCCCGCACAAGGAGCCCACAGCGCTTCCAGCCATGCGTCACGCTGGGCGGGTCTTAATTGGCCTGCCCACGTAAACTGGTGGCGTGCACCTGACCGGGGGCGCTAATCAGGTTCACGCTCAATCCTGCCTGCCCCTGCACAACTCCGCCAACAGGGGGAAAATTCGGACCTGTGGTTCTAATAATTTCTGCTTCAGGACATGGAGAGCAAGGCTCAGCTGAGACATGTTAGGAAGACTTAAATACCAATTGAATGATTTGGGCATTTTAACTCATGGGAGCATTCTTGTGAGAATCCATTACAACTTGGGACCATGAGAATGCAAAAGGTCAGAAGGATCCAACTGTAGTGGGGCAACAGCTAAAATACATATGCTAAATGCTCCAAGAGGCCTCTATGCATTGCAGCTGAGAGGTTCAGGCTTTACAAGGTTCAAGGATTACAGTTATTACATTAGTGCAAGGCTGGGCTCTAGTCTACTCTGAAGGAGGCAGCCTTTCAGTGCCCTGACTGAGGCTGATAATGCCTGGCTGCACTCATCCAGATCCAGATTCGCTTTGTGAATGCTCTGTCATGCCTGGGGTGTTGTTGGGGGGTAGGGTGGCGAGGTGACGAGGAACTCAGCCTCCATTGATCCTTAAGGCTGGATTACAGCTGCATTGATCTGGGGATGGAATGCCTGGAATAGGGGCAGCCCAATGTCTTCACAACGACTCTCTAGCTTGGTGATGGACAGGGATCTTTGCCAGATAATGTTCAATTTTGTCCCTGATCAATTTTTCCAGACACGAGGAGGAGTGCACAATGGAGGCCACAGGTAATGCTGCCTTTTTCATGGTTCTCATGCCGCTGAGGAGGAGAAGAAGGGCCCATTGCCGTAAGCCAGGGAAAAAGGAAAAGCCTCACCCTGAAGAACATGGGCCAGGAGGCCCCATCAAGACCCAGAAATGGAGGTGGCAAGACCAATTCCACCGATGCATTTGGTGCAACCCAATGCGTACCAAAGCCACTTCTCATACTTGCAGATGAGTGAGTGACAGTGCCGTCAATGCCTTCACTTGTCAAGGGATGTCATGGCTCACATCATCCACATCCTTTGGGAGGATATGTCGCCGCACAGCCTGGGAGGCCATCCATTGCCAATAGTTCTAAAGGTGGCTGCTGCACTCAACTCTTTAGCGACTGGCTTGCTCCAGGGCTCCAATGGGGACCTCTGCAGAATATCACAATCCTCCACTCATAAATGCATCCAATGGGTCACCGAGGCCCTATGCAGTAAGTCACACAATTACTTACAGTTCCCCCTGGATGAAGCCAGCCCGCCTGCCAGAGCGGTGGGATTTGCTGCAACTCTGGCCTCCCACAGGTGCAGGGCACCATTGGCTGCACACAAGTCCCTGGCAGCAGCCTCTATGATTTATTGGCAGAAAAGGCTGCCATTTTTTCAACGTGCAGCTGATCTGTGATCACCAAAAGCATATTATGCAGATCTGTGCAAGATACTCTGGGAGGTCGCAGGATTCTTACATCTTAAGCCATCCGCAGGTGCCACTTCGAGAGCCCCCAGTGCATTTACAGTTGGCTCATCAGTGATAAAGGCTACCCCCAAAAGACGTGGCTAATAAAGCCATTTTAACAGCTACAGAGTGCTTCAGAGGAGATGTATCATGCCATGACATGTTCGCTGATTGAGCAGACCATTGGCAAACTGAAGATGCATTTCTGATATCTGGGCTGGTCAGGCAGCGTTTTCCAGTGCTCTCCTCAGAGGGAGCCCTGCATCATTGTGGTTTTCTGTGCTCTACACAACCTGGCGCTGTAAAGGAGGAATGAGTTGCCAGAGGGTGAGATGGAGGAGCTGCACGTCTCCTCCAATGAGGATGAAGTTGTGAGGGATGAACTCGATGAGGGCGAAGATGTTGAGGCCCCAGAGGAAAAGGCCATAGCACTGGGCCAGATGATAGATGTATCCGTGCGAACCTTATAGCTTCAAGGTTCCAGGACGATGAAGATGAATAGCTCATACGAGCCTCTTGCGCCTGCCCTCCATCCTGGCTCGACATTAACACCTTCTTTGCTATCTTCAGCATCTCAATGAAGGACATCAATCTCAGAATATTGTGTTACGGTGGCCTCATCCTTGGAAGGCTAGGCAGCCTCTGCAGCTTGTGGCTGTTCAGTTATGGGATAAGAACTCCACCAGTGCGCACTGTGAAGAAATTGGACATGTTGCAGTCTTCTCAAGCATCGCTACCTATGACAGCCTCCAAGAAGCAGGAGCAGCACTGCAAACCCCCAGACCACTCATGGCACTATGCCTGGAGCATTGCAAGGCACCTCAAGAGGTACAATCATCCATCACTGGTTCTCATGTGAAAGTTTGAGGACTGATCTGAATCTGGACTGCAGCATCTCTCCACAGGCCATCCCTCAGGCAAGAGTAATATTCTGGCTTCATCCGCGTACTGAGTCTCTAGCCTGAGATCGTTCTTAAGGACATAGTGATCTGTCACTCAGTCATGGATGTGAGCCTGCGAGTCAGGTCAGCTTTGTGTACACAGGGAGAGCTTCAGCAGCACCCTCGCCTGATCATTGTCAAGCAGTCATGACCCAGCCTTCATATGGAACTTCCCAAGTTCACGTCCAGCATTGCCTTGGCACCTATGGCCCAGAAAATGTCGACACTGCATTTAGGCATTACTTAGTAACTTCGTTGATGAAAATTTTGATGGCATTGTTACAATCAGATAACCATGCCGATTGCCAATGGAGAGCTGGCTCAGGGATTTTGCCAAGCCACACTAGCCACACATTTCCCCGCCAATCTTTCATTCTGGTCTCTCTGGCCCAGGTCCGTTCTTGCCCCATCGAAGTTGTCTCTTATCCAGTTAATTATTCTTACTCTGGATTGCCCATTGTCCTTTTCTATCATCATCCTAAAATGTACAATACAATGATCACTGTCTCCGAAATGTTCCCCCACTGACACTTGATCTACCTGGCCCATCTCATGTCCAAGAACCAGGTCCAACAGTATGTCTTTTCTTGTTGGATTGGCCACAAACTGCTGTAGAAAATTCTCCTGAACATAATCTAGGAACTTTTGTCCCTCTCCACCCTTTACACTACCACTGCCCCAGTCTACATTCTAGTAATTAAAGTCCCCCATTATAACTACTCTATAATGTTTGCATCTCTCTGTAATTTCCCTGCAGATTTGTTCTTCCACGTCCTTCTTTCTTTATTCACTACCTACAGACTACACCGAGTGATGTAATTGCACCCTTTGATTTCCTTAGCTTTAGTTAAGTTGATTCTGTCCTTGAACCCTCCGGGACATTCTCTTTCTCCAGCACTGCAATGGTCTCCTTAACCAATACCGCCACCCCTCCTCCTTTCTTTCCTTTCCTATCTTTTCTGAACACCTTGTCCTCAGGAATATTTAACACCCAGTTCTGCCCTTCCTTGAGCCAGGCCTCTGTTATCATCACAACATCATGCTTCCACAATTCAACCTGCGCCTGTCACTCCCCAATCACATCTACTATAGTCCCTACGTTCACATACATGCATAGTAACCCTGAAATAGGTTTTGTTACTTTCTCCCTTGCCCCGACTTTACCTGTTAACTTACTATTCTCTATACTAGTGCTATCTGTCCCTCCCATTATTTAATGCACCCTGGTATTCCTCTCTATTATTTTCTCTTGGTTCCCACACCCCTGCTTGAGTTAGTTTAAAGCCCTCCCATCAGCACTAGCAAAACACCCGCAAGGAACTCAGTCCCAGTTCTGTTTCATGCACAGCTCATCCGGCTTCTAGAGGTGCCATCTCCCCCAGAGCCAGTCCCAGTGTCCCAGGAATCTAAAGCCCTCCCTCTTGCACCATCTTTCCAGCCATGCATTCATTTGCCTTATCCTCCTATTTCTGTACTCACTGGCCCGTGGGACTAGGAATAATCCGGATATTACTACGTTAGAGGTCCTGCTTGCTAATTTTCTACCTAGCTCCCTAAACTCTGATTGCAGGACCACATCCCCCTTTCTACCTAAGTCATTGGTAACAATGTGGGCCATGATGTCTGGCCAATTGCCCGCCCCCAGAAGAATGTCCTTCAGCCGGTCTATGACATCCTTGACCCTGGCACCAGGAAGGCAACATACCATCCTGGAGTGACATCTAAGGCCACCGAAATGCCTTTCTGATCCACTAACCAATGAATCCTCTATCACTATTGCTTTTCCTTTCTTCTTCCTCCCCTCCTGTACAGCTGAGTTGCTTGTGGTGCCACAAACTTGGTTCTAACTATACTCCTCTGAGGAACAAGTTCTCTCAGCAGCTTCCAAAATGGAAAACCAATTTGTGAGCAGGGCCTCTGGGGACTCCTGCACTAACTGTCTACTTCTCTTGGACTGCCTGGTGGTCACCCACTCTCTCTGTCTCCAGGCCCTTAAGCTGCTGTGTGATCACCTATCTGAACGTGCTATCCATGCACCTCAGCCTCGCGGATACGCTATAGTGACTCCAGCCGCCGTTCGAACTCTGAAACCCAGAGCTCAAGTTTCTGCAGCTGACAGCACTTCCTGCACGTGCTGTCAGCTAGGACACCGGTAGCGTCTATGACTTCGCACATATTACAGGACATCCATTCTACTTGACTGAGCTGCCCTGCCATGTCTAACTCCACTGCCTTTACATTGACTTTATTCTACTTTGGATTGTTTATATTACTTTATTATATTGGCCCTAAATTTCCCTTACTCCTGGCACTTCTCAGTTAAATTCAAGTACAGCAACTTGTTTAAAAACATTATACTTTTCTAATTTACTCACCAGTTCCTACTTACCAAGGTCGCCGCTCTTCTTTCTGAGGAGAGGTAGAAAAAGAAAGGAGCACCTCCTCCCTTCTCACCGAACTCCCTCAGTCCCCAAACTCTAACTGAAACACCCGAATGCAACCAAAAACAGCACTCCAATGCTTACTTGGAAAAATAGAACTCTAGGCTAGTTACTCTGGCATCAGTAGTAGGAAAATACCAGAATCCATTATCAGGGCAATTAGAAAACCACAATATTGTTATAAATGCAACATTTATAAGTTTGTTATATTTTGGGACTATCTGTTTAATTTAAGGTAAAAGAGAGTAGTGAAAGGGAACATGTGACCTGCTCCAAAACCTGATTGACAACATGCTGAGTGGCTTGGTTGCTATGTGAGGTCCAACCTGATTTACTGGGAAAAAGGGGCAAGACGTTCACACCTGTTGATAATGGCAATGGCATCTGTGATGATTTTCAGTAGGACCGTTAATCTCCAGGTCCCACAGGGAAGTGTTAGGAATGCCTGGTTTAATAAACACCATACTTTAAACTGTCTCTTTAACTTCAAGATAGCTGGGGGTCTAAAGGATGACGAATTTGCACTTTTACTTTGATATAAGGATCATGTGACTTGTTGCCATGAACATATGCTTTGAGGGGGGAAAGCCCATAGCAAGCCATTGTAGTATTGGGTTACAGGGTTTTTCTTAATATATCCCTAAACCTCGCAGACATGTCAGTCTGCAAGAATTTGAGAGAGAAACTGAGGCTGAGAAAGAGAGATAGAGGCACTTCATTGCAATATTTAAACTAGATGGATTTTGATAAATGTGTTTATTGTTTACCATGCAGAATGCAGGTGGGAGCTCACTCTTGGATTGAAGAAACCAAGTTTCTGAGGATTTAAAAGAGGCTGGAAGATTTAATTAGCTTTGGCTAGAGGGAGGGATCTCCAGGGTACCCCTCACCGTGAAAGGAAGCAAACAATTGTGAGTTGAGGTTAGCTTTGGACTGATCGCTGGAGAATGAAATGTCCATTTAAGTGACAGCATAAAGTATAACTTTGGAGAGGGAATTAAGAGTTAATGGGAGGGGGTCTTTTCCTGTAGTTTAGTGTATAAGTTGCCTGCCGAATAGTATTTTGACAATTTTGTTTTCAGTTTGCTTATTACAGTAAACCTGAAATCTTGTGTGACCATTGGAAATTCAAATACATTAAAAAAAATGATCATCTCTATTGGGATCGTTTTATCTACTTTATTCGTAAGAATAGAAAAGTAGAATTTTTTATTAAATACCGAGACGGAAAATGTTGGTGTTCAGCGGCCTGTATGTTCTAGCACATGAATCTCAGAAAGTTGACATGCAGATAAAGCATGTATCCTACTGGAGCTCAACACAGTATTCTCCAGCTTGATGTGGTTAAGTTGGCAGGGACCACTCGATCGGATACAAGTGCCGTTCTGGATGTCAAAGACCTGAATTCTTGCCAGGATTGTCTGAACTTGGGCCTGAACGCACAGCCTACAATATTGGAGGTTAGATTACTGACACTGAGGCAAGTCCAATGAACTTATATGGATGCAAGCTGTTGTCAATGTTAATGGTTGGCAATTGAAATACCACACAAATAATCCCTTTTTATGCAAATGCACATGGGATATAAGATAATTTGATAAGGTCGATTCAAAATTGGCTTAGTTGTAGGAGACAGAGGGTGATGACAGAATGATGCTTTAGTGACTGGAAGCCAGTGTCCAGTGATGGACCACAGGGATCTGTGCTGGGTCCCCTATTATTTGTCATTTAGATAAATGACATAGATGACTATGTGGGGTGTAGGATTAGTAAGTTTGCGGATGACACAAAGATTGGCCGGGTGGTTAAAAGTGAGGTTGAGTGTCTTGGGCTACAGGTAGGTATAGACGGCATGGTCAAATGGGCAAATAAGTGGCAGATCGAATTTAACCCTGAAAAGTGTGAGTGATTCACTTTGGATGAAGTAATTTGACAAGGAAGTATTCAATGAAGGGCATGACACTAGGAAGTTCTGAGGAACAAAGGGACCTTGGCATGTGTGTCCATAGATCTCTGAGGGCAGAAGGGCATGTTAGTGGGGTGGTGAAAAAGGCATACGGGACACTTGCCTTTATCAGTCGAGACATAGATTACAAAAGTAGGGAGGTCATGTTGCAATTGTATAGAACCTTGGTGAGGCCACAGCTGGAATACTGTGCGCAGTTCTGGCTGCCACATTATAGGAAGGACGTGATTGCACTGGAGGTGGTGCAGAGGAGATTCATCAGGATGTTACCTGGGATGAAACATTTAAGTTATGAAGAGAGGTTGGATAGATTTGTGTTGTTTTTGTTGGAGCAGAGAAGACTGAGGGGTGACCTGATCGAGATGTACAAGATTATGAGGGACATGGACAGGGTGGATAGGGAGCAGCTGTTCCCCTTACAAAAACAAAAAACTGCAGATGCTGGAAATCCAAAACAAAAACAGAAATACCTGGAAAAACTCAGCAGGTCTGGCAGCATTGGCGGAGAAGAAAAGAGTTGACATTTCAAGTCCTCATGACCCTTGAACAGAACTAGTTTTAGTTCTGTTGAAGGGTCATGAGGACTCGAAACGTCAACTCTTTTCTTCTCCATCGATGCTGCCAGACCTGCTGAGTTTTTTCAGGTAATTCTGTTTTTGTTTTGGCTGTTCCCCTTAGTTGAAGGGTCAGTTAAAAGGGGACATAAGTTCAAGGTGAGGGGCAGGAGGTTTAGGGGGGATGTGAGGAAAAACTTTTTTACCCAGAGGGTGGTGACATTCTGGAATGTGCTGCCTGGGAGGAGGTGGGTTGCCTCACATCCTTAAAAAGTACTTGTGTGTGTGAGCACTTGGCACGTCATAACATTCAAGGCTATGGGCCAACTGCTGGTAAATGGGATTAGGTAAGTCAGGTGTTTCTCACATGTAGGTGCAGACTCGATGGGTCAAAGGGCCTCTTCTGCACTGTGTGATTCTGTGATCCTATGATTATGTGGCCAAGTCATTAGCCTGAACCAGACATCTAGTGCCAGACACCAACCTGCACAGAAAATCACCCAGAAGCAGGAATTTGGCTGGTTTACTGTGAGGTTGGGGTGGTGTGTGGAAGTTCTTTTCATTTATTCATTCACAGGATGTGGGCATCACTGGCTAACATTTATTGCCTAGTTGCCATAGAGAAGGTGGTGGTGAGCTTCCTTCTTGAACTGCTGCAGTCCATGAGATGGAGGTACATCCACAGTGTTATTATGAAGGGAGTTCCAGCATTTTGACTCAGCAGCACTGAAGGAACGGCGATATATTTTCAAGTCAGGATGGTGAGTGACTTGGAGGGGAACTTTCAGATGGTGGTGTTCCCATCTATCTGCTGCCCTTGCCCTTCTGGTTGGTAGTGGACGTGGGTTTGGAAGATGCTGTCTAAGGAGGCTTGGTGAATCCCTGCAATGCATCTTGTTGATGGTACTCACGGCTGCTAATGCGCATCGGTGGTGGAGGGAGTGAATCTTTGTGGATGTGGTGCCAATCAAGCGGGCTGCATTGTCCTGGACAATGTCAAGCTTCTTGAGTGTTGGGGGAGCTGCACTAATCCAGGAAAGTGGGGCGAATTCCATCACACTCCTGACTTGTATCTTGTAGATAGTGACCATGCTTTGGGGAGTCAGGAAGTGATTTACTTGTCATATGATTCCTAGCCTCTGATCTTCTCTTGTAGCCACAGTATTTACATGGCTAGTCCAGTCCAGCTTCTGGTTAATGGTAACTCCCAGGATGTTGATAGTGGGGGTTTTAGTGATGGTAATGCCATCAAGGGGGTGGGCAATGGTTAGATTCCCTCTTGTTGGAGATGGTCATTGCCTGGCACTTTTGAGGCGCGAATGTTACTTGCCACTTGTCAGCCCAAGCCTGAATATTGCCCAGGTCTTGCTGCATTTGGACATAGACCACTTCAGTATCTGAGGAGTCACGAATGGTGTTGAACATTGTGCAATCATCAGCGAACATCCTCACTTCTGACCTTATGATGGAAGGAGTATCATTGATGAAGCAGCTGAAGATGGTTGGGCCGAGGACTCTACCCTGAGGAACTCATGCAGTGATGTCCTGGAGCTGAGATGACTGACCTCCAGCAACCACAACCATCTTCCTTCGTGCTAGGTATGCTTCTAACCAGTGGAGAATTTTCCCCCTGATTCCCATTGACTCCAGTTTTACAAGGGTTCCTTGATGTCACACTCTGTCAAATGTGGCCTTGCTATCAAGGGCAGTCACTCCAACCTCACCTCTGGAGTTCAGCTCCGTTGTCCAAGGCTGTAATGAGTTTAGGAACTGAGTGACCATGGCGGAACCCAAACTGGGCATCCGTTAGCAGGTTATTGCTAAGCAAGTGCCGCTTGATAGCACTGTTGATAACCCCTTCTATTACTTTACTGATAATCGAGAGAAGACTGATGGGGCGGTAATTGGCTGGGTTGGATTTGTCCTGCTTTTTGTGTACAGAACATACCTGGGTAATTTTCCACAAAGCTGGGTAGATGCCAGTGTTGTAGCTGTACTGGAGCAGCTTGGCTAGGGCACGGCAAGTTCTGGAGCACAAGTCTTCAAGACAATTGCCGGAATATTGTCAGGGCCCATAGCCTTTGCAACCTCTGGTGCTGTTTCTTGATATCACGTGGAGTGAATCGAATTGGTTAAAGATTGGCATCTGTGATGCTGGGGTCTTCTGGAGGAGGCCGAGATAGATCATCTACTTGGCATTTCTGAAGATTGTAGCAAATGGTTCAGCATTATCACAGTATCACAGAGTGCAGAAGAGGCCCATCGGCTCATCAAGTTTGCACCGACATGTGAGAAACACCTGACCTACCTACCTAATCTCATTTGCCAGCACTTGGCCCATAGCCTTGAATGTTATGACATGCCAAGTGCTCATCCAGGTACTTTTTAAAGGATGTGAGGCAACCCGCCTCTACTACCCTCCAGGCAGCGCTTGCCAGACTATCACCGCCCTCTGGGTAAAAAAAGTTTTTCCTCACACTTAGATTGTACCGTGTTGTGGTCACTATCACTAAAATGCTCCCCCACCACCACCTAAGTCACCTGTCTGACTTCATTCCCCAGAATTAGGTCCAGCACTGTACCGTCCCTGGTTGGACCCTCTATACGAGTTCTCCTGTACACATTTCAAGAAATCCACTCCATCCAAGCCCTTATCACTATGTCTATCCCAATTAATGTTGGGAAAGTTGAAATCACCTAATATAATTACCCTATTTTTATTGTTTTTACACACCTCCGCAAATTGTGCACATATTTGCTCCTCAATTTCCTGCTGACTATCTGGGGGTCTATAATAAACACCTAACAATGTGGCTACCCCTTTTTTATGCCTAAGCTCTACCCACAAACCTTCATTCGATGCCCCCTTCAAGATATCATCTCTCCTTACTGCAGTAATTGACTCCTTAACTAATAGTGCAATGCCCCTTCTCTTTTACCCCCTCCCCTGTCTTGCCTGAAGATTCTATATCCCGGAATGTTGAGTTGCCAATCCTGCCCTTCCCTCAACCATGTCTCTGTGATAGCTACTATATCACAATTCCACCTGTCAATCCTCACCATCAACTCATCCGTTTTAACTGTAATGCTCCTGGCATTATAGTAGAGGCCATCCAGCCTTGCCTTACTCTCTTGAGACTTAATGCAGCTGTACTCCCTCTGACTTGATTGTTTTACTGTATTATGATGTGTCACTATTCCTCTCATATTCTGTGACCCCTCCCCCTGCCGAATTAGTTTAAACTCCTCCCAATAGCACTAGCAAACCTGCCCGCAAGGATATTAGTCCTGCTCTGGTTCAGATGTAGACTGTCCCGCTTGTACAGGTCTCACCTTCCCCAAAAATAGTCCCAGTGGTCCTGTAATCAAAAACCCTCCCTCCTGCACCAACTCTTAAGCTATGTATTCATCTGCACTATTCTCCTATTTCTGTGCTCGCTAGCATGTGGCAGTGGGAGTAACCAGAGATTACAGCCTGAGAGGTCCTGCTTTTCAGTTTACTGCCTAACTCCCTGTATTCTTGATACAAGTCCTCATCCCTTTTTCTACCTATGTCATTGGTACCAACATGTACCATGACCTCTGCTTTATCGCCCTCCCCCTTCAGGATGTCCTGCAGCCATTCAGTGACATCCCGGACCCTGGCACCAGGGAGGCAACACACCATCCTGGAGTCACGTTAACGGCCACAGTTGCACCTATCTGTTCCCTTGACTATAGAATCCCCTATTGCTATTGCTGTTTCTCTTTTCCTCCCTTTCTGTACAGACAGGCTGCTTGTGGTTTCAGAAGCCTGGCTCTCTCTGCACTCCCTGGGAGGAACCAGTGCCCTCATTAGCCTCCAAAATGGGTTACCAATTTGTGAATGGTACCCCAGGGGACTCTTAAACTACCTTCCTATTTCTCTTGGACTGCCTGATGGTCACCCATTCCCTCCCTTCCTCAAGTCCCTTCAGCTGCGGTGTGACCACCTCCCTAAGCGTGCTATTCATGATGCATTCAGACTCGCGGAGGCTCCAGAGTGTCCCCAGCCACTGTTCCAGCTCTGAAACCCGAGCTTCCAGGAGCTGTAGCTGGACACACTTCCTGCACACATGCTGGTCCCTGGCACTAGAAATGTTCCTGGCTTCTCACATGGAACATGGGGAGCACACCATGGCTTTAAGCTCTCCTGCCATGACTGATCCCTTTAAGTTAAATCAATTACTCTAGGGCCCTTCTTTCCTGATCCTCATAACTACAGAATATACAAACTATAAACCACAAAAGACCTTAAACTATAAGCGATAAAAGTAGTAAATACTTAGCAGTCATTTCTCTCCCTTGTAGCCTCTACTGCTGCTGCAGGGCAAGACCACTCTCAGTTCAATTGCCACTGTGCATCAAATTAACAATACCCACACTCTGGCTATGTTTCCCCTGCTCATGTATCTTTTACACTGATGTACTGGGGTCCCCCATTATTGAGGGTGGGGATATTTGTGCAGCTTCATCCTTCTCCAGTAAGTTGTTTAATTGTCCACCACCATTCACAACTGGGCAGTACATAGTTGCCCATATTTGGCCTGATGCCATGAGACTTCATGGGTTCCGCAGTCAAAGTTGAGAACTCCCAGGGAAACTCCCTCCCAACTGTGTATCACTGTGTCACCACCTCTGCTGCTGGGTCAGGACATACCTAGGGATGGTGATGATGGTGTGTGGGACATTATCTGTAAGGTGTGATTCCATGAGGATGACTATGTTGCTGTTGCTTGACTAGACTGTGAGACACCTCTTCCAATTTTGGCACTATCCCCAAGATATTAGTAAGAAGGACTTTGCAGGGTTGACAGGGCTGGGTTTGCCATTGTCATTTCTAGTGCCTAGGTTGATGATGGGTGATCCATCTGGTTTCACTTGTGACTTTGTAGCAGTTTGTTACAACTGTGTGGCTTGCTAGGCTATTTAAGAGTCAACAACATTGCTGAGGATCTAGGGATCATGCATAGACTAGGACCAGATGGGTTTTTAACAGCAATCCAGATTTTTATTGATTCCAGATTCCACCATCTACCATGGCACGATTTGAACCCAGCTCCCCAGAGCATTACCCTTGGTCTTTACATTACTAGTCTAGCAATAATACTACTAGACCAATCACTTTTTCTGCAATGGTTCTAAGCCCAAAAAATACTCAGGGGCAAACAGGACAGCCTTTATCAAACAAAGTATTTTGTATCATGTGGTCCAGCAGTAATGCTGAGACCAAACAGAAGGGAACATAAATTGCTGACAAGGGCCTGTTGGGCCAAATAGCCTGCCTCGGTGCTGTAAATATGATATAAGATAAAAAATCGTCCAACACCAAGAAATGAGGAACATCAAACACAAAACAAAAACAGCAAAATAAATTTGAGAGCTAAAATCATCCAGAGGTCAGTTTGGTTAGTTTTAAATCTAACCTTGGATGACGTACTTCCATTTGTGGAACCTACTGTCAAGGCTGCAAGTCTTCAGAATTCCAAGGTCGGTACCCCCACACCTTTCCCACCAACACCCTTGTGCCCAAGGGAATGCTGTAATGGGGCTTACGTCATGGCACAATGGCAAACCTCCTACATTCCCAGCACACGAAAATATGGAGCTAATGCAGATCTGGTGTGCTGAAAGTTCTTCACTTCCTCTGCACCCAGCATACACATCTGAAGCCAATGCATGGGAGCAGAGTTTCCACCGCCCAAAATCCACTTTGCTCTATTGTTTAAAATATGTACTTAAAATTATTGGCCAATTCAAAAATTTTAGTGCAAAATAAAATAGCTTTGAATTATCAGAGGTTGCCTGTAAAGGATAAATTGCATTAACTCATGCTTTCACTGTGAGCTTTGCCTGTACGTAGAATATAGCCTGTAATATTTTTTCTGATAATTACAAGTGATTAACAGTTATAACCACTTATATTGATAGTGGTAGCAATTAGGTAAGGTTTTGTCCAGTTGCACCTAATGTCCCTTGATCATGCAAGATCATCCTGTCAGAAAGAATAACCAAACTCGATTTATACCAAGAAATATAGACTTTGAACTTTGATTCCTCAGATGTCAAAAGGTTGCACCAGTCAAACAGCATTTTACATTAATTCATAAAACAGAAGGGGTCTGCCCCTTCCCGACATTACTGAATAATTGTCCAGATTAATCCTCACTGTTGACCACAACAATAAGGTGTCTCTAATATAGTAAAACATCCCAAGGTACTTCCTTTGACAGTTTCTTTCACTTGACAGCTTATTTGGCTTCTTTTGTGATGCAACAAATTTCCTCCCCCATGGTTTCTCTGATAGGTACTTTCGCAATAGTTCCTTTCCCAGTGATTTTTAATGAAATGATGGATGCTGAAGTTCACTTTTGATTTCACTTTTTATTATTTCACGGGGGTTATAACTGACAATTGAAAATTCACTAGCAAAATGATGATGTGTCTGTCAAAATCTTACCAAGGAAGCCAGACTTCAAAAATTATGCTGTTTTAGATTTTAAAAAGCAGCGATTTCTATGAGATTTTTGCCACAAAAGGGCCAGAGCTAAGCTTTCCAAGGCTGGCTCAGTCTTGTAGACTTCACTCGCTTTTTCTCTGTAAAGTTTCAACTCAGCAAATGAACCAGCTGTATGTACGAAACCCATTTACTGAAGAGAGAAAATCTTGTCACTTTATATTTGAAAACAGGCATCTTAGTGTCAATTAATAGTAAACATAATTATAGTCTCTTTTCTTTGGATTCATTGTTTCCAAACATTACAAAGCATGAAACTGTATTCTGTCAGGGTGATATGTGATATCTAGAATAATTCCATTACAGCATACAATAGTGTTTTTTTTCTCCAGATAAGCGTCTCTTCATATTGAAAGGCAATTTTTAGGTACAAAAAAAATTAGTGAGATGCCTTTCCTATTTATTTTTATGGCAGAGAACAGATTGGAACAGTATTTCTTGTTGTTACATTAAAGTTAAAAGGCAGCACATTGTCTGACGGGACCAGCAACCATGAAGCTATTCTGAATTACAGTCAGTGTCCCAGTTTATGGCTTAATGTTCAACTAAATCCTATCTTTGTGGCAGTATTGCTCTCATCTCAAAGGCCAAGTCATCAGCAATAATGTCTGATGTGAATTAAAGCAGACAGTAAAAGTCGAAAGAAATATTTGTAAAAGTAGATGAATTTCCAAATTTATTTGTGTCTAAATATTTCAGAGGTGCCAACCGTTAGGCACTTAAGCAGCACAAGTCTTGTTTGTTCTGTAATTTCCGGCATCTTGACATACACTGGTTCTGACATGTAAAAACTCGGGCACCAATTTGTCATTTTAGTTTCATAATGTCAATTAGCAGTAAATTTACAAATATATGGTTGAAAAGCAGCTGTGCAATATTAGTAAGAAACACATTATTATATTTGTATGAAATTATCTTGCCTGCTTTTTTAATGTTTTTAATTATTTTAGATGGGTTAATGTCTTAGTTAACACAGCAGATAGGGATTTCTAAAGTGTCACCAATGAGGCACAGCAATCTTAACACCAGGGCTCCATCCGTCTGATTAAATAGGGCTAATTTGGCTTTGGTTGTGTTCATGGAATACTCAGTTCTCAGATGTAAAACAGGAAAAGCAGAGATTTGAGTGGCCACCTTCATTGTGGCATTTTTGGAGTTTGCCAGGCCTTCTGCAAGGAGTTTAGAATGTAATGCCCGCACCAGGCACAAATAGGGTGATCACTTGCAGATAATGGAAGGGACATAATCGGGCCTCAAACTTATTTTGCTGTTGGAACATCAGTTAAGACAAGTTTGAAGGAGTGTCCAGGAAAAGTAGTCCTTAAGCCTTCGACCTAGTCCTGCTTTTTCAGTGAATCTGAAAGGCACCTGGGTGATACCATGCAGGATCAAGGTACCTTATTTTGGAGTGCAGGAAGAGCAAGATTAGCTCCTTGAGAGCATTAAGAGACATACCCCACAGAAACATTGCATAAGTCAGCTCCGCAGCAAGCCTGCTTCAGGGCAGACATGACCATTACTGTCCTTATATAAATGCAAGTCTTGTGATACATGGTAGTTGTAAGTTGCAGCAGATTGCATAGCTCAACAACTGCCTCTCTGATCAAAGCCTGAGAAATTAAGTTCCCAATGTCATTCCTAGGTAGGTTTGGCAGGTGTTGTAGAAAAAGGTTGGTAGAATTTTGGCATGTGCAACCAAACAGATAGGCAATACCACAAGCAACATGGCATGCTATGCTATGATTAGGCTGATTCTGAACAGCAGATGAGTTCTGCTGTAGAGAACTCAGATGAGGACCTTGATGGGCAGCATGCAGGAGAACGCTGATTGACATAAACACCGAGATACTGACTATTAGCTGACCTGTCCCTGTCAATGAGCATGGTTGAGTTGGCAGAGGACATTGTGCCCTTTGCAGCCTCTGTTTCATCTCCCCTGACACCTTGCAGACTCAGAGGCACTGCCACCTATACTTATTGGAGGTCATCTGCTCCTCTGTCCTCTCTGAGAGGGTGCATCAGCAGTCTGCAGCAAACCTTAAAAGCTCAACACTAGAGACCTACAAGAACACTTCAGAGCACTTCTAGACACTTTACAATAGAAAAAATTGGCAAAATTATCTTACCTGCAATTTGTATACTTGGCCCTTTAAGGTGCATTAGTGCAAGACCCATCTTGCATGTTCACATTGGATCTTCGAAGCATGATGAACTAATACCTACACAGGACCTGCATAATCCAAATTTGGAATCCTGCCATCACATCGGCCAGTTGGGCTGTATGACATCAGGATAGTGCTAATTGAATGCCTTCCAGTGAATACATCTGTGTGCACTCTTCTACTGGCACAACAATACAAGGGAAGCAGCCAGTGGTACATGGCACAGACCAAAACTGGCACTCACCTTCTGTTAGCACTAATAAAGGTAGTACTAGACAATGGAGTTCCTAGCACCATGTCTTCTCAAAATGATAAATCTGAAGATGTAAAAGATGTCTTGCTTTACCTTCAAATATAGAGGGCCGGATTTTCCCCTATGAGTCAGGAAACATGAGTCGGGGCATTTCCCGACATTGTATTCCTGACTTCTGAAAGTCGGCCTGTTAAAATGGAATTTTCATCTTCCAGAGTCGGGGGCAGGCTGGAGTTATAGCTGCCACCTCCTGAAGCAGGTCTGAGGTAAGAATGGAGGCAGGTGGATTTCAAGACCAGCAGGATAGAAGGCTGGCCTCCATTTGTTGGATATCAGCCCAATTCTCTACATGGTTGTTGGGTCCCCCAGCTGTCACCCCAAAAAACCTTGACCACCTACTCATCCCCCATGCCTGCTCCTCCATGCCTTCCTTGCATCCGTCATAACCACTCCATACCCCTTGCACCCAACCCACATCTCTATTCCCTCCATGCCCCTATGCCCCTTCATGACCATTGTGCATCCCCCCTCACCAAATACCCACTATGTGCAGAATGCATGTGCTATACACCAATACTGGGAATTCTTAGATATGTTAAGGAATTTTTTAAAAAAAATCATCCATTCAAACTCCAGTTGAAAAAAAAATGCCCCTTTAAAAACACAGCCGTTGAAAGCCCCTTGAAAATAAACTATCTTCTCTGAAGTGCTCATTCATCTGTCAAAATAAACAAACAGCCATTTAAAAACCTTTACAAAATCTTCAATTCTATTGGTTGCTCATGGAACTGTCAATCAAATGAAGTGCACAGTCCCCTCCATGGAGATGTCAACAACCATGCTGAGTTAAATCCATTAGTGGGGTTTGGAACTCAACCATGCATTCATAATGGTATTACATCACACAGCTGAATAAACAAACCCTACAGAGCTCAATAAAGCCTGTTTCTTGACCAGATGTCCAGCAACCTGCCCCTTTTAAACAAAAACTTAATGGAGTTTCAATCAAAGAAATCTGGCATTTGTTTAGTTTTTTCAAAGACTCAATAACTCTCTGGATTTAAATCAATGTAAAAATCAAAGCACAATGTCCAGATGATCCATTTAAATCATATTCTCAATATTGTTGAATGTGGAAGAGGACTTTATCCACCAGGTAAGTACTCTAATGCATGTCAACACTTAGGAAATGCTAGTCAATTTAATGGTCACTTACCTTTTAAGGACAGACCCCTATGATTAATCACTGCATTGAAAACGTACTTAAATCATCATTACATTGTGACATTTGAAGTTGACAATATGTTTTAAACTTACTTGTCAAAGGTTCCTAACTCCTTAGTTCCCACAGTCTTCAGGAATGGAATGTGCTTCATGAAAGTAACAATGTAAGGAAAAATTGCATTTGCAGCAGGCATTTAAATGGCAATCTTGTCATCACTTTACGTAAGTGTCGTGTTGTGACCTGCACCAGGGAATATGGCGCCCATCAGGAAAACCATGGTATGTATAGAATTGCGGACACGCGTGCCTCCAGTTTGGGCCTCCCAACACGGATGTGCTCAGTGTTGGGAGGGGAAAATCTGGCCCAGATTCTTTGTAAAGAGGAACTCAGGGTTATAAACTCAACAGCTATCCAATTGGGAAATGTAGAAGAAACACTGTGCTCAATTTTTGAACAAAGCTACAGAGCTTCTGAAACAGTTGGTAAGTAAATCCAGATTCAAACATCCATTTGGTAATCTGGAAAACAGCGTTCCACACTAGAATTAGAAATTATCTGACAATGTTTATCAACACAAGTAACCTAGTCATGCTCAAATGACTAAATGTGAAAGTAAATGGTAGTCCAGTGCATTAATGCTTCATTTACAAGTTGTTTGATGAAGGCATATTTGTTTTAAACTTTCCTTGTTGTCAATTTGAGGACTGAATGTTACTTGCCAGAAGATTTAGTGGGCGCTAAATCTCAATACCATCTTTCATCATACATCACACATCCTTACTGACATTGCCAGGTCAGTAATCTCAGTAAATCATCTACAGCACAAGATCCAAATAACACTGAGTTTCACCTTTTACAATTTTATACAATCTACAGAACATCAGAAATAAGCAACAGATAGTTAAAGTTGAGGTTTGATTTGGATTTCAAGTTGACATTTAGGTATTGCCTTTGAATTTTGGGGAAAAACATATGTGCAGTGCAAGTAACTTTCATTTTGTTTACAATTAAAAAATTTTCCATTTATCATAAAAATTCACCTTGAAATAGAAAAAAGGATCAACCACTTCTTTATCCTGTGTTTTATTTTGTCAATGAATGTTTATTCTTCTCATTTAATCTAAAAATTGCACATGGCACTGAATTTATCATAGCTGGAAATGTGCTGGTTCTTGAAGATGAGTTGGAATAAAACATGTTAAATTGCCCTTCCTAATCCAGTGGGATTGCCTTCATTCACATTTTGTTGAAGAATGTATTCTGGAATGTACTGTTCCTGAATTATTTGTCATAGCCAAAAATTTTCACATCAATATTTCACAGATATGGTCCTAAAACTTTGATCAGGCACAAACCTGTGCTGCACTGTCATTCTACTCCAGTGCAACTGGTCATCATGACCAGGAAATCTCCTCCTTGGTGCTCAGCTGACCAGCAGCTAAGTAAAAGAGCAACAATAATAAGAAAAGTCACAAAGGATTGCATTTTCTTACCCATAATGAATGAAATAATAATAGACACTAGCAGAGACAGAAATATTTTAATAATGAAAGACCTTGACTATCTTGCCAGCATCTTGTTACAATCAGATATCACAGGCTTGAGCTGTAGGACTTCCTGTCAATCAAATCTGTCAGATTCAGATGTAATGAGTTTCATTGCTTCCCACTTGGCTGCAAGTTAGAACATCTAGTAATAACAGGATATGCCACTGTCATTCTGCTGACATGGTCATCTCATTTTGCTATCTATTAAATATTGCATATTTAAATATTGTGCTTGTTTTCTTATTTCCTTAGGGGGAATATAACATGGAACACCTTCTTTTCCTAACTGGAGGTAGTCATTTATAGGTGAGAAGCTTGAGGGAGAGGATTGGGTAATTAAAAAAAAAAGTATGTTTTAAAATGTGGCTATGAAACATACGTTAAAAAGTAATTAGAACTGACTATCATGCACTTTCAGCACATAAAAGAATGCATTCATTCAACTCAGCAGTTGACAACCACAATTACACAGGCTAATAGTGATCAAAAAAGAGGACCATGGACCCACCACTGAACTGTCATTGCCTGAGGCAATTCAGCATTAAATAACAGTGGGAGATTGATGGCATCTGCATTAACACACGACCTAACCATTACAGTTGATAAACAAGGATAAACAATAATATTGGAAATGTCAATTGCAAAGGAATCATATGGGATTCATAATTTTATTCTGTGCCCTTTAACATAGATTAAAAGAAGGTAGAGTTGCAGTATTTATTTTCTGCTTAACCTTAAACTGCAGGAGGTCATAAATTTTGAAGTTGTATTTATTGAATTGTTAATCCAGCACACTTAACTTTCTGAGAAGTGTTAACTTTAAGTCACTAGATGAGGGCAGAGAAAGCAAGAAGGAAGGGAAAGAAAAATGTATTGAAACAATGGGTTGAAAAATACTAATAATAAAGATGCTGGCATGTTTTTACAATTTTTTTTAACTTTTAAATTGAATAATGCCTTCTTTAAAATGGAAGGTAAAGGAATTTTATTGCATTATGTTAACAAATTTGTTACTAACAGCACAATTTCAAACCAACACAGTATTCCTGTCTACATTTGGACATTGTTAGAAATAAAGTTTATTTTGTTTTAAAGGATCAACAATAAGAGAATTTTAGAATTTTGACCATTTTATCTTTATCTTCATCTGGTGAGAAATGTGCTTTCCTTTTTTAGATCCTGTTAGATTTCTGGGCTTTAACTTTTGAGAATACTAGTAAGCAGCCAGAGAAATCTCTACAATCAATTTTTACTGAACAAAAGCACAAAAAAATATTTATGAGGGATATTTGCATGACTGGGATTTATAGTGAAATATGAGTTACATGTTTCTCAATGATCTTTCTCGTGTGCATTTTAAACTTGCTGAATGTGACTTCTTCATATTCAAACAATATTGTAAGAAATGCGGAAAATATGGCTAAGGTGATGTATAAAATCTCAAAGAGTAAAAAAAAATCAATAGGAGCATGTTTGACAATAGAACAATTTGCAGTTAAATCAAATCAGGTGTATATTTTAAAGCAATTTTATCTTTAAAGATGTTACTTCCCTCCCTGGAGCAATTCTCAGTCCATTTCATAAATACAGTGAACAGCTCTTGTGCAGCTAGAAAATACCATTTGTCCATGTGCTTATGTCTGTTGCAACCCCAGTGAAATTTTTGCCTTCTGCTACACCTGATGCAAGCAAGTTAGTATTACAGCACTTAGAGGTGATCACAGTGGAATCGATATTATTTTGTACATACTGCAAAGGTATTTTCTCTTCTCCCTCTCACAGAAACCCTTGATATTGCACTAGGCTCGCCCAGCAGGCGTGTTTCCCATGGGGGGTGGCACATAAAAAGGGGTGGGCGCCCATCCCATCACCTTGCTGGCCACCCCCGAGCTCGCTCCTATAATATGGGGGTGGAGGGTACGGGCATGTTTGTGGGTGGGCAATGAAATCTGCAGCCTGCAATGCCATATTTAAATGAATAATTAAGGGTAAATTAGGCTTGTTATCGAGCCAATTAACCCTGATAATAAGCTGCCCATGCCATGAAGTGTTTGGCATGGACAGCAGGGCGAAAACGGGGAAGCCCGATTTTTAAACTTTAATGTTTAAAGGGCGGGGAGGAAGCTGGGGTGGGGGGGGAGGGATGTTGCTCTTCAGGGGCTGCCTTTGGTTGATTGTGGTCGGGGGGGGGGCCTCCTTAGATTGAAAACCTCCCCTTTCTTCCTACCCACCCTCTCCCTTAAACCCATCTCTTCACCCCCTCCCCGCCCCTCTCTCCAACCTGCCCAAACCCTCCCACCCCAAGGTCCCAGACTTACCTGCTCTGGGGATCCATGGGCCTTGATCTTCTTTTCCTTTTGCTTCCCCAGCAGTGGCCATTGATACCTTCCTGATGCTGCTGGGACTGATGGAGCTGCTGGCCAAATCGAATTGGCCGTCAGCTCCAGAGGGCAGGACTTCCTTCCCAATGAGGGGCGGAGGTCCCACTCGATCCTCGCTAGTACGCCCCACAGCGCTTTTGGCTGAGGGGCAGATCGGCGTGGAGCATGTCGACTTCTCTCTGATGTGGTTTCCTGTGGTGGGGGTGGTGGGGGGTGCTGGGCTGTCTGCCCTGTTTTATTCTCCACATTGAAACTAAACTGCACAGATTATTTCCAATTAAAGTATATATCAAAATTATACTTTTTTTATTCCTCGTTGTATATTTTGAGAAGTGCTATTTTCAGAGCCAAGCCAGTGAATTGCCAAGTCATCTCGGTGGGCAGCTTGTTAATATTTAAATGAAGGTGCACTAATTCCCGCTATCACTGGGGAATTTAAAGATGAAAGTGCGAAATGCAATCTCTGAATGATATTATCTTTTTTACAAAGCTAGGGTGTCAAAACAAACATTATTTTAAAATGAGCAATAATAGTTTTTTTTCACACCCTTTTAGATGAAAAAGTGTTACAATGAAATAGTTGACAGCCCAACAAGAAAATAGAGATATGTCACCTCTTTTCCTATTGTCTTGAAACTGGGAAAAAAAATCTGCTGGACCTACAGATAAGTATTTTTAAAATACTGAGTAAAATCTTCACCTTTGAAAAGATTTTGAGACTTGCCTTCCTCTAGCTGGTAAATTTAATGAAAAAGTAAATGTGAAAAGCAAGGAAACAAGTTCAAAGCAGCACTCGGCTTTATTTTTGAAACACAAACCAGAGGATCAGGTTTAAGAATTAAGAATTAACCATCCTAATGTGTAGTTTTGCACAACAGGAGAGCAAATTGGGAATCTGTGCATGGGAGTCATACCATGCCCCATTTGGTTTTCTATCCATTAAAAATAATGTGAGGAAGATCATTAGAGATTTGGTGACCTATGTGTGTGAATGCACTCCCGCCGTGCAAAGCTCTGTATCGGGAACATTAATTCATTAACTCTAGCCTAAAGTTTGTCCCTAGCTAAAATATATTAATGAACATTAGCCAAAATAGGTATAATTAAGGATTCTTAATACTGTTTTGAAAGCTAAGGAAGAGAAACTTGTCTATAAATGCAGTGGGGGTGGGAGATTGGGGCATTAGTGTTGGGAAGGCCTGAAAATTCAATAATAAGAAGGTCAACATTTCTAAGCGTCACCTTCAATGGTAATACACTGAAATTTCTACCCCATAGCTTGGATGCAGTCTTATGGTGCAACTTTTACATTTTGGGATGTCTTTATTTTTTTTTCGAACATGTACAATAGCTGTGTGAATTTTGACCTGTATCCCAATGCCCCAGAGTTGCCTGTGCTTTTGCATGATCCTGTTTGTGCTCACAGGGAGGGAGAATAACAGTAAACAGTCTGCTGCTCTGAAAGACTTAGGCCTATTCCAATACTCTATTCCTATTCCATTTAAAGCTTTCTTCAAATATTTATCTTCTTTTCTCTTTTAAAAATGTCAATGACTTTGACTTCAACTCAAGATAAAAGATAACATTAAACTGTAAATGAACAAATGAATTGCATCAATAACACAATGAGCATTTTACAGTAGTTTTGAGGCCTAGCTAGTCCCTTCTATGGTTATCGATAATGAATAGTTTGCAACTGCAGTGCTAAATAGGGAGAAACTATTCCTGCTGGCTCGTGAGTTAATAACTTGGTGGGGCACAAATTTATCAGCACCAAACGAATGAAGGAAGAGGCTAGAAGAATTCTTAATACTTAATAGGGTTGTTTGGACTTGGACCATCCTCCCAAAACTAATGGTGGAAGCAGAATTCATAATAAGTTTTAAAAGCAGTGGACAAATATTTGAAAAAAAAATAAAGTTTATGAGGAGAAACAAAAGGGCAATGGGACTAAGTATAAAACTCCTTCATGGAGCTGACATGGGTGATGGACCAAATGATTTATTTTTGTGTTGTGAAATGTTATAATTGTTCATTATGATTTATATAATAATCTTATATAGCAATCAGTTTCTTTTTTGCTGTCTGCAGAATCTACCTTGTCTCACCATCTCCCATTGAAGGCTACAGATAGATTTTCTGATTTGAAAAGAATGGATTAAAAGATACCTACACAGAAGTTACTGGGACAAAGAAGATTTGAATAAATATATCATAAATTGCAATACATTCTTGAATAAATGTTGATATTTGAATTGAATAGCTTTGCTCCCACTGTTGCACCCTAACACCCCACCTCAACCCCGACAAACATCCACCATGAACATGTTTCAGAATAAAAGCAAATAAGGGGGATGTGGAGGCATAGTGATATTGTCCTAGCCAGGGATGCCCACATCACATGAAAAAAAAACAATTGTTATTTGAAGAATTATATCAAATTGAGCTGATACATGGGGCTGAATTTTGCCCTTGATGGGTGGGCGGGCCTGACCGACTTGGCGGCGGGCGGGCAGCCGTTCGCTGCCGCCAAAACAGGCCTTGCCGCCATTTTGCGCAGGCGGGCCAATTAAGGCCCACCCAGCAGGTTTGCAACTCCTGAGTACAACGGGAAAATTGAATCGGCGACTGGCGTGTTCAGACTGCCGGTTCCAATGGGGAACCGGAGTCTGTATAAAAAGTGGGCAGGCAGCCTCCTTGAGGCAGTTCACCATGGCCATTCTTAGGGAAAGACGTGGTGGTTTGAGGGCCAGAGGAGGAGTAGGGGGACAGGCTGCAGGGTAGGCCGGGGGGCGGGGGGGGGCCGGCGGGGGGCAATGTGCCCCTCGGTTCTCAGATGCCTGCCTTGCTGTCCTCCTCCAAGAGGTGTCCAACCATCGGGATGTCTTGTTTCCGGAGAATGGGAGGAGGAGGGCCCCCACATCACCAGGCAGGCATGGCAGGAGGTGGCGGAGGCTGTAAGCTCCCATGACGATGTGCTGCAAGTGCTTCAATGATTTGCTGCGCTCTGGAAGGGTGAGTACCATGTCAGCCTTGGCCATTTGTCCCAGTAGATAGCCTTAGCCTTTGAGCCCCCAGCTCCCCTCCAACGTCTTAGTGTCATTCCTGTTTTGGGCATTTGGCGCATGCTGGGTGGGCAAACAGATAGTGACCATGCTTGCATCAGCCTTAGTGGTTGAGGAGAAGATAGGTTCTCCCCACAGCTTATGTTGGTGTTTGTCGCATTTGAGTAGTCTGGGGAAACCTGCAGGAGAGGCAGCTAGGCACATACTCAGAACTCCAACACATGTCTTATTGATGATAATGAGATGGTGGAAGGGGAGCCTCGAGGTGTCGTGGCCAAGAGCCATCTGCTGGCCTCAACGCCGCACCTAGTTGCACCTCCTTGCCAAGGGCGCTAAGACCCATGTGTTATTCAAAGTGATGGATGCCAAGGTGGCCGTTGGGGGACAGAGTTGGGTGCAGCCGTGCTATCTTCTGGGGACTGATCACCAGTAGTGTGGACAGGACCCGCTGGAGGCCTCAGATGGGCCACTGTGGTTGGGGTGCGGTGTGCGCGTGCAGAATATATGAGCGATCAGCCCCAATAAATGCTCTTCTCTGTTCTGCGGGCAAAAACAGAGCACAATCTAAGGGAGCGCCAGTGGACTGGTGGTGGGCACGCTGTGCTGCAGCACCTCACCATCTATGAGGAGCAGGCCATGGAGCTGGGTCGGCAGATGTCGGTGAGGCTGGGGTGCAGTGGCCAGGTATTTGAGGCCCACAGTCCCATTCACTCTGTCTCCCCACCATCCAAAGCACTGATGGTTGCTGCAATCGTTAATGCAGCAACACTGCTCATTCACAGACTGTTATAGTCAGATGTGTGGGTCATACACAAAGGTCCCTCGGCCCCTTGAGGATGCATGTCTCTAACACCTTCCAAAGTTGCCTTATCCCATTTGTGACCACTATGCCCATGGCCTAACATGCCATGGCATCGCTGCTGCACATCCAGAGATGTTTTGCATCTTAGGAGGGTTTGTACCTCCACCACCCTTTCAGGCAGTGCATCCCACATTACTCTGTCCAAAATGTCCTCAGCACTTCACCTGTCAAACTCATGGCACTCAACTTAAATAAATGCCACCACGTTAGTCATCCCTGCGCCAAATGGAAATGATGTCTTCTGCTCACCCGTTCTATGCCCCTCATAATGGTATGAAGGTCAATAATGTGACCTGTCAATCTCCTGTGCTCCAAGGCAAATGTTGCAAGTGTTTGCGATGTTTCCTCATAACTCCAACTCTCCAGGCCAACATGCATCCAGGTCAGGAACCTCTGCACTCTCCCCACTCCAATGCCATCCCTCCCATGAAGTGCAAGTCACAATTGGATGCAGAAGTGTAGTTGTGGCCTCGACAATGTTTTCTGCACTTGCAACATCAACTCCCTTTTCCTACATTCTATTCCTCGTCGAATGAAGGCAAGTCTGGCTTTGACCTTGTTAAACGCCTTATGTTCCTGTTCTGCTACTTTAACAGGTCTGCCCAGCAAGATCCCTGTAATCATCATGACTTCTCACGGTCCTACCATTACTCATGTATTCCCAAACCTAGCTTGTCTTGCTCAAGTGCTTAACTGAACACTTATCTACATAACATTCCATGTGGCATTCCTTAGGCTATCTGACCAGCCTGTCTGTATGCAAGTGTAATGTTTGGGCCTTTTCTTGACCATTTACCACCCCACCAATGTTCGTCCCCTTAGGTTCTTGAAGGGTAAGCCACTTATGAGGCTGGGTGGAAAGGGATGAAAGGTGTTACTGACTGAACGCTAACTGATGCACTGTCCTTGTTGTTAATTTCAGCATCACCACCGCATGGCCGCCCCCAAAATGTCTGGAGCGTCCCCCTCCACAACTGAGGCCAAGACTTGTAACTCGCATCACATCCTTTCAGCGAGCCAGGCACCATCGCAGCGACAAACACTTCGGTGGGGAATATAATGTCGGCCAGTGTCCTGGAGAAGGCACTTTCACAATCGCTGGAGGAGACGGCACGGACAGAGAGTGTCGATGGCACCAGCAGCAGGAGGACTGCAGGGGACCAGGCACATGCTGAGTCCGGCAGTGATGATGTGCCTCTGGAGATTTCATCAATGCAGCAGCTGCAGTACAAGCGGCAAGGTGTGCAGGAGCATCTGGCCGGGTTGCATGAGGGTGTGCTTCACTTGGTCTCTATGGTGGAGGAATCCAGGCAGAGTGTCAGTGATGGCATGAACCTCAGGACAGAGCTTCCAGCTTCCTCCACTGAGAGATTGGTGACTCTCATGGAGACGGGCTTCCAGTGGATTGAGAATCTTCTGATTGGGTTACACTCTGACCTGCAAGTCCTCACAGCGCTAATGGCCACAGGTGGTCATTCGCAATGTGGGAGATGTTCTGGGCCCCAAGTGTCACCGCTCGGTGCCCATCCATCTACAGTGAGCAGGGAGGTCCAATGTGACCTCATGTCGGCGCAGCAGCTGCCTGTCATCGCTGTGAGCTCCTCTCAGGGCGCTCTGGATGAGGGCAGCAGCTCTTCTGCGCCTCTGCCAGTGACCGTTGCATCCGTTGAGGCTGTGACAACTGGGGAAGTGCCAGTTCTGGAACTGGCCACTCCCTCCCAGGCGGGACCATCACAGGCTGCACGGGCCAGAGGACACCCACCAAGGTCATCTAGGCCAACAGGACAGCAGAGTCAGCAGGCTGTCTCACAAGCCACTCCGAGCGATGGGCGGCACCTAGACATAGCACCCGCAAATGTAAGCATAAGACATGTTGGGCACTCCACGGGTTTGTCACTGGTGATTTTGTGTTGGCCCTAGATTAGGGAAAAAAATAATTATGTACATCTGAACTGCGTTTGTGTTTTATTTTGGACTGAATAAAGTCCACTTTTCTGACCATGGCTGAGGGTGTTTCCTTTGTGCTGCATTTGTATATTTCACAGACATCTCATGAGTGTTTGAGTGGACACTAATGTTTCTGTACTAAGCCCTTAGTTGCAGCTGATGATGTAGAAGATGTAGCACCTAAGTGACACATGTGGAAGCGTCAGGCAATGCTGGTCCTGCTGATCGATGTATGTGGAGCTAGCTGAATGTTCATTGGATTAAATTGTCCCGGGTGTCTCTGCCTCCTTGGTATAGTAGCAGGTCGGCGTGTTGCCCCTCAGCATTGCCCTGTTCTTCCTCATCCTCTGAGCCACTCTTGGATTCATCATGTGCAGCCTCATCCAGCGTGTCAAGGTCTTCATCGTCAACTGCATCCCCTCTTTCCAGCGCAAGATTGTGCATAACACAGCATGCTACCACTATCACAGAGACACGATCTGGGGGGTACTGGAGTGTGCCCCTCTGCAGACCAGGCAACAGGAGCGCATCTTGAGAAGACCGATGGCTCTCTCCACCACAGCCCTTGTGGTGCTGTGGCTCCTATTGTAGTACTCCTCAGCTTCTGTTCTTGGATGGCAGAGAGGCGTCATGAACCACCTTCTGAGGAGATAGCCCTTGTCACCCACCAGGCAACCATCCAGCCGAACTGGAGCACTGAAGAGCCCCAGCATCTGGGAGTGTCTGAGGATGTAGGCGTCGGGGGAGCTGCCTGGGTACCTTGCACAGACTTGCAGAATCTGCATCCTGTGATCACACACTATCTGCACGTTCATGGAGTGGAAGCCCTTCCTGTTGACAAAGGCAACGGGCTCACCTGCTGGTGCCTTGATGGCCACATGTGTGCAGTCTATTGCACCCCAGACGCGGGGAAACCAGCAATGGCCGCGAAGCCTCTGGCTCGCTGTGCCTGACTTGCCTGGTCGCAGTGGAAGTGGATGAAGGTCAATGCACATCTGAACAGAAGGTCTGTAACCTGCTTGACACAAGTGTGGACAGCTGATTGGGAGACACTGCAAAGATCACCCACCGAGCCCTGGAAGGAGTCAGAGGCATAGAAGTGGAGGGCAACCGTGACCTTCAGAGCCGCTGGCATGGGGTGTCCTCCCACACAGTTAGGGGAGGTCTCAGGGCCAATAATCTGACAGATATAGTTGACTGTTTCCCTTTACAGACGGAGCCTCCTTCGGCACTGCACCTCAGTTATATTGAGGTAGCTGCTTTGCCGCCTGTATACCCTGGCAGCAGGATAGTGGCATCTTCTGCAGCCCTTTCCACCTTGGACACCCTCTTGGCCCTGCACCCCTTGTGCCTGCACCTGGCCTCCCAAAGGTGGCTCCCCTGGAGGCTGATTGTCCAGTCCTGGCCTCCTCCTTATTCTATCCCTCCCTTCCTCCTCAGAGGAGCTGCCTCCTGTGGAGATGTCAGAATCCATAACCAGGCTCAATGGAGGCCTCTGGAAAGCTGCAGACCTGATAAAGATTACTGCCTGCAGACTGGTGAGCTGAAGCTTCAAAGTACAGAGAAAGCTCTTGGATATCGATCTGAACTGCTAACAATCACACAGGCAAGTTTAAAACACTTTCTGCATTAAATACTTCAGAAAAAACATGAACAACCCCTCTGAGCCCACATATCCAGCCCGTGGATGAAGTTTGTTAAAAAATCAGTTACCCACCTGCCCGCTGGGCCCGTGCGCTGAGGCGAAGAAAGCACGGGCTCCTCAAAATCGGCATCAGTTGCCGAGTTAATGGCCTTAACAAGGCCTTTAATTAATAGCGGGTGTGCATTGCTCTGCATTGTGTGCCGCCCACCCAAATATCGCGATGCCACGCCCTGATGTCGGGACCCTCGCGCGACATCAGCGTGCGACATTTTAAGCGTTGATGTGCGGACTCCGCCTCCCGCACGCCAGCCAGAAAATTCAGTTCATGATTTCTAAGGGTTAATCAGTTTTTTAAGCTCTATGTGCTGTAACAAAGTTAAATAAGCCAATAGAATATTAAATTTTACACAAAAATGCACCTTTTTTCTTACCCAGCTATTAGTAGGCACACAGAATAGTTGAGTAACATCACTCATAAGCAAGTCACCTCAGGCAGTGGATCTACTACAACTGAAAGAATTGCTAAGGGATCATTAATAAGTAGTGCATGATGAGACTCAAGGTCAGCAGAGAGGCTGTGAGCCATGTCTCCTGACACATGTTGACCAGGACAGTAAGTCATTCATTTGCACTGTGTCCTCAATTTTTATCCCACAGTATCCTTTTAAATATTTATAGGAAACAGTCATTCTACTTAATTTATTTACGTGTACCTTTGCCAAAGGAGTAAACCTTTTGGGCAGAATTGTCCAGTTCCATTGGCTTCGAGTGTTATTATGGGTCCAAGTGGACAATATGGCGAGAAGGCCAAAAATTGGTTTTACGTCATCAGATTATCCTCTCTACCCGTCAATAGTAGGCCACGTTTCCTGGCCGCACATCAGGAACCTCATTTCAATACTTTAGCATCTCTTTATATACCTTGTTCGCCGGAATCATCCCTCCATGTTAAATTTACTGCCCATGTTGTTGTGACTTCAAACAGCGTGCTCTGAGGGGAACTCGGAGGTGAGTGCACAAAGCTTTGCGCAGCGCTCCCAAGCATCACTTGTAGGGCACAAAGGAAGAGGCACTGTGCATTCGCCGGGGGCACAGGCAAGTTGCTTTTTCCTGCCTGGCATTCAGTGCAGTTCTAGGGCAAGGGCTCCAGCACATGTGAGGCAGGGATGGTGGTGGTGGGGGCATGGTAGCACAGACTGAAGGAAATACACAAGCACGTACAAGAGAGGGGGAGATTGAGGGAAGCGGCCACGCACTTGGAGAAGCTTGTCAAAAGTGAGCATTCCTCCACAGCTGAAACTGTTCAGCAGCAGCTCCATTGCCATGCTTGGAGTCGGGCCTCTGAAGCATTTCTGCCTACTCAAACAACGCAAAAGCATGAAAGTTCCACCAAATGCTCCAGGACTTTTCACTCCTCGGGCACAGACTGCAAATTAATGGGCATTTTTGGGGGAAGCAGAACAATTGGCCGACTGGGCAAGATGTAGAATCCTCTTGCATAAGGTGGCTACTTCTCTAGACCCAGGGTCTAGGGATGGTGCCTGCCATTCCTGCAGATAACTGAGAACAAATGTCGCCGAAAACTGTGCATGTCTCGGGAATTCACAGATGCCACCTGCTGCAGGATTTGATGCCACGGGGAAATGGAGGACATGGATTGCCAGTGGCTGTGAAAGTGACCGCGGCGCTCAACATTTACGGCAGTGGCTCCGTTGAGGGCTCCACAGGTGACGTGTGCAGAATTCCATAAGCCCCCAAGTAGATTTACATCCAGGAGGTTATAGATGCCATCTTCACGAAGGCACAGAACTTTGTGTATTTTGACCAGGATCAGGGAACCCAGGAAGCAAGAGCACTGGTATTTGCATAGATCTCACGTTTTTTCACAGGTGCAGAGTGCCATTGACTGCACTCACATGGTGCTTAGATTCGCATGGCAACATGTCAACCGCAAAGGCTTCTACTCGCCGAATGTTCAGCTGGTGTGCAACCAGCACAAACGCACCCTACATGTCTGTGCATGATTCCCGGGGAGCGTCCACGACTCCTATATCCTGAGGGGATGGGAGGGAGTGGACAGTGGTTGGGGAAAAAGAATAAAAAAAGAGATAAAAAAGGGAGGGATAAAAAAAAGGATGAAACAATGAATAACTGAATAAAAATCAAAACGTGTAAATAAAAAAAAAATACATTTTAAAAAAGGGATTACAAAAGGGGTGGGGATGGAGGACAGAGTTCATGGTCTGAGATTTTTGAACTCAATATTAAGTCCGGAAGGCCGAAAAGTGCCTGCTCAGAAGATGAGGTGCTGTTCCTCCAGTTTGCATTGGGCTTCACTGGAACAATGCAGCAGGCCAAGGATGGATATGTGGGCATGAGAGCAGGGTGGAGTGTTGAAAAGGCAAATGCCAGGGAGGTCTGGGTCATGCTTGCGGATAGACCGAAGGTGTTCTGCAAAGCGGTCACCCAGTCTGCGTTTGGCCTCTCCAATGCAGCGGAGGCCACTTTGGGAGCAGCGGATGCAGTAGATCAAATTGAAGGAGGTGCAAGTGGAATGTTTGGGCCCTTGGATGTTGAGGAGGGGGGAAGTAAAGGGGTGGGTGTTGCACCTTCTGCGATTGCCTGGGAAGAGGGTTAGGTGCTGGGGTTGATGGAGGAGTGGACCAGGGTGTCCCGGAGGGAACGATCCCTACAGAGTACTGACGGGCAGCGTGAGGGGAAGATGTATCTGATGGTGGCATTATACTGTTTGGTGGAAATGGCGGAGGATGATCCTTAGAATGTGGAGGCTGGGCGGGTGAAAAGTGAGGACAAGGGGGACCCTATCATGGTTCTGGGAAGGAGAGAAAGGTGTGAAGGCAGTGGGGGGGAGATGGGTTGGATATGGTTGGGGGCCATGTCAAGCATAGTGGGTGGGAAACCTTGTTTAAGGAAGAAGGAAGACAGTAATGAAGTTGGTGGGCATCCCCTGGAGGGCCTAGCTTGCTTCGGGTATCTTGCTGCGGGCCAGCTGCACACTCCTTGGCCTGTGGAGCTGGAGCTGTGTAGGTCACAGGAAGAGGGGATTTGGATCGGCTGGACATTCCTGGAGTCATCTGGATGGATGGCCCCGGGGAATTGAGCTGCTGGTCCTCCTCCCTATGGGTGCCCAAAGGCCCCTGGCTGACTCCTTGAGGAGAAGAGGAAGCTGGAGTTAGGTCGAGCTGCCCTGCACCCTTCTCACATGGCCAACTATGGTGTCAGTGATGGAGTTCAGCCCGTGCAGGACCAATGTCCTGGATCATGGTCTCCATGGCAGTGCCATCCTGCTGGTGTTGACCTCGATGTGTTGGCATGCTGGTGCTTACAACTCAGACTGAAGGTAGACGGACTCCTCCATTGTCCCTTGCAATCTGAGGAGAACACCAGACATCCCTTCCTGATGTTCCCATGATTGTCTTTGTAATTCCAGAGTCCAGAGGCCTGAGGGTCATCATCTGACTCGGACTCAGCAGGCTCCTTGCCTCCAGCAGTCCTCCGAGTGCCAGTGACCAAGATGTTCCTGCCTCCATCTGCTCTGTGACAGATTGTGTGATATGCTCACCAGATTGTGATCATGAAGCTAATCTACATCTAGGTCCCACTGAGGTTTGTCCCGCTTTGTCGGTGGGGTGGGTGTGGGTGAGCGCCGTGACAGGTCTTCACTGGTGCTGCCCTCAGGGTTCACATCCGAGGTGCTCTCGGGGCTGAGGTTGGGGTCCTGTTTGCCTAAGGGTAACATGTCGGATGTGCCTAGAAGAGAAAGGAGATTGTAAGTGTTTGGCAGCTGTTGTGTTGAACATAAAACAGTGGACTCAGAGTAGCATTGGGAGAGGGATGATGTGGTGCAGGATCCTCACACGGGTGTTTAACACTGATCTCGCCGACCTAAGCAGGAATGGTCGACATCCTGTCCGGCAAGCACCAACGCATGACTCTCGAAAAGAGTGAGGACCTTGATGTCCGGCACTCCACTCCCAGTCTGGGACCTCTCCTGGCGATTTTGCGTGACCTTGTTCCGCTTAAAGACAGATGGAGAGAGTGTGAGCAAGGTGCATGCCAGGCCAAATGAGAAGGATGCCAAGCATGCGTGTGTGCTGAGTGCAGCCATAGACGGGATGTGGAGACGATCTCCAGAGGAGATGAGGGCAGGTGGAGATGTGAGGGTGTGTGTGAGAGAGTGAGTGGTGACGTCCCTTGAGGCATGAGATCCCTATGGATATGTGATGGGTTTGGGACTGTGTGTTGAGAGCAATGAGGGTTGAGTTACTCTGGCGGGACTGATGAGATCATTCATCCTCTTCCTGCATTGGATGGCCGACCTCTTGTGTGCAGTGTTGGCTCTGACCACCTCTGCTACCACCTACCAAGCTGGAGTGGTGAGACTGACATGCCCCCTGTGTCCAGAGCAGGGGTGGAAGACTTCACGGCCTCCATGGCACCCAAAAGGTGGCCCATGGATGCATCACTGGATCATGGGGCTGCAATTCTCCTGGCTTTTGGTGCCATGTCTTGACCAGAGCAGTCTTGGGCTGCAAGCATTGAGAGGTGTGCACGCGGCTGCATTTTAAATATGGCACCCAGCATGAGGAAGCAGTGAGCAAACAGTGTTGTGGGCTAATCGGTGGTTACCCGTCAGTGATCCGGCGTGTTTCGCGTGACCGCATAATTTATGAGATGGGAAGGAGACAATACGGTGTGAAAACCCACCATTGCAGCTGATGGGTGAAATGATTTTTTCACGACCACTACCGCCCTTAGTGCAAATCTGGGACGATTCTGCCCTTTGTTTGGTGGTGCCATTTCTGCTTTTCAGTCAGAAAGTGAAGGGTTTTGAATCATGCTCTGGAAAGTGTTGGTGGTATTGGGTGTGCCCTATCATGTGGTTGTGATGCCACATGAAGCTAATTAATCTATTAGCTGTTCTATAGATAAGTAAACCCATGGAAAGAGCATTGTTGATATTGTAAATACTTCACAGGTCTCTCCAAGGGAAGAATGAGAAGAGACAAAAACAGCAACCCCTTTCATGCTATTGTGATTTTTAAAAAAAAAATCAAAATATGTTTTCTAGAGCACATCTCATGTCCTTGCAATGACTGACAGCAAGTCCAGCCTGTTCTTGTTGATTGATAAATGAATGGGATTTTGTAATGTTCTATGGGCCTGTTATTTAAACATTTCCACACCACTTTTGATGAACAAAACGTTTATCATTTATACTAAGTGCCCACTTGAGATGTACAAAATGAGCACTCCTACAAGTGTAATGTAACGAGCCAGTTTTCTTTTGTTCATTCAAAGTTGTGCACGCCCACAATTATAATTCGGGTTTATTAATAATCAACGACAAGAGTCTGTGCAACAATTCATTTGGGAAAAGGGAAAATTGACTCTATAGAACCATAGAACCATAGAAAAGTTACGGCACAGAAGGAGGCCATTTGGCCCATCTTGTCCATGCCATTGTGTGGCCAGTTGATAACATTAAGCTTATGATCATTCATTTAAATTATTGGCAACTAGTAAGTCCAGTAGCAAATGACTCAACTACAATTGTAAGATAGAAATATGGCAACAAATGTTTTATAGGAGACAGTTAAACTGAAGTCCTCAGGTGGATGTAAACAATCTTATGCACCACTTGATGAAGATCAGGGGCATTTGCTGAGTATCCTGGCCAACATTATCTCTTAACACCAGCAAAAAATAGATTATCTGATGTTTATTTCAGTGTTGTTTGTGGCACCTTGCTGTGCACAAATTAGCTACCTCAGTTCCCTGTATTGCGACAATGACAACACTTCAGCAATTTATTGGCTGTGAAGGACTTCAGCCCGTCATGATGTAATGAAAGGTGCTATATAAATGCAAGCTTGTTCAGTGGCTAAGTAACTCTTTAATTAAGCGAATTAATACTGAGCTGCACAGATCAGGATGCTCAGAGAAAAATTGGTTGGTGCTAAGTTAGTGGATCTCAGCCAACTTAGTGCATGGGCATTAACAATGATTTCAGTGTTCCTGGGACAAAGAGATGAAAAAAAGATCAGCCAGATTGTTAATTACTGATTAATGCTAGAAAGTGCACTTGGGTGGCCTTTGGATGAGGGTATGATCAGACTGAGACGTGATGCTTCCCATGTTTAAATACCTACCCAACACTCACTGGCTGACATGTGAAGGATAGCCACTTGCTTAATGTATTGGAGGGCAACTGGTAAGTAAACAGTTTTACAACGGGATGAATCATTAACTTAAGAAGAATTGAGAAAGGAAATAGTTTTCTGGAGCTCAGGAAAGCAAAAGAAAAAAATTGGCCTCTTCATTTTTCCTTTGTTAAAGTATGATCCGGATCCACGTTTGGTAGCATTCCTTCCTAAAGTTCATGCCAAGTCCTAAAATATCATCCTTTATTGTCAAACTAAGTGAATATAGCCTAGTTATTATTGTGGGTTTATAATATTATAGCACTCAAAGATTTGATGCAAGTCACAAGCAATTCCTATTGTTTTTGACTGCTATGCTTCATTAGCAGAAATGTCACATGCATTTAACCCCAGAAGTACTAGTCCCATGTGAGGCTGATTAACTTTTAATGTTTCCTCAGGGCAGAAACATTTAGAGAGTTAAAGAGCTTTCTCTTGTATTGTGAAAATAACCTATTTTTGTGGTCCTCTCAAGATTATTTTCTTAAATGTATATAGAGCCGATTTGAAAGCTTCAAGATCAGTGACAGGAATTTGAAGCCAAGCAAAAAAGAAATGAGAAAAAATAAAGTGCAATAGCTGTGTGAATTTTGTTGTTATAGTTGCAATTAAAAGATTCAGTTTAGACATTTTCCAAAAATCTATTTTATACAAACATTTGGGAAGCTCCTGACCTCTACTGAATGCATGTTTCTTAACATTTGTTCCCTCCTTTTTATTTATTTGTTCATGGGATGTGGGTGTCACTGGCTGGGCCAGCATTTATTGCCTGATCATATTCCAAACACTTTTTCCTCCTTCTAACCGGGATTCACTATGAGCTATATTGTTCAAGTGTATCTTTTAAGAACCCATGAATGATAAGCAATATTTAGATAATTATTATAAGTTATGTTAAGATCTTTGCTTCTAAACGTATTGAATCTTGGATGACCAGATGTAAATCACTCAGATGCACATTGTCACCAACTCATCTGAGGACAGTATGTATACCAGCATAATGCAAGCTTTATGGAACCATAATGCTTTCATGTGTTCATTTGTTTTAATCAACCATTCATCTAGAAAAGCAATTGTATTGTCATTCAGCCCTGCTGAACCATCAAGAAGTGTCTAGAACATTTTATGTAATGAACAATAATTAGATACACTTTTGGATTTCGCCATCCCCTTTTTTTAATAACATCTGTAGAATTTAGTCTCTTCAAAGATGTCTGCTTTTGCATCAGGGTGGAACAAGTGAGCAGATTGTACTGAAAAGGATTAGCTTACGAGGTTGTAAGTGCAAAACTATTGGAAAATAGCATGTTAGCTTCACAATCAGCAGAAAACGTAGGAAGATAGCCGACCTTGAATAATTCATGGCCAGAATTTTACATCTTGCATGCGGGCGCGCATGCCCGACCTGAACGGGTGTAAAATTGTGCACGATGACATCATCGTGCACTCCTGGGATATTTTGCTCATGCAAAAAATTGGAACAGTGCCCCCCCACAACAATTAAGCGGGCAATTAAGCTCATTAACAGCCCATTTGTAAGCGATTTTTCATCGCCCGCCCAACCGTACGGTTGGCAGATGGACCAATCGGCCCATTTTTGATGAAACCTCATCTAATCTCCGTTAGGATGTAAAACAAGAAGTCATATCTGGGGACAGCTTTTTTATGAGGTGTGCTTTCAGGTGCCTATTGTGTTGCATGAATTTTTTTTTTGCAGCTTTTTAGTGCTTCATTTAATTATTTGCTGGTCTGCAGCTCCCTGAGGCCACTCTCTGCCTTCAGGGAGCTCAGTGAAAGTGCTCACCAACACCAGCGGTAACGTCAACGCCCGCCCTCTTCCCACCCCCACCAGCAGTGCTGGGCCTTTCCCAGGACGTGTTTCACGCTGGCCAATTAACAACCAAGCCAGCATGAAATTGGGGTTGGGGGCCAATCATGGTCACGGGACCATTTCCCATCCACTCCTGGGCTCGCCAATTGCCTGTGTCCGATGACCACAAAATTCAGTCCCATGTCTGTTGCGAATGATATGTAATCATCTTTCCAATAACTTTTCGGTTGTAAATATGTGCACATAAGTGTCATTAAAAAACATGAAATATACAATTAAAATTGCTTAGCAGCCACACATTTAGCTGATTTTTACTTAATTTTACTGGCAGAAATAAATATCCTTAAAGTTTATCAAAACGATGATGGTAAGATAAATTTAAATATGTTTCTCAGTATCATTACAGCTCAGGACACATTTCTACACCTGTGAATAGGGGACTGTGTTGTGCTTGCTTTAGGCTGCCCCTTTTTGATTGCACATACACCTCTATTAATGCTCTCCTTGCAAGATAGCCAGTGTGTTCATGTATGAACGCGTTAATATGATTATGTGATTATATTCATGCTGATGTATGTGTCTTTGCAGCTAGATAGGTGAATTTGGGTTAGCCTGCGTTTTAGCAGAAATGCTTTCTTTTGTTAGATGTGCAACCAAGCTCTGGCTATGAATTTTCTGACTTTAATTTTTCACCTTCTTATACCAAATTATGTTTTACAGTAGCTGCTGACTGTCTTTATCACATCTATTAAAATATTTTTTGACACTTTTGACACGTTTTATAATATTTTACACCATCAACAGTGCAAATTAATCTGTTATTAATATCATACCTTCAGAACCTATATTATTTTCATCTTGATTACTGTTTTACCTCTGCAATGTTTCCTCTTTATTCAGCATGCCCATTGTAATAACATTAAAAGAATGAATATTAGTTTATAAAATAAGGCCATCATACATTATAAAGGATAGTACACATTTTTGGCTGAATTTATGCTAATACATTGATTTTGTGATCCATAAACTATCTTGTTTTATGATGAAATCTGAGTGGCTGTCTAAAAATGGCTTTAACTGACTGCCCATTGTTTATTATTCTAAATGTATTTTGCTGCAAATAGCTATTTGTATATTTTATGATGTTGCTAAGTTAGAATGTATTAAAATCATAAGAAAATACAGACAAAGGAAAAGTAGTTTGGCACATAAAGGAGTTTCTCTCAGAGACCAGAGCCTGGATTGTGCTCTGAATTAACAAATGTTTTAGTGCAGTTCTAGAATGGTAAACAGAATATTGTTTGTTCTTCAGAGTTACTGTCTACAAGACAGAAGTGAGGAGTATGATGGCATACTTTCCACTTGCCTGTGTGGGTGCAGCTGCAGCAACACTAAAGAACCTCAATACCATCCAGGGGACAAGGGTCTGGATTTTCATCTTCGAGGTGGGTAGGGGGAGTTCGGAAAATCCCTGGTTCAGCCCGCCCACCTTGGGGGAAAGGCAGGATCTTAACTGCGTCATGAAGATATTAATGTATATAATATTATTGGAAATTATTTTAAATTGGACCTGTAGTAAGGTGGTGTCTCTGGTTGTGAGTATGTCTTAATTGGATTAAAGCCAGCTAGTCTGGGTGCTTTGATGAATAGTAGTTTTGAGATGTTAAGCAGTAAGGTAAAGGAGGGTATATTTGCATTTTGTTAAATAAACCATTCAAAGACTGGCGGTGAAATCTTTCACCTAGCTAGGAGACACCAAGCAAAATGTTTATATTACTAATAAAATTGGTACTATGAAAGGGGTTTTATTGTTTGAAGAAGTGGAATTCAAAGGTGATACAATGAGAATTTGCATTCAAAAGGATGGCTAGGTATATACAGAAAAGAGTTTTGTTTATGTGGGTCAGAAATATGTGAGATCTAAG
Source organism: Carcharodon carcharias (assembly GCF_017639515.1). Classification (NCBI taxonomy): domain Eukaryota; kingdom Metazoa; phylum Chordata; class Chondrichthyes; order Lamniformes; family Lamnidae; genus Carcharodon; species Carcharodon carcharias. Next base: position 153,015,143 of record NC_054471.1, read on the forward strand.
CTGCCTGTAAGCCTACAATGGTGCAAAGGAACCAGTTTGCATAGGACCTCATTTTGAATTCATAAAATAAAATGTGCTTTGCCCGGTGTCTGTTTAAGTCTTTGGGTTATTGTTGCCTTGGTGAAAATCGGCCTGGGAATGATTAATTTGGGGATTTGTTTAAAAGTTATTATGGTTGTAGTGTGTAGACATGTGTATGTGTTTAATTCTTTGTTAACTTAATAAATGTTTAATTTAAATGTTTTTAATATAAAAATATTTGGAGGCTTGGTGGTTTCATTTCTGAATTTAGAGCTGCATCTCAAACATACCAATTGAAAATATCGGTGATATAGTTGTTTAAAGTTTCCCTCTGGGATTTTAAATAACTCAGCCTTTACCAACTGCTGTGTCACAACAATTGGGGGTACTTGGTGGGATAGCATTTGTAATTCCTTGAGTGGTTTGGAATTGGTGAACCTTATTGTTACAAGTATGAGAAGCACTTTGAATTCAGGAGTTGGTGAGATTTATTAGAAGTGGTGAGGCTGCAAGATGGCATTGGCAATTGCTAAGGCTTGTCTGGGGGTAGGAGATATAACTCTGATTGTGTTGCAAAAAATAACCAAGAGTAAATTAATAGAGTTGGCAGATAAGTTAAAATTCGGGTTACCTGCGGGGCTAGGAAATCAGATATAATTAAAAGTATAGCACAGCATCTACAGTTGGAAGTGATACCTGACACCAGTGAGTCACAGCTGAGGTAGTGAGACTTCAGTTTGAAATGAAGAAGCTTGAATTTGAACAAGCAAAGGAACTGAAAAAAAAATTGAATTAGAAGCAAAGGAAAGAGAAATGGTTTTTAAAATGGAGCAAGCAGCAAGGCAGGAGAAAGAAAGGAAGCTGAAACCGGAATTTCAGGAAAGAGAGTAAGAGAGTGAAAGAGAATGCCTGCTTAAAAGCTTGGAAGTTTAAAAAAAATCTTGGATTCTGAGGAGAGTTCTGATGATGTAAAACATTTAAATGAAAAGCCAGTAGGGAGATGTTTAGATTTGTACAAGCTCTTCCAAAATTTGAGGAAAAAGATGTTGAAGCATTCTTTATTTCATTTGTGAAGATAGCTAACAGATGAAATGGCTACAGGAGTACTGGACGTTATTATTACAGTTTAAGTTGGTGGGTACAGCGCATGAGGTATATGATTCGATGTCTGTATCAGTGAATTATGATGTAGTGAAAAAGGCTATTTTGAGTGCATGTGAATTGGCTCCTGAAGCATATCGGCAGAAATTTAGGAACATGAGAAAACAGCCTGTGCAAAGTTAAATTGAGTTTGAGAGACAAAGTAATTTTGACCAGGGGATATGGATGTTATAAATAGAGACAACATATGCAGCTTTTAGGGAAGTAATTCTTTTGGAAGAATTTAAAGACTTTGGTAGTGAGAACTCATGTGGAGGAACAGAGGGTTGATTCTGAAAAACAAACAGCAGAGATAGCTGATGATTAAGAGTTAATTCATAGAGCTAAACCTTTTTTGTTGCTCTTTCAAATCGGAAAAGGAAAGAAAGTGGGAAGGTAAAAGGAAGGTAGGTAATCAGGGAATAGAAGGAGTGGGTGGAAATTCCCAGGAAGTTTTTTTCTCAGAATAAAAAGGAAGGTGCTGAGGGTATGGGTGACATTGAAAATTGAAGTCTTTTATTTTTTTTCATTCACAGGGTGTGGTCTTCGCTGGCTGGGCCAGCATTTATTGCCCATCCCTAGTTGCCCTTGAGAGGGCGATGTTGAGCTGCAGATGACACCAAAATAGGTGGGAACATAAGTTACAATGAAGAAATAAGAAATTTACAAATGGATATGGACAGGTTAGGTGAATGGGCCAAAATTTGGCAGATGGAGTTTAACGTAGATAAATGTGAGGTTATCCATTTTGGTTGGAAGAATAAAAAAGGCAACTTATTATTTAAATGAAGAGAAACTTCAGAATGCTTCAGTGCAGAGGGATCTGGGTATTCTCGTGCATGAATCGCTGAAAGCTAGTATGCAGTCACAGCAGGTAATAAGGGAGGCAAATGGAATTTTGGCATTTATAGCTAAAGGAATAGAGTATAAAAATAGGGAAGTGTTGTTGCAACTGTACAAGGCATTGATGAGACCGCACCTGGAGTACTGTGCTCAGTTTTGGTCCCCTTACTTGAGGAAGGATGTACTTGCGCTGGAGGCAGTTCAGAGGAGGTTCACTATATTGATTCCAGAAATGTGGGGCATGTCTTATGAGGAGAGATTGAGCAGTTTAGGCCTATACTCGCTAGAATTTAGAAGGATGAGAGGAAATCTAATTGAGGTATATAAGATGCTAAAGGGGATAGACAAAGTAGACGTGGAGTGGATGTTTCCCCTTGTGGGGCATTCTAGAATGAGAGGCCATAGTTTTAGGCTAAGGGGTGGTAGATTTAAATCAGAGATGAGGAGGAATTACTTTTCTCAATGGGTCGTGAATCTGTGGAATTCACCACCTCAGAGTGCAGTGGATGCAGGGACGCTGAATAAATTTAAGGAGATAGACAGATTTTTAATTAGTAACGGGTTGAAAGGTTATGGGGAGAGGGCGGGAGTTGAGGCCGAAATGAAATCAGCCATGATCGTAATGAATGGTGGGGCAGGCTCGAGGGCTGAATTGCCTACTCTTGCTCCTAGTTCTTATGTTCTTAGGTTCTAGATGTTCCTATTCAGGTTCCAGGGGAGCAACCTGTGGGAGAAGAGGTGCAGGCACAAGAGGCGCAAGGCCAACGGGAAGCCCAAGGCAGAAGGGGCTGCAGAAGACACCAGTATCATGTTGTCAGGGTTTATAGGCGGCAATGCAGCTACCGCAATATGTCTGAAGTGCAATGCCGATGAAGGCTCCATCTTTCAAGGGAGACAATGACCTCCATCTGTCAGAGGCTAGGCCCTGAGATCGGCTCTGACTGTGTGGGCAGACGCCCCATGCCAGTGGTGCTGAAGGTCACAGTGGCCCTCAATCTCTATTCCTCCGGCACTTTCCAGGGGTCAGTGGGGGATCTGTGTGGAGTCTCCCAATCGGCTGTCCACAGTTGCATCAAACTGGTCACAGAAGCTCTGTTCAGGCATGCATTGACTTTCATTCATTACCGTACGGACGAGGTCAGCCAGGCAGAGGGAGCCAGAGGCTTCTCAGTGATTGCTGGGTTCCCCCGTGTCCAGGGAGCAATAGACTGCACACATGTGGCCATCAAGGTGCCAGTGGGTGAGCTGAGTGACTTCGTCAACAAGAAGGGCTTCCACTCCATGAACGTGCAGATAGTGTGTGATCACAAGATGCAGATTCTGAAAATCTGTGCAAGGTACCCAGGCAGCTCCCATGAAGCCTACATCTTCAGGCACTCTCAGATGCCAAGGTTCTTTAGTGCTCCAGTCCAACTGGATGGTTGGCTGCTGGGTGACAAGGGCTATCCCCTCAAAAGGTGGCTCATGATGCCTCTCCGCCATCCAAGAACAGAGGCTGAGCAGCGGTACAATAGGAGCCACGCCTCCACAAGGGCTGTGGTAGAGAGAACCATCAGTCTTCTCAAGATGGGCTTCCGATGCTTGGACCGTTTTGGTGACGCACTCCAGTACCCCCCAGATCGTGCGTCACTGATAGTGGTTGCATGCTGGCAAGGGTGGATGCAGTGGAAGAAGAGGATCTTGCTGCACAGGCAACAGGTGATGAGCCTAGTAGGGAGTCCGAGGATGAGCACAGTGAGGAGAACGCTGAGGGCATAGACACAGAACTGATTAACCTATGTAAGGCAGGGACACCCAGGATGCTTTGATCCTTCCCTCCTTCAGCCAGTGTGATTTTTAGGCCTTGGAGGAGCCTCTCCATGAGAGCTGCCACTCTCTCCATGGAGGAGGCATTGCACTCGGCCATGAGTGTCAATGCAATGCTTATGCTCCACATGGACTCCTCCACAACCGACCCTCACCTGCACCTCAAGCGAGTGACCAACGTGCATCGGTAGAGCACATGGCAATGTTATGCCCACCGAGTGCTGGTATCTGCTCTGGTGCCTGCTTGACAGAGAGGATGTGATGGAGGTGCATGGGGAGCATGGTGGTACTCAGGGGTCAAGGGTGGGCCCTCAGACTTCTCATAACAAAGAGCTGCTGGTGAGCCTAAAAGAGAGAAGAAGGACATGTCATTATTCATGACACTGTCACTGGCACCCTGATGAGACAGAGATATGCATCATGGTTCTCTCATCTTTCGATTATCAATGGGGTTTCCAAGTTCGAGGCTTACATCAATATAGAAACTACACTAGAATGGTAGCAACAACCGACATTCTCACCTCAATGCACTGCACCCTTACCTTCCTTTGGGACCCCAACCTCACTGTGGCTGCTTGACCGAGATGCATGGCGCCTCTCCAGCTCCAGGGCCTCCTGCCCGTATCGCGAGACAATATGGAGGTGTGGGGGTCCCCTGCCAGTCTGCGACCTTTCACTTTGTTATGGGATGTTTTCTCCTGAAAGTACAGAGAAGCATTGATTAGTCCCCCCTAAGCACCAATGCAGCCTGGCCAACTCTACCTGGGGAACACCTTGCAGGCGTTAGCCGATTCATGACCCTGGAGCCGCAAGGCACTCAGTCCAAGCAGCCAGTGCTTAATCCCTAGGCCGGCTCCTGTCTCATTGACATTTGGAACTCACACTCGAACACCCTTGAGGTTCACAGTGGGTATGGTCAGCTCTTAATTGTTCTGCATAGTGACGCATAGCAACAACGTACTCAACCTTCCTGATCGCAGCAGATCGTTGAAGCGCTTCCAGCACTGGACCCATTTGTGCCTCACCATGTCATGGCTGCTGATCCTGGATGTCACCTCCTCCCAGGCCATTTTGGTGAGCTGGTGCGGGGGGGCCCAATCCTCCTGCCCCTGGGAATAAGGGCTCTCTCCTCACTGCCATCTCCTCCAGGAGAGCTGCAAGGCTCTTGTCCAAAAAATGTGAGGCCGACTGCCCCACTGGCCTGCCCTCCCGCCTGCCATTTCCAATTGCTGTGCTCTCCAGTCTCAAGACTTCAGTGTCCTTCTGTGGAAGCATTCCAGGGTCTGTTGAGGCCGCATTTGAATTGGCTGCCGGGGAGCCATTGGACCTGGCGGACATCATTCCCCCACCTCCGCTCATTCCTTGCACAGATTCCAGGCCGTGGATCACAGTAGACGGGCCTTAATTGGCTCACCTGCATAAAATCACAGAGCGCTGCCGATTGCGGGCAGCAGTCAGATCCCTGACATTCCACGCCGGCCTCCACCGATCTTGCACGCCAAAGGTAAATTTCTGTCCCTAAGGAAATACAATCAGATCAGGGGTCAAATTTCATGTCACAGCTGTTTAAAGAAATAATGAACAGTTTATACGGATAAAACAGTTTAAGTCGACGGCTTATCATCTGGAGTCACAAGGAGCTTTGGAAAGATGGCGTCAAACTTTAAAAATATGATGAGAGTGTACTTTCAGGATTATCCACAGGATTGGGATACAGGAATTCCAGTTTTGTTATTTGCTATTAGAGACAGTCCTAGTGCATCGACTGGTTTTAGCCCTTTTGAACTAGTTTATGGTCATGAGGTAAGGGGACACTGAAATTAATTCTTGAGAAATTGTTGGGTCAAAATTCAGAAAATGTTCTCTTGGATTATGATCAAATTTCAGGGAAAGATTGAACAGAGCATGTGAGTTGGCTAGGGAGCAATTAAAGATATCACAGCAAGTGACGTAAGTGAAGGCAGATAAAAAAGCTAAAACTCGCGGGTTTTTTTCTAAAGAGAAAGTACTAGTTTTGTTCCCAGTACTGGATGATTAATTAAATGCAAAATTTAGTGGGCCTTACAGGATTGAAAAGAAATTGAGTGAAGTAAATATTTTAAAAAAAACCCCAGATAGAAGAAAGAAGCAGTGTGTGTGTCATGTAAATATGCTTAAAAAGTACTTTGACAGGGAAGAGGAACAAAAAGAGGTATTAGTGATGGTGGATGATGAGAAAGAGGTAGAAGTACAGGACTCTGAAATTGATTTTCCCTTAATCAAATTAAATAATGAGGAGGTACTTGAAACTTTAAATGAAATATTGAGTTACCTTCCAAGCAAGTGTCAAAGTGATTTGGAAATGCTAAATTATTGTAGTCACACAAACTTATTTGTGGAAATAAATTGGGAAAGACATTTAGCTTTACATGATGTCTCTGTGAAGGTTTCATCTTCAATAAGGCAACATCCTTATAGACTAAATCTGACAAAGTTATCACAAGTACAAAAAGAAATTGATTTCATGCTTCAAAATGATTTAATTGAGTCTAGTTGCAGTAACTGGAATTTGCCTATTATATTACTACTGAAACTAGATGGAACACAAAGACTGTGTGTGGACTATTGAAAGATGAATGTGGTGACTAAAGCGGATTCATATCCTATACCATGGTTGGAAGGTTGCATTGAGAAAGTGGGACAATCAAAATTCATTACAAAGATTGACTTGCTAAAAGAATATTGGCAAGTGTCATTGTCAGAGAGAGCAAAGGAGATATCAACTTTTGTGATGTCAAGTGGACTGTATCAGTTTAAAGTGATGCAATTTGGAATGAAGAATGCACCTGCGACATAGTAATTGCAGGTCTAAGCAATTGTGCTATTTATATTGATGATTTAATAGTTTCCAGTCCTAAATGGCAGGAGCATTTACAGCATCTGGAAGGATTATTTTCTTGATTACAAGAAGCTAATTTGGCGATGAACTTGGTTAAAAGTGAATTTGCAAAAGTACAAGTTACGTATTAGGCCTTACCATTGGACATGGTAAGGTGGCCCTGAGCGATGTGAAAGTCAAGGCTATCATGGATTCCCCAGTGCCTACAACAAAACGAGAAGTTTTGACATTTCTGGGCATGAGTGGGTTTTATCGCAAATTTGTACCAGGTTTTAGCAGTGTGATTGCTCCACTGCTGAACTATTAAAAAAGAACAAGAAATTTCAGTGAACACTGGAGTGTGAAAAGTCATTTGAAAACTGTATTAACTATGACACCAATTTTGGCAGTACCCAATTATGCCAAGCAATTCAAGTTGGCCATTGATTTAAGCAATATAGGCATTGGGGCTGTACTGTTACAAGAAGATGACATTGGATTTGAAAAACCGATAGGGTATATTTCACGGAAGCTGATTGTACAACAGAGGAGCAATACTCGAAAAAGTGACCTTGGGCTTGGAGCTAGCCTTGCAGCATTTTAATATTTATGTTGCCAACAATTCATCAGAAACAATTGTTTATACAGACCTCAATACTTTTGATGTTTTTGGACAAATTTCGAGACAGAAGTGCAAGACTTTTCACGTGGAGTCTATTATTACAACCATTAAACCTATGGATTATACATGTTGCTGTTAGAGAAAATCTGTTCGCAGATGAAAAAACCTGAACACTGAACTGCAGTGATTTCTGTTGATACCAAAGACTTGTGTGTGTGTGTGTGTATATATGTATATATATATATATATATATATATATATATATATAAATAATTATGTTAATGCATGCATCTGATAGTGTGAGATAGGCTATTGAAAAATGAAACCGTCTTCTGGAACTATGACAGTTCATTTTTCAATAGGGAGGGGGATTTCATGAAGATATTACTGTATATAATATTATTGAAAATTATTTTAAATTGGATTTGTAGTAGGGTCGGTGTCTGTGGATGTGTCTGTATGTGCCTTGATTGAATTAAAACCAGCTAGTCTGGGTGCTTTGTTGAATAGTAGTTTTGAGATGTTAAACAGTAAGGTAGAAGGTTTATTTGCATTTTGTTGCATAAACCATTCAAAGGGTCAGGGTGAATTCTTGCACCTAACTAGGAGACACCAAGCAAAGTGTTTATATTACTAATAAAATTGGTACTATGAAAAGATTTTATTGTTAGAAGAGGTTCAAAGGGCCTGGTGATACAATGAGAATTGGCATTCAAAGGGAAGGCTATGTATATACAGAGGAGTTTTGTGTGTGTGTAGGTCAGAGGCATGTGAGATCTAAGCTGCGTGTAAGCCTACAATGGTGCAAAGGAACCATTTGCACAGGACCTCATTTTGAATTTGTAAGATAAAATGTGCTTTGCCCGGTGTTTGTTTAAGTCTATGGGTTATTGTTGCCTTGGTGAAGATCGACCTAAGAGTGACTAATTTGGGGATTTGTTTAAAAGTTCTTATGGTAGTAATTTGTATGTGTTTAATTTCTTGTTTAATTAATACATGTTTAATTTAATTTATATAAAAACTTGATGGTTTCATTTTTGAATTCAGAACTGCATCTCCAACATACCAGTTGAAAATATTGGCTATGGTAGTTGTTTAAAGTTTCCTTCTGGGATTTTAAATAACTCAGCTTTTACCAACTGCTGTGTCAAAATAATTGCTGGGAGCCTGGTGTGAGCTGAAGTCAGGAGGCTGACCCAGGAAGAACTGCAGAAACAGCACAGGGCTGTCAGGTGCCAAGGCAGCCTGTTTAAAAGGCCAACCTCAGAGCCTGGGACTTTGTGCCAGTGGAAAAACCCAACATCTACAAGGCACAAATCAGGAGTGTGATGGAATGCTCTCCACTTGCTGGATGAGTGCAGCTCCCACAACACTCAAGTAGCTTGACACCAGCCAGGACAAAGCAGCCCACTTGATTGGCACCCCATCCACAAATATTCACTCCCTTCACCACCAATGCACTGCAGGAACTCACCAAAATTCCTTTGGCAGCACCTTCCAAATCCACAACCACTACCATCTAGAAGGGCAAGGGAAGCTGACACATGGGAACACCGCCAGCTCAAAGTTCCCCTCCAAGCCACTCACCATCATGACTTGGAAATATATTGCTGTTCCTGCACTGATGCTGAGTCAAAATTCTGGAACTCCCTTCCTAACAGCATTGTGGGTATACCTACACCATATGGACTGCAGCAGTTCAAGAAGGCAACACACCATCAGCTTCTCAAGGGCAATTAGGGATGGGCAATAAATGCTGGCCTAGCCATGAAGCGCACATCCCATGAATGAATAAAACAAAATACACAAATGACCTCCAGCCCTCACCTCTTACACCCCCTCACCCTCCAACCCTCCAAACATTCCTCACGCTCCATTCATGTCACATCATGTCCACCACCCACTCTTGTCCCCTCATGTCCCATGTGAAGCTCTGCTCTTCCACCTACTACCTCAGGGACCTCATGCCCTCTATGCCAGGCTCTGCACTTACACCCCCCATGTCTCCTCATGCCCCTTATGCCAAGCTCTGTCCTTCCATCCATCCACTCAGGCCCATCATATCCCCTATGCCAAGCTCTAGCACTTCCATGCCCATTGACCCAATGTACACTTTCTAAAACCAATAAACTTCATATTGTAAAATGGGATGTGTAAAAAAAAAATGCTTTGAAAAAATGTAATCCATTGATAAATTTCTCCTAAAAAAGAAAGGTCTCGACGGCAAGCTAATAAACATGTGAATCATGTACACTTGACTCTGAGCACAGGCATCTATTTGCATAACAGAACACGTGCGCCCCAGAGGAAACACTGGGTGGGATTTTCAAGTCTTGTCTTGGTGGGAGCTGCTGCAGGAGATTCGACGACCCAGTCAAAAGTCCATTGACTTTTGGCAGGGTGGATCAATCCTCACACCGGGCGGGCTGGAAAATCCCACCCATTGTTTGATTGACAGCTCAGGCTCTCTGATCTCTGCAGTCAATTTGACGATGTTTGTTGACACAAGTGGTTTCAAGTGTTTGTGGTTTGTGATATTTGAAACTTCAAAGGGCCTGGATGATTGACACTTTCATTATTGCTGAGTTAACATCCTGGAACTCCCTACCTAACAGCATTGTGGGGGTACCTATACCACTACTGAATGGTTCAAGAAACCAACTCACCACCACCTTCTCAGGTCCAAGTAGGGATGGGCAATAAATGCTAACAATACCCACATCTCAAGAATGAATAAAACGTAAAAGAAAAATCCATCACAAAAAGCTGCATCTGCATTTTCCTCCTCAAAAATTGGCAGGATATTTTAAGGCTCACAAAAAAAGACTCCTTTGCTATGGTTAAATAGGATTAAAGCAGCACAGTTAACCTCTTCACCCCTACTCCTCCATTTCTACTTCAAACTCAGCCCAACTAATTGTAAGAGCTGCTGCAAGATATCTCTAAAATGGATGTCATGTTACAAAGGCTATCTTACATGCTGCTACTGGAGATTCATGTTTCTTGGTCTGCAATGGTAATCATTTTAGTACTATGGAAGTTGAGTCATGATTTCTGCTGTACCTTTTACTCTCCTGTACTCAAAGTACTGCTTTGCTTTCTACAGATATTTTTTCATTAGAAATAATACATTTTGTGCAAGATGTAGAAAGAGCTAAGTTGGGGACTCAAGGAGATTGGGCAGGACAAAGAAGTACAAATGGTAGGCCAAAAACTTTCCTTTGTAGGGCTAGGAGGAATATTGCTTAGGCCTGTTCCCCTTCCCTCTCGTGACACCCTCCAAAAACCACTTTCCCGCTGATTAGTCAGCAGCTGGTGGCTAAACTTCTGCAACCAGCAACATCTTCTTCCCACCAGCTGGAAAATGGACCAGTGGGAAATTAAATGAGGCTTTGTAGTTAAAATTGGCAATAACCTCCATCTGCCATTGACAGAGAGAGAATGAACTTGCAGTTTGCTGTCAGGGACTCTGAGTTAAAATCCCCCCTTTAGAATCAGACAAGGGTATCTTCTGTGTAATTGTAGACGTTCACTGACAAGGTTCTACATTGACATCAAAGGAAATTAAAGTCAGGAGAGATGTAAAATAGGCTGCTGATTAATAATCACCCTTGTTGCACAATTTTGCAAATTCAAAGTACCCCCTCTGAACGCAAGTTGACTTATAAGAATGAGAGGTAAACTTACTGAAGTATATTAGATTCTGAGGGGGCTTGGCAGAATTGATGCTGAGAGGATGTTTCCCCTTGTGGAGGGACCTAGAACTGGGGGCACAGATTCAAAATAAGGAGTCTCCCATTGAAGATGGAGGAATTTCTTTTCTCAGAAGGCCATTAGTGTTTAGAATGCTCTTCCACAGAGAGCAATGGAGGTTTGGTCATTGAATATACTCAAGGCAGAGTTAGACAGAATTTTGATTGACAAGGGAATCAAGAGTTATGGAAGGCAGGCAGGAAAGTAAAGTTAAGGCCACAATCAGACCAACCATGATCGTACTGAATGGCGGAGCAGGCTCAATAGGCTAAATGACCTCCTACTGTTCCTATTTCCTATGATCTTCTGTACAACAGTCCCCCTCTTTCACTTATCAGTCCTCATTTCCGTGAGTGTTCACTATCTCACACAATGAAAACACTTGGGACTATAAATCCTCATAATTGGATGCCCCTGTGCTAGTACTTGTTCAGGAAAGATGCCAAGATTGCATTGGTGAGGAAGTGGAAGCACTTGTAGATCTGAGAGTGCCCATCTCATTGAAGTAGCTAAGCACAAACGGCAAGGCACCTCCTATTATGTAAAAGTCAGAAGAACTTGCTTAGCTGTGTTAAAGTGAATTACATATGATGTAGGGCTTTGAAGAAAGGGCAGATGAATGAGGCCAGCAGTGTGGCCTGATTGCACATCCATATGGCTCCTTTCATGGAATATGAAGGCATGGAATCACCCACTTAAAATCTGGGTGTTTTGCACATCAATTGGGTGTTGGGGAGGAGAATGAAGCAGGTCAGCATCATTGCGATGAGAGCGGTAGCAATGTGAAGCAGGCCGAGATCACTGTGAAGAGACTAGGAGGTGAGTGAAGCAGGTCAACATCATGGTGGAGAGACCAGGAGGAGTGTGAAACAGGTCAGCATCACCGTGAAGTGGCCGGGAGGAACGTGAAGCAGTTCAGGATCACTCAATGACCCTGAAGAAGGGCCAAGGGGGCTTGAAACATTAACTCTTTCTGTCACCACAGATGCTGCCAGATCTACTGAGTTTTTGCAGCATTATTTTTCTTTGTATCAAGTTTCCAGCAGGCACAGAATTTTGATTTTATCACTGTGAAGAGACTGGATAGAGTGTGAAGCACGTCAGCATGACTGTGAAGAGACAGGGAGGAAAGAGAAGAAGGTCAACATCGCTGGAAAGAGACAGGGAGAAGTGTGAAATAGGTCAGCATCACCATTAAGAAATGGAGAGTAATGTGATACAGGTCAGCATCAATGTGAAGAGACTTGGAGGAATGTGAAGCAGGTCAGCATCACTTCATGACCCTGAAGAAAGGTCATAGGATTCGAAACATTAACTCTGTTTCTGTCACCACAGATACTGCCAGACCTCCTAACCTTTTACAGCATTATCTGTTTTTGTATCAGGTTTCCAGCAGGCACAGAATTTTACTTTTATCACTGCAAAGAGACTGGACAGAGTATGAAGCATGTCAGCATCACTGTGAAGAAATCGTGAGGAATGTGAAACAGGCCAACATTACTGTGAAGATACAGGGAGTAACGAGAAGCAGGTCAGCACCATTGTGAAGAAACCAGGAGGAGAGTGGAGCAGGTGAGCACCAATGTAAAGAGGCAGGAAGGAATATGAAGCAGGTCAGCACCACTCTGAAGAGTCCAGAAGCATTGTGAAGCAAGTTGGGATCACTGTGATGAGAGTGGGAAGCGTGTGAAGATAGTCAGCACCACTGTGAATAGACTGGTCGGACATTGAAGCAGGTGAGCATTACAGTTAAGAGACAGGGAGGAGCGTGAAGCAGGTAAGCATCACAGTGGAAAGACAGGGAGGAGTGTGACGCAGGTCAGCAGGACTGTGTAGGGACTAGGAGGAGTGTGAAGCGGGTCAATATCATTGTGAAGCGAGCGGGAGGAATGTGAAACAGGTCAGCATTACTGTGAAGAGACAAGGAGGAATATGAAGCGGGTCAGCTTTACTGTGAAGATACCAGGAGGAATCTGAAACAGGCCTGCATCGCTGTGAAGATACCGGGAGGAAAGTGAAGCAGGTCAACAATGCTCTGAAGAGACTGGGAGGAGTGTGAATCAGGTCATCATCAATCTGAAGAGACCGGGAGGAAAGTGAAGCAAGTCAGTATCATTACGAAGCAAGTGGGAGGAATATGGAGCAGCTCAGCATCACTATGAAGAGACTAGGAGCAACGTGAAGCAGGTCAGCATCACTGTGACGAGATATGGAGGAATGTGCAGCAGATCAGCAGCATTGTAAAGAGACCGGGAGGAATGTGAAACAGCTCAGCTTCACTATGAAAAGACAGGCAGCATCACTTTGAAGAGACAAGGAGGAGTGTGTTTCAGGTCAGTATCAATGTGACAAGAGTGGGAGGTGCATGAGTAGGTTAGCATCACTGTGAAGAGACCAGGAGGAATATGAAGCAGGTCAACATCACTGTGAAGAGACTGGGAGAATGTGAAACAGATCAGCATCACTGTGAATAGACTGAGAGTAATGTGAAGCAGGTCAGCAGCATTGTAAAGAGACAGGCAGAAGTGTGGAGCAGGTCAGCATCACTCATGAGACTGGGAGTAATGTGATGCAGCAACACTGTAAAGAGACAGGCAGGAGTGTGAAGCAGGTCAGCATCACTGTGAATAGACTGAGAGTAATGTGAAGCAGGTCAGCATCACTGTGGAGAGACAGAGAGGAATGTGAAGCAGGTCATGATCACTGTGAAGAGAGTGGGAGGAATGGGAAACAGGTCAGCATCTCTGTCAAGATAACGAGAGGAGTGTGAAAGGACAACATTACTCTGAAGAGACTAGGAAGAACATAAAGCAGGTCATCAACACTGAGAAGAGACCGGGCAGAGTGTGAAACAGGTCAGCAGCACTGTGAAGAGACAGGGAGGAGTGTGAAACTGGACAGCATGAATCTGACGAGATAGAGTGCAGCAGGTCAGCATCACTGTGAAGAGAAGGGGAGAAGTGTGACGGAGGTCAGCATCACAGTGAGGAGGCCAGGAGGAATGTGAAGCAGGTCAGCATCACTGTAAAGAGGCTGGGATGAGTGTGAAGCAGGTCAGCATCACTGTGAAGAGGCTGGGATGAGTGTGAAGCAGGTCAGGATCACTGTGAAGAGAAGGGGAGAAGTGTGACGGAGGTCAGTATCACAGTGAGGAGGCCAGGAGGAATGTGAAGCAGGTCAGCATCACTGTATTATATTGGGATGAGTGTGCAGCAGGTCAGCATCACTGTAAAGAGGCTGGGAGGAGTGTGAAGCAGGTCAGCATCACTGTAAAGAGGCTGGGAGGAGTGTGAAGCAGGTCAGCATCACTGTAAAGAGGCTGGGAGGAGTGTGAAGCAGGTCAGCATCACTGTAAAGAGGCTGGGAGGAGTGTGAAGCAGTTCAGCATCACTGTGAAGAGACTGGGAGGAACGTGACGCAGGTCGACATCACTTCATGACCCTGAAGATGGGCCATATGGACTTGGAGTGTTCACTTTGTTTCTGTCACCACAGATGCTGACAGACCTACTGAGTTTTTGCAGCATTTTCTGTTGTTTTGGATTTCCGGCAGGCGCAGCATTTAGCTTTTATCACTGCAAAGAGACTTGGGGAGTGTGAAGCAGGTCAGCATCACTTTGAAGAGAAAGGGAGGAGTGTGTATCAGGTCAGCATCAATGTGACGAGATTGGGAGGTGCATGAATAAGGTCAGTATCGCTGTGAAGAGACCAGGAGGAATATGAAGCAGGTCAGCATCATTGTGAAGTGACTGGGAGAATGTGGAACAGGTCATTGTCAAAAGTAAACAAGCAGGAGAATTGTGATGCAGGTCAGCATCACTTAGAGACAGGGAGGAGTATGAAGCAAGTCAATATCATTATGAAGTGAGCGGGAGGAATATAGAGCAGCTCAGCATCACAATGAAGAGACAGAAAGGAATGTGAAGTAGGTCAGCATCACTGTGATGAGACTGAGAGTAATGTGAAGCAGGTCAGCATCACTGTGACGGGATAGAGAGAAATGTGCAGCAGCTCAGCATCACTGTGAAGAGACTGAGAGTAATGTGAAGCAGGTCAGCAGCTTTGTAAAGAGAGAGACATCACTTTGAAGAGACAGGAAGGAGTGTGTATCTGGTCAGTATCAATGTGATGAGAGTGGGAGGTGCATGAAGCAGGTCAGCATCACTGTGAATAGACAGAGTAATGTGAAGCAGGTCAGCAGCATTGTAAAGAGACAGGCAGGGGTGTGGACCAGGTCAGCATCACTGTGAATAGACTAAGAGTAACATGAAGCAGGTCAGTATCACTGTGAAGAGACTGAGAGTAATGTGAAGCAGGTCAGCAGCATTGTAAAGAGACAGGCAGGAGTGTGGAGCAGGTCAGCATCACTGATGAGACTGGGAGTAAAGTGATGCAGCAACACTGTTAAGAGACAGGGAGGAGTGTGAAGCAGGTCAGTATCACGGTGAATAGACTGAGAGTAATGTGAAGCAGGTCAGCGTTTCTGTCAAGATAATGAGAGGAATGTGAAAGGACAACATTACTCTGAAGAGACCAGGAGGAACATAAAGCAGGTTATCAACACTGAGAAGAGACCGGGCGGAGTGTGAAACAGGTCAGCAACACTGTGAAGAGACAGGGAGGAGTGTGAAACTGGACAGCATGAATCTGACGGGAGAGAAAGGAGTGTGCAACAGGTCAGCATCACTGTGAAGAGAAGGGGAGAAGTGTGACGGAGGTCAGTATCACAGTGAGGAGGCCAGGAGGAATGTGAAGCAGGTCAGCATCACTGTAAAGAGGCTGGGAGGAGTGTGAAGCAGGTCAGCATCACTGTGAAGAGAAGGGGAGAAGTGTGATGGAGGTTAGCATCACAGTGGAGATGCCAGGAGGAATGTGAAGCAGGTCGACATCACTGTAAAGAGGCTGGGAGGAATATGACGCAGTTCAACATCACTTCATGACCCTGAAGATGGGCCATATGGACTTGGAGTGTTCACTTTGTTTCTGTCACCACAGAAACAGATGCTGACGGACCTGCTGAGTTTTTGCAGCATTTTCTGTTGTTGTTGTTTTGGATTTCCAGCAGGCGCAGCATTTAGCTTTTATCACTGCAAAGAGACTTTGGGGAGTGTGTATCAGGTCAGCATCAACATGACAAGAGTGGGAGGTGCATGAATAAGGTCAGCATCGCTGTGAAGAGACCAGGAGGAATATGAAGCAGGTCAGCATCATTATGAAGAGACTGGGATAATGTGGAACAGGTCATTATCTTAAAGAAGCGAGTAGGAGATTTGTGAAGCAGGTCAGCATCACCATAAAGAGACAGGGAGGAGTGTGAAGCAAGTCAGTATCATTATGAAGCAAGTGGGAGGAATATGGAGCAGCTCAGCATCACTATGAAGAGACAGAGAGGAGTGTGAAGCAGGTCAGCATCACTGTGATGAGATAGAGAGGAATGTGCAGCAGCTCAGCATCACTGTGAATAGACTGGGAGGAATGTAAATCAGGTCAGCATCACTGTGAAGAGACTGGGAGGAAGGTGAATCAGGTCAGCATCACTGTGAAGAGACAGGGAAGAATGTGAATCAGGTCAGCATCACTGTGAAGAGACTCAGAATGTGAAACAAGTTTGTATCACTGAGAAGAGACAGGGAGGAGTGTGAAGCAGGTCATCATCAGTTGTAGAGACCAGGGGGCAATGTGAAGCAGTCAGGATCACTGTGAAGAGACCGGGAGGAGAGTGAAATAGGTCAGCATCACAGTGAAGAGACTGGGAGGGGTTTGAAGCAGCTCAACATCACTATTTTGAGACAGGGAGGGAGTGTGACGCAGGTCAGCATCGCTGTGAGAAGACTCAGAGGAGTGTGAATCAAATCGGCATCACTGTAAAGAGACCGGGCGGAATGTAAACAGGTCAGCATCACTCTGAAAAGACCAAGAGGAATGTGGAGTCCTGTGAAAGAGCAAAACAAAAGCAATCAATGACATCACTGGACAGCCATGAGTTGATTGGCTGGTGAGTGTTGCTGCTGCTTTTCCTTTCTCCAAAGTTTGACTTGCTGACTGGTGGGAATGAGCTATCTGCTACCACCAGGAGCCAGTCTGTGGGTTAAAACCCCGCCTTCGTTAATAAAAATAAAGTTGTGACATCACAGGCAAGCAGGTAGGTGATTGGCTGGTGAGTATTCTCTATTTATCTTACCTAAATTAGGGAATCAAATAGTGAGTTTTATCTGTCTGTTTTAAAGTACACTTTACTACTACAGGTATTATTCAGATTTATCAGTATTAGTAATGTTTATTTGTATTGGTAAGGTTTATTGATAATAGTAAGGCTTATTAAAATTGATAAATGTTTATTAGCAGTAGCAAAGTTATTTGTGCTATGTGGGAATTTCAGGATGTTTCCCTCATCTGGGACAAACATTTGTGCAAGAAGTGCCGTCAGTTGCAACAACCAGAGCTCCAGATTTTGGAGATTGAGCAACAGCTGGCGTCACTGCGGTGCATCTGTGAGGTTGAGAGCTATGTGGATAGCATGTTTATAGATGTGGTCACCTGAAGCTTAAGAGATGCAGGGAGAGCAGGATTGGGTGTCCATCAGACAGTTAAGTAGAAATAGGCAGGTAGTGCAGGAGAGACCCCTGGGTGCATTCCACTCTCCAAAAAAAATTCAGTTTTGAATACTGATGAGAGTGCTGGTTCACCTGGAAAGTGCAGAAAGAGACAAGACCATAGAACCACGGGTGGTTCTGCTGTACAGGAGGGGTACGAGGATATCTGGTAGAGCAATAGTGATAGATGATTCGATTGTTAGAGGACTAGACAGGCATTTCTGCAGCTGCAGACGTGAATCTAGGGTGTTGTGCTGGTGCCAGGGGCTAGGATGTTATTGAACTGCTGCAGAATACCATGAGGGGGGAGAGTAAACTGACAGCAGTCATGGTCTATATTGGTACAAACAACATAGGCAGAAAGAGAGATGTGGCTCTGCAGTCAGAACTTGGAGAGCTAGGTAGGAGATTAGTAATTAGGAGCTCAAAAGAAGTAGTCTCCGGATTACTCCCAGCACCACAATCAAGTGAATATAAAAATAGGAGGATAAAGCAGATGAATGCATGGCAGAAAAAATGGTGCAGGGGGGAGGGCTTTAGACTTTTGGGGCATTGGAATGGGCTCTTGGGAAGATGGGACCTATACAGGGCAGATGGGTTGCACCTAAATAGAGCTGGGACTGAATTCTTTGTGGGGTGTTTTGCTAGCGCTATTGAGGTGTGTTTGTATTAACATTACAGCCATGTGTGAACCAGGAAGGATTATCAGAGAGGAGCACCAAGGTGCACAGAATACAGGGAGAGACTGAAAGCACTGGAACAGTAAGTTATTAGGTGGAGTCAGAGTAAGAGAGAAAGTAATAAAGTCTAAATCAGGGTTAATGAGCATGCATGTGAATGCATGGAGTGTGGTTAATAAGACTGTTGAGTTGCAGGTGCAGATTGGCATCTGAAAATATGATGTTTTGGTTTTAACAGAGACCTGGCTTAAAGAAGTGCAGGTCTGGGTGTTAAATATACCTGGATATAATGTGTTCAGGAAAGATAGGAAAGGAAGAAAAGGGGGAGGAATGGTGGTATTGATTAAGGAGAGCATTGCAGTACTGGAGAGAGAGGATATCCCAGAATGGTCAAGGACAGAATTTATTTGGTTAGAGCTAAGGAACAAAAAAGGTGCAATTACTTTGCTCGGATTCATCTATAAGCCACCAACTTGTGGGAAGGATGTAGAGGAACAAATTTGTAAGGGAATTACAGAGAGGTGCAAAAAACTCATAGAGTAGTTATACTGGGGAAGTTTAACTATCCAAATATAGACTGGGATAGTAGTAATGGAAAGGGCAGAGAAAGAAAGAGTTGCTAGATTTCATGAAAATTTTCTACAGTGGTATGTTTCCAATCTAATGAGAGGGGAGGCACTGCTAGATTTGGTTCTTGGGAATGAGATGGGCCAAGTGGAAGAAATATCAGTTAGGAGAACATTTAGGGGATAGTGCTCATTGTATCATAAGGTTTAAGTTGACTATGGAAAAGGACCCTAATCTTAATTAAGAATAATTAACTGGAGCAAAGCCAACTTCAATGGGGTAAGAACAGATCTGGGCTGAATAAATTGGAATCAAAGGTTGGCCGGGAAAACGGTAACTGAACAATGGGCTACCTTCAAAGAAGTTTTGGTGCAGTCAAGGTATGTTCCCTCGAAAGGAAAGGCAGGATAAACAAATCCACATCTCCCTAGATGACAAAAGAGATAGAGTTAAGATGAAGAAGAAAAAGCATGTTTATGACGGGTGTCATATGCATAATGCCAGGCTGAATATAAAATGTTCAAAGGAGAGGTGAAAAAGGAAATAAGAGAAGCAAAGAGGGAGGATGAAAAGAGACTAACAATTAGCATAAAAGGAAATCCCAAAGTCTTCTATAGGCATATAAAAAGTAAAATGGTGGTCAAAGAAGGAGTGGGGCCGATTAGGGACCAAAAAGGGGATTAACAAATGGAGGCAGGGGAAAAGCCGAGGTATTAAATTGCATCTGTATTTGTGTTCCTCCTTTGATGGGATGTGTTTGTTGAAGGCAGGGCCTGCATTTGTTGCCCATCCCTATTTGCCCTGGAACCAAGTGCCTTATTGGACCATTTCAGAGGGCGGTTAAGAGTCAACCACATTGCTGTGGATCTGGTGTCACCCATAAGCCAGACCAGGTAAGAATGGCAAAATTCCTTCCCTGAAAGAAATTAGTGAACAAGGTGGGTTTTTACATCAATCACTGATAGTTTCATGGTCACCATTACTGAAACTAGCTTTCAATTCCAGGTTTTATTAATTGAATTAAAGGTCCACCAGCTGCCATGCCCCAGAGCATTAGCCTCGGTGTGTAGATTACTAATCCAGTCACATTAAAGCAACAATGACTGGGAGCAAGAAGTGTGCTCAGAGTCCTTTCAGAAGCACACAATTCCTAACAAATGTCCAATACCACACCGTTTTGATGTAACAATTTCACACAACTACAACAAAAAAATACTTCCACTAACTAGAGAAGGATAGAAAAGCAATATAGTATTTAAATGGGAAGAGATTGCAGAACTCAGTGGTACAGAGGGATCTGGGTATCCTGGTACATGAATCACAAAAAGTTAGCATGCAGGTACAGCAAATGATTAGGAAGGCAAATGGAATTTATTACAAGGGGAATGTAATATAAAAGTAGAGTTTTACTGTAGTTCTTTAGAGCCTTTGTAACACCACACCTGGAATACTGTCTACAGTTTGGTCTCCTTATTTGAAAAACAACATAGTTGAATTAGAAGCAGTGTGGAGAAGATTCACTTGACTCACTCCTGAGATGAGGGTCTAATTTTATGAAGGAAGGTTTAACGGGTTGGACCTATACACATTAGAAAAGAAGAATGAGAGGTGATCTTATTAAAACATATAAGATCCTGAGAGGGTTTGATAGGGTGGATACCAGGAAGATGTTTCCACTTGTGGGAGAGACTAGAAGCAGAAGACACATGTTAAGAATAAATGTTCTACTGTTTAAGATGGAGAAGGTTGATTAGTATGTGGAATTCTCTTCTCCAGAAAGCAGTGGAGGCTGGGTACTGAATTTATTCGAGGCTGAATTAGACAGATTTTTGTTAGACAAGGGGGTCAAGTGTTATGGGGGGTGGGGGGGGGGGCGGGTGTGTGGAGTTGTTGGGGTCGGGGGGGGATGCAGACAGCAAAGTGGAATTGACCACAAACAGATCAGCCATAATCATATTGAATGGTAGAGCAAGCTCAAAGGGCTGAATGGCCTTCTCCTGCTCCTAAGTCCAATGTTCCAAACTGTGCAACAACAAGTAGATAGTCAAAAGCACCTCACCAGTAAGCTGGATAAAGAACAACAAGTAGATTTTTAAGCAAAAATACATTAAAACAAAGCAAGTTAAAATGACCATTAGATATAAGGCTATCTATTTAATAGAAACACATTGACCTTACACATTCAGTGGATATTCAGTAATGATCTCCAAATAAACTGTTTCTACGGAGTAATGAATCAAGAAATGGGATGCATCAATTAGGACATTTAACTATAGGTCAAAATTATTTTTTTTTATCATTGTGTAAACTGAAATGGTGCAGACTTTCAGCACCCTACCTCCAAAAGTAAAGTTAACTATTAGCAAAGGCTTTGGGAAGAATAAGATGGATGATTCAGCAATGTAGAGCACTGCATTCTGGAGAGAAATTCACAGGACTGAACTTGTTTCCACTGATTCAGGTTTTAAAATGCTGATAGGAATGGAGAATGTAAATGCAAAAAGGTTATTTAACTTGGACATGTGTATAAGGCTACAGGACATGACTATAAAATTAAGAAGCCTCAAGCAAAACGTTAGATTAAAAAGAGATTTTTCCCACCAGAATAGACTGTCAACTAAAGCTATTAATTCTGTGTTGATTAACACCTTTGAGTAAGAGCTGGATAAATATCAAGCTTGGAAACTGATTCAGGATTATAAGGATAAGTAAATGGAGATGACTGAATGCTGTGTGGTACCTAATCTGCTGGGATCATGGCAATAATATGCCAGGGATGGAAACCAGCCAAAGATGGATAATTAGTTAACTAGGTATTTACAATTTTCTTTTATCTACCAATGGGAAGATCCTTTAAATAAATGTATGGAGTATAATGAACAAATTGAATGAATTGCAGTTCCAAATTCAACTTGGAGAGTAGCCATTATTAAAAGAAAATAGTTCAGGACGGGAAACTGAGGGCAAAACTTCTACCTTGATGGGCAGGCGCGCGCCCGACCTTCTCGAGCGTAAAATGACATGCGTTGATGTTGGGCGAGCATACCGGTGTCAACGCGCAGTCGCGTGATATTTCAGCCAGTGAGTGCAAGCCAGAGTCGGCAATGTGCCCGCTGACAATTAAAAGGCCTATTACGTCCATTAAAGGATCAATTAACTTAAATTTTCCACTGCCCGTCCAACCTTACAGTTGGCCGGGCAGGCGAAAAAGCCAAGCTGCCTTTGTATTTTTTGAATCTTCATCCATGGGTGGAATGAGGTTTGCAACGTCAAATAAAAATGAAATAAAATTTTTCAAATTTCACTTATAACATGCCCGTACTCATATAACATGAGGGGACATGTTTGATAACAATTTTCTTATTTTTATTATTTTTTACTAAAACTGTTCAGAGCTGCCTCAGGGAGATTTGAACGTGCGCGCATGCCTGAAGTTTGTGCTTGCACACCCCCCACCCACCCGCACAGGCAGCGCTGAGTGCTGCCGCTCGCGTTTCACACTGGATGGACCTTAATTGGCTCATCAGTGTAAAATTGCCCTGATCGCAGGTGGCGGTCAGTTTCCTGACCCACCCCTGCTGAGCCGGCAAGGGCTAAATTCTGCCCTAAATATACCTAGGAGAGATGGTGGCATAGTAGTAATGTCACTGGACTAGTAATCCAGAGACCCAGGCTATGGTCTGGGGGCATGGAGTCAAATCCCACCAGAGCAATTGGAGGAATTTGAATTCAATTAATAAAATTGGAATTGAAAGCCAGTCTCAGTAATGGTACCCATGAAACTATCATCGATTATTGTAAAAATCCACCTGGTTCAGGGAAGGAAATCTGCTTGTCCTTACCTGGTCTGGCCTACATGTGGCTCCAGACTCACAGCAGTGTGGTTGACTCTTAAATGTCCTCTGAAATGGCTTCAAAAGCTACTCAGTTCAAGGAGAATTAGGGATAGGCAACAAATGCTGGCCCAGTTATCAGGTCTACAAGAAAGATAGGGCAAATGTTAGAGGGGGAGGAGCTGCTTTAGTGGTTAAGGATGAAAAAGTTTCAATAATGAGTGCAGATATAATGAGAGGTAAACAGATAGATGATACTTTATGGGTGAAATTACAAAACATAAAAGGATGTATGGCTGTTGTGGAAGTTGTCTATAGGCCCCATGTTGACAGCTGTGAAGTTGTATATTGTATAAATACAGAGATTAGGCAAGCATGTAGTAAAGGCAGAGTGGCTTCAATGGAAGGTTTTAATTTCATTTCGATTGGCATAAGCAGACTCACGTCACAAAAGTACTGAAGTTATTGAAAGTGTTCAGGATAAATTTCTACCACATTGGCTGCAATATTTGGCTCCACAGCACCAGCGGTTTTGCCACGATGAGAGCGAGCTAGGTTAAAGCATGACAAGCAACTGCCCCCACCCTCTTCCAGCATGGCCCGCACCATTTGACATGTTATGAAAGGTGATTGCGTGGGTGTCCTGTGCGATCAGAGCAGATTGGGCAGATGATGATGTGAGTCAACGTCTAGCATCGATTTGATGCCCAATCTGCTATTTTGGACTTTGCCAATCTTTTCACCACTTATCTTAAGCACACAAAGCTGAACCCTCCCCCCACACCCCCTTCCACACCCTATTATAGTCAGGTCCTGTAGTCTTATACACGTGTGCAAATTCAAAGTAACCTTTTTGTATTTACATATGCCATTCCTTTCACCTTTCAAACACCTGAATTAGTGGAAGCAAGCTTAGTCTGTGAATTTCTCTCCAAAATGCAGTGCCCTACATTGCTGAATCATCCATCTTATTCTTCACAAAGCCTTTGCCAACAGTTGACTTTAATTTTGGAGGTAGTGTGCTGAAATTTTGCACCTTTCAACTTACACAATCTTGAAACAATTTATTTCCACCTATAGTTAAATGTCTTAATTGATGCATCCCATTTTTTGATTTGTTATACTGTTGATAGTTCCACATTGACCTCACACATTGAATGGATATTCAGTAAAAATTAACTTCTGTTCCTATCAAATAGACACCACCATATCTAATAGTTATTTTAAAGTGAGTTCCAACAACTCATCGACACCAACACCCATCAGGTACCCTCCACCCTTGTCTGTCCCTCTGTCCCCATCCCACCTTCCAATCCCAGCCCTGGCCGTGTATTCACTATACCCCCTGACCTTCCCCTCTCCAACGCTGAATGTTCAGTGCTCAGCAAAGGGTTTAGTTTCATACCCTTACGCTCTCATCTCAATGAATTTCGGGCTCGGCACGATGCTGAACTCTTCTTCAGCCGCCTTCGTCTCCAGGCTCAGTTCTTTGTGCAGGAGTCCTCTCCCCGTTCAACGGATCCTTTTACCCATCTCCAATATTCTCCCTCCACCTGGACCCCTCCCTCTGGATTCTTACCTTCTCTTGATCTTTTCATTGAGAACTGTCAGCGTGACATTAGTCGTCACAATTTCTCTGCTCCTCACACCCATTCTAACCTGTCTCTCAATGAACTTGCTACACTCCGTTCTCTCAGGTCCAACCCTGACATTGTCATCAAACCCGCTGACAAGGGTGGTGCTGTTGTTGTCTGGTGCACTGATCTCTACTTCGTGGAGGCTGAGCGTCAACTCACAGACACCTCCTCCTATCTCTCCCTGGACCATGACCCCACCACTGAACATCAAGCCATTGTTTCCAGGACTGTCACTGACCTCATCTCCTCTGGAGATCTTCCTTCCACAGCTTCCAACCTGATAGTCTCCCAACCTCGGACAGCCCGCTTCTACCTCCTACCCAAAATCCACAAACAGGACTGTCCTGGCAGACCGATCGTGTCAGCCTGTTCCTGCCCCACGGAACTCATTTCTTGCTGTCTTGACTCCATTCTCTCTCCCCTTGTCCAGTCCCTCCCCACCTATATTTGTGATTCCTCTGACACCCTACATCATATCAACAATTTCCAGTTCCCTGGCCCCAACCGCCTCCTATTCACCATGGACGTCCAATCCGTCCACATCTCCACCCCCTACCGGGATGGTCTGATGGCTCTCTGCTTCTTCATCAAACAGAGGCCTGAACAATCCCCATCCACCACTACTCTCCTCCGTCTGGCTGAACTTGTTCTCACACTGAACAATTTCTCCTTAAATTCCTCTCACTTCCTCCAAATAAAAGGTGTAGCTATGGGTACCCGCATGGGCCCCAGCTATGCCTGTCTCTTTATGAGGTATGTGGAACATTCCTTGTTCCAGTCCTACTCTGGCCCCGTCCCACAACTCTTTCTCTGGTACATCGATGATTACTGCGGTGCTGCTTGTCTGGACTTGGAAAAATTTATTAATTTTGCTTCCAATTTCCACCCCTCCATCATTTTCACATGGTCCATCTCTGACACTTCCCTTCCCTTCCTTGACCTCTCTGTCTCAATTTCTGGTGATAGACTGTCCACCAATATCCATTACAAGCCTACCGACTCCCATAGCTACCTCAACTACAGTTCCTCACACCCCGCTTCCTGTAAGGACTCCATCCCATTCTCTCAGTTCCTTTGCCTCCGTCACATCTGTTCTGATGATGTCACTTTCAAAAACAGTTCCTCTGACATGTCCTCCTTTTCCCTTAACCGAGGTTTTCCACCCACGGTCGTTGACAAGGCCCTTAACCGTGTCCGGCCCATCTCCCGTGCATCCGCCCTCGCACCTCTTCTCCCTCACAGAAACATGATAGGGTCCCCCTTATCACCCCACCAGCCTCCACATTCAAAGAATCATCCTCTGCCATTTCCACCAACTCCAGCATGATGCCACCATCAAACACATCTTCCCTTCACCCCGCCCTGGCGGCATTCCGTAGGGATTGTTCCCTCTGTGACACCCTGGTCCACTCCCTCTACACCTCAACCCTCTCCCACGGCACCTTCCCATGCAACCGCAGAAGGTGCAACACCTGCCCCTTTACTTCCCCTATTCTCACCGTCCAAGAGCCCAAACACTTCTTTCAAGTGAAGCGGTATTTCCATTGCACTTCCCTCAACTTAGTCTACTGCATTCGTTGCTCCCAATGCGGTTTCCTCTACATTAGAGAGACCAAACGCAGATTGGGTGACTGCTTTGCAGAACACCTTCGGATTGTCCGCAAGCATTACCCAGACCTCCCTGTCGCTTGCCATTTCAACACTCCACCCTGCTCTCATGCCCACATGTCTGTCCTTGGCTAGCTGCATTGTTCCAGTGAAGCTCAACGCAAACCGGAGGAACAGCACCTCATCTTCCCACTAGGCACTTTACAGCCTTCCGGACTGAATACTGAGTTCAACAATTTTAGATCATGAACTCTCTCCTCCATCCCCACCCCCTTTCTGATTTTCCCCCTCCTTTTTGTTTTCTCCAATAATCTATATAGATTTTTCTTTTCCCACCTATTTCCATTATTTTTAGATGTATTTCCATCCATTGTTTTATCTCTACCTTTTAGCCTTTTTCGATTCCTTCACCCCACCCCACCCCACTGCCACTAGGGCTATCTGTACCTTGCTCGTCCTGCTTTCTACCCTTAATTAGCACATTCCTTTGGATAATATCACCACATTCAACACCTCTTTGTCCTTTTGTCTGTGACATCTTTTGGTTATCTCCACCTCCCCTCTATCCAGCTCTTCTTGTCCCACCACCACCCCCCCCCCACTTAAACCAGCTTATATTTCACCTCTTTTCTGTTTTTCCTTAGTTCTATTGAAGAGTCATGTGCGCTCGAAACGTTAACTGTGCTCCTCTCTGCAGATGCTGCCAGACCTGCTGAGTTTTTCCAGGTATTTTTGTTTTTTTTTTAGTTATTTTAACTTACCTTTTTTTAACGTATTTTTGCTTCAAAATCTACTTGCTGTTGCTTAATTCAGGACCTGATAGAGGTCTTTAAGATTATGAAAGGTTTTGATAAGCTAGACATATATCTAGATTCCAAAAGGCCTTTGATAAGGTACACTACATATAGGTTAATGAAAGTCAGAGCATGTGGAGTCAGGGGGCAAGTAGCAGAATGGACAACTAGCTGGTCGAAAACAGAAACTAGGGGCAGAATCATCCCAGGTTTGCACAAAATGCGGTAATGGGCAGGAAAAGGAATGTTTCACCCGTCAGCCACAATGACGGCTTTTCATGCTATACTGCCCCAATCCCACCTCATTAGTCATGCATTCCTGTGAAACATGCTGGTTCAATGGCGGGTGGGCTCTCATTCACCTGCCACACCATCACCTTGCTGTTTCCTCATGCCAGGCATCATATTTAAAATGCAGCCACACGCACACCTCTCAGTGCTTCCAGCCCATGACTGCTGCATGGAAGACATGGCCCTGAAAGGCAAGAAGACTGCAGCCCCCCCAGTTCATGATGCATCCCTCAAGTGCCTTTTGGATGCCATGAAGGCCCGCTGTGATGTCCTCTACCCCAGCTCTGGTTGAAAGCCAGCAAGCAATGTCACCAATCCAGTATGGGAGGCAATGGCAGCAGTGGTCAACACCAACACCTTGAAAAAGAGGACAGCCACCCAGTGCCAAAAGAGGATGAATGGTCTCATCCGTTCCATCAATGTAAGCCACTTTTCTCATCACTTTCACCTCACACATTTATAAACCCACCACACACCCACAGGGATCTCACGCCTCAAAGGACAGCACCATTAACCCTCACACACAGACTCATATCTCCATTAGGCTTGTATCCTCTTGAGCTCGCACCCTTACCCTGTCTATGGCTCTGCTCACCACACAAGCATTCCATGCAGTGCCATGTGTCCTTCTCATACTGTCTCCACCTGTTTTCATGCAGGAGAAGCTGGCTCACAGCAGCAGGGAAAAGTCCCAAACTGAAGGCAGACTGAGGGCGGTGAACAACCACATGAGGATCCTGCACAACATCATTCCTGTCTCAACACAACTGTGAGTGCTCTGTCTCCTGCTTTTGACTCTGCTGCCATGCACTACTTATTTCTTCTTTTGTTCACAGGGAGCTCTGTCAAGCGACCGACACCCTCAGCCAGCCAGTCCCTCAGCTCCTTCAAGGCCCTCACCTTCAACCAAGAGGACACTTCCTTCATTGAAGAACTGGAAAGAAGCAACCTGGAAGACCCATCACAGCGCTTACCCACACCCCCCACCAGTGCAGAGACACACATCTCAGTGGGACCTAGATCTAGATCAGGCTCGGAGTCACAATCTGGTGGTCACCGAATGGATGTATGTCCGCAGCAGGAGGAGGCAGGTTCAGCTGAGCTCCCCGGCATTCGGAAGACTGCTGGGAAAGGGCATCTGTGAGGTCCGAGTCAGATGACGAGCCTCTGAATTCCAACTTCCAACTCATTGTGGGGAGTCTGCAGAAGGCAGGGGAACATCACGCAGAGCTGTTGGAAGCCTTCACAGAGTGTACACGAGTCAAAGGAGTGTGTCTGCCTGCTCTCTGATGAAGTGGTGCCCATAGGTGCGTGTATGGAGATCTCCATGCGAAGGATGGCAGGCGCCATGGAGACCCTGGTCCAGCAGAATACAGAGATGGGCATAGACCTGCACTATGTCATGGGACCCATGGGTGAGTTCCTGCAGTGGCATTGTGTGGGGGAAACGAGGCACCTCAATGTCCCTCCAGGTGCTTCTTCCCTCAAGGAGTCTGGCTGGGGCCCTCGAGCACTCAAAGGGAGGAGGAGTAGTAGCTGGACACCCCTGGGTCATCCACTCGGGATTCTCAGAGGCTGTCCACTCCCTCTGAGTCCCTATTGCCTGTGAGCTTTTCAACCTCCACCTTTGTCACCGCTGAAGGAGCAGCTAGCCCTCAGGTGGACAGCCAGTGCAAACCGGGGCCCTAAAGGCCTTGACTCTCCAGAGGACCCATGCCGAAACCATCAGAGGCAACAGGGCCAACCATTACACAGGCTGTCTGCACCCTTGCTGCGGCTGTCAGTGCAGCACCTGGAAAGGTTAAGGAATTCTGATCACAGTTGGTTGCACAGGTGAACACATTTCGTCACTTAATAGTTTGGAAATATATTCACTTTCACTGAATAATGTGTAATGGTGTCTTTCAGCTTCACTTACAGGCTTTGCGAGTCATTCCCCTTCATCATCCCCTTCCATCTCTACTAGTAGTTCAGCTGCACGCAGCTAGCCCATGAGTGATTCTGGAGGGATAAGTGTGTGTATGTGTGGGGCAGGACATTTCGGAGTCTTGTATAAGCACTCTCCCACCCGTGCTGATCTTTCACCAATCACACTCATCTCAATGTCCCGAGCATTTTCAGTGCTGCCTGCTGGGCTTCTCCTTCAGTTGTCCATATGGGCTGAGCTGTATCTCTGCCCACCCATGGATCACACTCCCATGCAGCACCTGTTTCTACCAAACGGAAGTCTCCTTCACTTTCGGATTTGCAGTGCATTTAAAATTCTTCTTCAGGTCTCCCATCCTCTACCCTCCCTCAGTCATCCATTTCCTTTCCCCTATCACTATCGACTCCCTTGACATTATCTTCCACCTGCCCATTGTCACCTACCAGCCACAAGCCTTTTCCTTCAGGTGAAAAGAACATGCACGTTCCCTTCCTTCCCATAAGCCTCACTCAAATCCACACTAACCTCTCCAACCTCCTCCTTCCCACTCCCAGGGTCCATGTCTGCCTCTGAGTCCCCACCAACAATACTCGACGTCCCTTCTATGGCTACCATCGAATCCTCACCCTCCGACCCTACCGCCTCACTCTGCCCTCTGACATTCCGACCATTCCCTCCGACCAAGCCCATCCTCATTTTGCTCTCCAGGAGGCAGTCATTGACTCCACAGATTCCTCCCTTGCATGTTTTTAAAAATTCATCCATAGGATGTGGGCTTTGCTGACTGGGCCAGCATTTATTGCCCATCCCTAGTTGCCTTTGAGAAGGTGGTGGTGAGCTGCCTTCTTGAACTGCTGCAGTCCATGTGGTGTAGGTACACCCACACTGCTGTTAGGGAGGGAGTTCCAGGATTTTGACCCAGCGACAATGAAGGAATGGTGATATATTTCCAAGTCAGGATGGTCTGTGTCTTGGAAGGGAACTTCCAGGGGATGATGTTCCCATCTATCTGCTGCCTTTGTCCTTCTAGGTGGTAGTGGCTATGGGTTTGGAAGGTGCTGTCTAAGGAGCCTTGGTGAATTCCTGCAGTGCATCTTGTAGCTGGGACACACTGCTGCTATGTGCGTTGGTGGTGGGCGGGGTGAATGTTTGTGGATGTAGTGCCAATCAAGTGGGCTGCTTTGTCCTAGATGGTGTGAAGCTTCTTGAGTGTTGTAGGAGCTGCACTTAACCAGGCACCCGAACATCCCTCCTCACGACTCCTTCCCCCCTGGAATCCTCCCTCCAAGACTTTGTCACCCTCCCTGACTTCTTCCTCCAACTTTACTTCTTCTGCTACCCTTACTCCTTCCCCTCTTGGGACTCCTTCCTCTTGCGAGAATCCTTTCCTGCACCACCCCACCCCCCCACCCCGCCCTCCCCACCGCCCTCCAAGATTCTTTCCTTCCCCCAGATTCCTTCCTCCCTGGACTCCTTCCTCTCCCCCAACTCCTTCCCCTCTCAGTCTCCTTCCTCCCCCTGGACTACTTCCCCCCTCTGCACTCCTTCCCTTACGCTTCCAGCCCCCTAACACCGACCTCCCCAGTTGCTGCATCCTTCCGTGTTACTCCCCCCATACTCCCTCCCTCCTTCCAACCTCACCCCCTACCTTCATTGTCCCTCTCCCAAACTCACCCCTCTGATACCTTCCCCCCAAAACCTGATCCCTTTGACACCTTTAATCTCTCCTAACCTCACCCCCAACACTGTCTTCCACCCCCCCCCAGCAATTTCACCTTGCCCGACACCTTCGCTCCTCCCTTCCCAACATCACCCCCCCACCAGACACACCTTCCTTCCCAAGTCAATTCTAGATCTTCTTCTCCCACCACCTCCCCCCCGCCAAGTACATCTTCTCTCCCACTCACAGTTGGACCTTCCTCTCACCCCTTCGATGATATCCATAACAGATCATAGCCAAGACACTGAAGTCCCAAAGCACACCCTCAACTGTGATTTTCCATCTCCCGTGAACTGCTCTGCAGCGGAGCCATGTCCATGAGAATCCACCCAGCATGCAATGGATTCTCCTCCATGGTCTGGTTGCTGTCGGGCTCCAGTATCTTCTGCTTCTTGGATGTCTGCGATACAAGCAAGGCCCTGACGGTAAGTCCCGACTTCTGCATATCACATATGCCAAGGCATCTTCTGCACCAGCATGTTTTCCCATTGACATGGGCGGTAAATTTGATGTGGGGGTGATGATTCCAGCAAGCTGGGCTTATAATGATATGCAGATATATTACAATGAAGTTCCCGCCATTGATGGGTGGAGCAGATGAATGCAAACTGGTTTCATGATGTTGTGAAACCGATTTTAGGCCTTCCCGCAATATTGTCTGCTCACGCCCACCATGATGCCTGATGTCAGTGGACACAGAAAATTCTGCCCCAAGGCTAATAGATAGCTTTTCTGATGGCAGAAAGTGGGATCCCACAAGGATCAATGATGGAGACACTGTTGTTCGTAACTTATACTAATGACTTAAACTTTGGAATTGAAAACCCAATTTGTAAATTTGTGGATGACACCAAATTTGGTGAGGGAGCCAATTCTGAGGAGGCCTGCAGCGAATTACAAGGAGACACTAATAAAGTTGCAGATTGGGCATAAAATTCCCCAATCTCAATGCCAATAAGTGCAAGCCATTACATTTTGGTAATGAAATAAGGAAATTGCAAAAAACTTGGAAAGTAAGACTCTAAATGTGGTAGAGGAGCAAAGAAATCTGAGTGGACAAATACAGAGATCACTAAATGCAGGTTAATAAATCAATGCAGGTTAACACGGCAAATAAAACAGCAAACTCAGCATCAGGGATTATTTCAAGAGGGATAAAAGTGAAAAGTAGCAAGGACATTCCAAACTTGTAGTAGACCTTGATTAGACCACACTTGGAACACTGTGTCCGGTTTTGGTCGCCATATTATAAAAAGAATATGGTGGCATTGGACAAAATGCAAAAGAGATTTGCAAGGGTGATACCAGAAGGAGAGGAAAGAATGAACAAGTTGGATCTCTTTCCTCTTGCAAAGCAAAAGCTGAGAGGTCTTCAAAATGATGTAGTGTTTTGATAGGTTAGACACAGATTTGTGGGAAGAACAAAATTCAGGTCCATCAATGTAAAATAGTCACCGGGAAATAAAGCAGGGAATTCAGAAGAAACTTCTTGAACCATAGATTTGCCAAAATGTGGATCATGCTACCACAGGGAATAGTTGAAGTATAGATATATTTAAGGAGAGACAATGTAAACATATTAGAGAGAAAAGAATAGTGTTATGTTGTTAGAGTTAGTTGAGGACAGATGGGAGGAGGCTTCAGTGGAGCATAAACACTGGCATGGACTAGTTAAAACAAATGGCATGTTGTTTTCTGTACGTTTTATGGGAGGAATTGTCGCAGGTTTGCACCTGTCGGCTGTGATGGCGGGTTTTCACGCCGTATCATCCCAAACCTGCCGCATTACTTATGCATTCCTGGGAAACACACCATTTCCATGGCAGGCGGGCTCTCATTTGCCTGCCACATCATCACCTCACCACTTTATCAGGCCGGGCACTGCATTTAAAGTACAGCCACGCTCAATGCTTCCAGCCTTGGGCAGCAGCAAAGAAGACATGCCCACAAAAGGCAAGAAGGCTGCAGCTCTCAATGGTCCTTTGGATGTTGTGGAGGCCCGCTGTGATGTCCTGTACCCCCGCTCTGGCTGCAGGAGGGACAGCAACATTACCACTCTGGCTTGGTAGGCAATGGCAGTGGTGATCAGTGCCAATGCTGCAGAAAAGGTTGGCCATCCAATGCAGATAGGGGATGAATGATCTCATCTGTGCAGCCAGGGTATGGCAACCATCTCATCACTCCAAAGTCACACTCTCAAGCCCATCACACTTCACTGACATCTCACTCACTGCCAGCTCAAAGGACATCGCCACCCATTCTCGCACACACACCCTCACATGTCCATTTGGTCTCATCTCCTCTGGAGACTGCCTCCTCAGCTGCCACCATCCTAAGGCTACTTGCACAGATCAACATTTACCCCCACACACACACTGGGATACCCTCCTTCCCCAGTACAGCCCTCACTCTGCAGCCTCTTTCATTGATTGAGGTCACATCTCCCCACTCCCCAATCAAGACTTTGCCCTTCAGCCATTGAAAAGCCATCCACAGATGGCTGATCAGGTAGGTAGAGACCTATCCATGAGTGCCCCTAAACATGATGTGGTGCTTCCTGTGAGCATGATGCTGATGACTGCAAGTGTTGACCAAAGCAAGGTAGGCAAACAAACCTTTAAGTCCCAAGCGAAGTGCAGCCCGCCAAGTGCGTGCCTTATATGTGCTGTTGTGAAACACATCAGTGTGTTTTCCTGTCGACGTGGATAGACAATCCAATGGGGTGAGGAGGAGCTGAGTCCAGTGGGCTGGCCTTATAATGACATGCTGATGTATTACAATAAGGTTCCCGACATCCGATAGCCCCGGCATTTGCAGGCGCAGCGGAAGATTGCAAACTGATTTTACGATGAAAAATCGTAAACAGTCATGAAACTGAGTTTTGGCCTTCTCGCCATCATGCCAGCAAACACGCTGGATGCCAATGGGCACGGAAAATCCTGGCCTATGTAATTCATAATAAATTCATCTGTTTAATGGATCTCAGGTCCCTTTGAATGCTGTCAGTTGCTCTTAATTTCATCATGTGGTGACCCTGTTAAGTTTGACCACTAAATTCTGTAATATTTTTACAAGATGTTCCCTCCTCTCTATTGTATTTGAATAGTGTGAATGGCAGGAGGTTCAGAACAGGCCCCAAAGCATCTCCATTGGTCACTGCACCTTGTTGCTCAGCACCTAAGAGGTTAAACTGATGTAACGCCTCCTTAAAAGTTTTCATTTATGAATATTTTTAACATGTTAGAGTATGTATCCAAAGGTGTGATTCGAATGCAACACTCTGAATCTGTGCTAGATATCCTCAGTTTTCACTTGAAGGGCTCTGGTTGCAGATGTATTGAGGCTAGTCTCACACCATTGTTAGCAGCATGAAACCAATTCAGTATTGTTGATGCATCAGGAACAAAACGATCCATTCTGCCAGTTCTCGTCTGTAAACTAAAAGTTGGAAAAAAATCAAAGCCACCACCACCACCAATATCAATGAGAGTGACCCTAATAAGACTTGAAGTTATTACATTTTGTCTTCATGAAACACAGCATTTCATAGCTAGACTACCCAAAATAATGTTTAATTTTCCCTTTTTAATAATGACTGTGATCCAAGATCATTTGGCAGCCACTGTATCGTGACGCTATTTAGTTGACATCCTTTATGGCCTGAAGTTCCTGTGTCTGATTTCATTTTAAAATCAATGGTTTGAAAAGTTTAAATTCCATAATATATTATGCTTCACAAAGAAGGCAAAGTTCTGACTGAAAGACCCTTTGTGTGTTTCCACGCTGAGAATTGATGGACTGTCATAAAAAGCTGTGTAAATCATCTTCAGTGTTTAGAGACTGCCCGTCAACAAAGATTCATCAAATCTTGATACCAACTGAATTCCCATAGACTTACAGTATAGTGAAATATATGAACAGAGACCACCTGTCGAGGACAAACTGCATACCTGTTTCTGATCCCATTTATCATTTTCTGTAGATATGAACAAGGTCAGCAGGAAGGACAGACTTGTTTCAGGAATACAGTTACAAAATTATCTGAGCATGAAGGACAAGATCGAAAGTGAGACAGTAATGAGCCAGCTGAGTCATTTTGTTTTTGAGGGGAAAAACTTGATAAGGATAGCCACTTCAGGGATAATTGTAAAGTTATACTGAGGGTGGCCTTTGCCTGCTCTACCGCTGTAACTTCAGTGGAGGCTCGTCTGGCACCTCATTAACATACGTCACTGGGGTTTCCGCCACTTCCTGCAGCAAATGTGGGAGAATTGGGAAGGAAATTTACCCACATCAATGCCATTTTTTTTCTCTTCAGTTTAGAAATTATAGGACAGAAGACGTTTTGATTTGGGTTTTGAAATGGTAGCTGGTTGAGCACAATCCGTACTCTGCCTATTATGAACAACCAAAGGAGCAAACTGCTTTTTTTATTCATTCATATCATGTGGGCTTAGCTGGCTGGGCCAGCATTTGTTGCCCATCCCTAGTTGCCCTTGAGAAGACGGTAGGGGGAAGGTGGTGATGAGCAGCCTTCTTGAACCACTGCAGTCCATGTGGTGTAGGTACACCCACAGTGCAGTTAGTGAAGGAGTTCCAGGATTTTGACCCAGTGAAAGAGAAGGAATGGTGATATACTTCCAAGTCAGGATGGTGAGTGGTTTGGAGGGGAACTTCCAGGTGGTGGCGATCCCATCTCTCTGCTGCCTTTGTCCTTCTAGATGGTAGTGGTTGGAAGGTGCTGTCTAATGAGCCTTGGTGAATTCCATCGAACCATTCAATCACTGGGATGTACAGCCTATGTACCTGCCAAAGCACTGGCACTGAAATTCTACTGTTAGATGTGATTCTGCGATTGGGCAGCACTTGCTGGAAGATCCTGAGTGTGGTGATAATTACTCTAACAACCAGCTGAGCTTGTAATGTGACTCATTTACACTTGCCATAAGTGACATACAGTCATAAGCAGGGACCCGTGCATTGTAAACAAAAGAAATATGTTCAAGCCTTCTGCTTTTTTTGAATTGCCTGGGAACTTGGGGAGCCTATAGTTCCCCATTGCTTTCTCCATGGCAATGTCTCAGCCTATCAGAGTCGACTAACCAACAAACACCTTTCTCCTGTAGTGTAAATTATTGTGATCATTTGAAATTCTTGTATTTGTCCTGATGAGTGCAAGACTAAAAGCTTTGGCAAATGTCTCTGTTTACAACAATATTGTCCTATAAATTCAGCATCAGTATATGGACTTACAAGGTCATGGAAGAGTACCATTTTTCTTTGTGGTCAATAGCACGTCGGACATACATGGATGTGAAAAGTTACCCCGCTTGTTTATAGTCAGGATTTTCTGTTTCTTCAAATTTACAGCCTAATGAAAATATGCCTTTAATGTTTCCTGAATAAATAAATTACTAGATGTAAAAAAAGAACACTTTCTTGAGAACCATGTGTGGTGCCTTTAATGTAATATGCTCGCATCTAATTAATGTACAGTTCATTCATAAATAACAGATCCACATAAAGCTTACATCAATTTCATAAATTGAAAACTGAAAATGGTTAAAACCTTTATTAATACTATCCCAGGAGCATGGATGCAAATGTTAATTTGC
This sequence comes from Carcharodon carcharias, assembly GCF_017639515.1. Classification (NCBI taxonomy): domain Eukaryota; kingdom Metazoa; phylum Chordata; class Chondrichthyes; order Lamniformes; family Lamnidae; genus Carcharodon; species Carcharodon carcharias. The sequence goes on from NC_054471.1 coordinate 153,051,449, forward strand.
TGAAAATCGTAGTCAAAGGAAAGTTCATTAAGGCACATTGCTATCTCTGTAACCTTTACTATAACCAAGGAATGCAAACAGAGTGTTTGTATTCTGTTCCATGTACATGAACCAGTCATTCTTTTGACATTTTCCTGACTCTGTGCAACTCAAACTTCAATAACAAGCAAACAAACAAGCGCAAAGGAGCATTAAAATTGAAAGCAATGTGCATAAAATTCACCGAGCTCCTCACATCATGTAAGTGCCATTTTAATAAGCCCCTGACATTTTCTCATGTCTTCTGCCTTCCTTCACATTTGAGCATTAAACAGCAAGTGAAGAAAGACCCTGGACAGTGGGAATCATGCCTGAAGCTCGCACAGCCAATTCACAGTGGCAGTTGTGAGTGGGTGATGCAGACAGATACTGACAAAAGCTCTCTCTTTTGTGTAGTCACAGAGCTAAGGCACCCAAGGCTCTTTTGCCTGCTTTAATAAAATGGAAAATTTTCTTGCTCATGCTAAGCAGAGATCTGTCACATTGACTTGTACGCTAAATGACCACTTCTGACTGCCTCAGGTTTGTCTTATAGCAAGCAGCACCAAATACATGTGTTAGTGCTAGGCATGTGGCTGGAAGGCTTTGGGTCAGCCTCCCCAATGTCTGTTTGAGAGTAGTCAATGGTCATTTGGAGTGATATGCTGTATCATTTACTAAAGCATCTACCCTTATTGGAAGAACAAAATTTAGTCTACATTTCAGACTTTGGTAATTTATCAAAATCCAAGAATCTTCATAGTGCTGTTATAGCTAATAACACTGTTCCAAGGATAGTTGCAGCTAGTTAGAGGTAAAATCTTTCTTTAAGCTGTGCCTTCTCAGAATTGACCACAGGACACTCAGATATAGGTTAATGATCATTTCATTCAAGTGAACGCAGGGAGAGTCTGCCTTAAACTAGCTAAAAAAGAACTCTAACTGTTCCAGGAAAACCATCTTTTTTATACAGTTAGTCATGCACACATTGTGTTATTCAAATTCCAACTTTGTCAGTGCATAATCACATAATAAGCAGATGTCCCCAGCCCCAGGTACATATCTTTTCCTTACCCAAGCAAGTTCCACTTATCTCATTCTAGCCTGGTACTGTTTATTTTTACCTTATCTGTTTATCCTCACTCCCCTTTTATGTCTCCTCTCTAGTTAATCCCTTGTGGTCTCCAAGGGCTTTCTGGAGAGTTCTGCTAATATTGTCCCTATGATGTACAAGGTTCACCTGGAGAATCCTGCTGACTTTTGGTTTTACGAATAGAGGTCCCTGTTTAACTCTTACAAAGCTATCTATAGTGATATATTTCAACTCTTTCTTGGACTCGAACTCAAGTTCTGTCGAAGGGTCATGAGGACTCGAAACGTCAACTCTTTTCTTCTCCGCCGATGCTGCCAGACCTGCTGAGTTTTTCCAGGTAATTCTGTTTTTGTTTTGGATTTCCAGCATCCAAAGTTTTTTTGTTTTTATATCTATAGTGATAGTTGTTCAAGGAATCTTTGTGGTATCATAGCAACAACACATGGAAACTTTTGGAAATATAACAACTATACTTGTTGCACAATGAACATTCTTTTATTCTCCCATTCATTCATTATTTTCTCTGATCTTTGACTTTCCTAGCTCAACTGCCTACCCTCTTAATTCTGGCTTGTAATTATAATAAACAAGATATGTCAAGGGCATAAATGAAGGATTGTTTCATGAAGTTTAGGCCTCAAATATCCTCAAGGCCAGTGATGCACTCCCAGCATAAGTTGGCCGGTGCATCAGTGTAGCCCAACCCAAGCTGCAAGTTTCATTTGGGACCTTTTGGTCCCATGACATCAGAGGAGGTACAGATGAGGGAGGGAATTCCTACAGCAGGACTTTCCTCAGCCACAGCCTCCCTAACACCAGGTGACCTGGATTCTGGGATGAACTTCTCATACAGGCCAGCTTAGCAACAGAAGTAGCACCCACCTCGGGATTCAAACCAAAATAATGACTCTATTTTTAATATTGTTTTTATTAAGGGAGGCGATTAGATACATAAAATAAATCTGCATAGGTGATACTGGCAAATTGCCAAGCAGCTCACCTGCCACATTTGCCTAAGAACTGCCCGTTGTTAATTTAATGGAAACAATTGATGCTATTAAAAATCAATTAACCCTGCCCTGATCCTTAATACTGCAGGTGAGCTAGGAGCAGAAGTCACTAGCAAATGCCCCACTTGCCTTCTGCTGGTGGATTTTTGGTTCCTAAATCTGTAGGATACAAAGAGATGATTTGCAACCTCACAACAACTTTACACAAGCACCCTGTCATTACCAGAAATGGATGCCTGGTGTTAACTACTCTTTAACTGTCATCTAAGACATTCCACATTTTCCAACATAAGCTTACTTTATGTTGGCAGTTGGAAAATAGGGATTCAGCCAATTTTATTTGTGGAAAGAATCAATTGTGCTTTAGTTGTGTTACATTTTCACATTAATATATGAAATATGGATCAGAAATTTGAGTTATATTTCGACAAGTGCCAAATATTACACCAGTACTAGAAAGGCAGTGTGATGAAAAATGTTTTCTTTGTTCAATCATGAAGTTTGTGACATTCAGAATGAGATACTGTACTATACTGACACAGCAACAGGCATTATACTTCAAAAGGGAGGAGTACATGATCAAGTACTGCTGTACATGTAACAACTCATGGCAATGATGTCCAAGAATGCACAATATGTTAAGACTCCCAAGAAAGAATACAGATGAAACATAAAGTGAAGGAAATAATTACAGTTTTTCACTGGCTCCTGGATGACCTGCCATTGAATAGCTCTTGCAGTTCACAGGGTTCGTGGACTTCCCCTTCCTCACCATCCTCTGTGTTTTCATTTTTTCATGCTCCTTCTCCTTCCACATCATCCACTGCCGACTCAATGCGTTGGCCAATTTCCATGGCAAAGTCGTGAGGTATGCAGCACATAACGGAAATCCTGGTGTATCTCTGGGGGCTGTATTGATCCAGGCAGAAGACATATAGTTTCAAGATGCCAATGATTTTCTGTATTAGGTCTCTTTTGGAGGCATGGCTTTGATTGGTGTCTGTGCATAGATTCTTGAGAGGTGTAATAAGCTAGTTATGCAGAGGATAGCCCAGTTGCCAAGCACCTGGCCTCTTTGACCTGGCAAGAGAGAGACTGGAGAATTGAGGACTTGCAAAGATTGAAGGTATTATGACAACAGCCAGGCTATTGGAAACAGACTTTCCAGATGTGCCACATAATATTACAAAGTGACATGCTCAGAGAAAGCAGACCCTTCCTTTTTTATATTCATTCATGGGATATGGGCATCAATAGCTAGGCCAACATTTGTTGCCCATCCCTAATTGCCCTTGAGAAAGTGAGTGGCTTGCTAGGTCATTTCAGAGGGCAACTTAAGGGCCAACCACATTGCTGTGGACCTGGAATCGCAGGTTGGCCAGACCAGACCACGATAGATTTCCTTCCCTAAAGGACATTAGTGAACCAGATGGGTTTTTAAAACAATTGACTATAGTTTCATGGTCATCATTAGACTTTTAATTCCAGATGTTTTTATTGAATTCAAATTCCACCATCCACCATGGTGAGATTCAAACCCAGGTCCCCAGAGCATTCCCCTGGGTCTCTGGATTACTAGTCCAGTGAAAATATCACAATGCCACCCCAGCTCCTCGACCAGCTGTAATTCTGACTATTATCCAGGATTGCTGAAAGGCAGAAGGCTGTCACCATCATCCCTTTTATATATGCCTGCCTAATGTTTGGTAGAACTTTGATGCTGGCAGGTCAGAATTCTCTTACTGACTATTAAATTGGTAGCACGGAAGAATCAGTCCAACTGTGAATGTTGTGGCAAACAGAACTGAGTTTAATGTTTAGCCTTTGGTGTTGAGGTTAACTAGACTGTGATTACCATCCACCAATTCAGCCAAGGCCCGTGACCAAATTTGAGACCTTCTACCCTGTATGGTTCAGTTCCACAACTGGAAAGTAATTTTATCAGTGGAGTCATGAAGTCATAGAGTCATAGAGGTCTACAGCTCAGAAAAAGGCCCTTCAGCCCATCAAGGCTGTGCCAGACGAACAAGTACCTAACTATTCTAATCCAATTTCCCAGCTGTAGGCCCATAGCCTTGTATGCCATGGTATCGCAAGTGCACATCCAAATGCTCCTTGAATGTTATGAAGGTTTCTGCCTCCACCACCCTTTTAGGCAGCGCATTCCAGATTCCCACCACCCTCTGGGTGAAAAAATACTTCTTCACATTCTCTCTAAACCTCCTGCCCCTTATCTTAAATCTATGCACCCCTGGTTATTGATCCCTCCATCAAGGGGAAAAGTTCCTTCCTGTCTACCCTACCTATGCCCCTCATAATTTTATACACCTCAATCACATCCCCCCTCAATCTCCTCTTCTCCAGGGAAAATAACCCCAGTCTATCCAATCTCTCCTCATAACTAAAACTCTCCAGTCCACGCATCATCCTGGTAAATCTCCTCTTGACTCTCTCTAGTGCAATCACGTCCTTCCTATAATGTGGATTCCAAAACTGCATGCAATACTCTAGCTGTGGCCTAACCAACATTTTATACAGTTCCAGCATAACCTCCCTGCTCTTATATTCTATGCCTTGGCTAATAAAGGCAAGTATCCCATATGCCTTCTTAACGACCTTATCTACCCGTCCCACTACCTTAAGGGACAGGTAGGCATGCACACCAAGGTCCCTCTGATCCTTGGTACTTCCCAGGATACTATCATTCATCGTGTATTTCCATGACTTGTTTGTCCTGCCCAAGTGCATCACCTCACACTTATTCAGATTAAATTTCATTTGCCACTGATCAGCCTATCTGACCAGCACGTCTGTATCCTCCTGTAATCTAAGGCTATCCTCCTCACTAATTTTCGGGTCATCCGCGAACTTACTGATCAACCCTCCTACATTCAAGTCTAAATCGTTTATATATACCACAAACAGTAAGGGACCCAACACCAATCCATGTGGACACAGGCATCCAGTCACAAAAACACCCCTCAACCATCACCCTCTGCTTCTTGCCACTCAGCCAATTCTGGATCCAATTTGCCAAATTGCCTTGGATCCCATGGGCTTTTACTTTCATTATCAGTCTCCCATGCGGGACCTTATCAAAAGCCTTGCTAAAGTCCAAGTAGACTACGTCAAATGCATTGCCGTCATCTACAAACCTGGTTGCCTCTTCGAAAAATTCAATCAAATTGGTCAGACAAGAGCTCCCCTTAACAAAACCATGCTGACTGTCCTTGATTAATCCTTACCTCTCCAAGTGTAATTAATTCTGTCCCTTAGAATTGCCTCCAATAGTTTCCCTACCACTAAGGTTAGATTTACTGGCCCTGGTTCCCTGGTTTATCCTTTCCTCCCTTCTTGAATAATGGTACCACATTGGCTTTCCTCCAGTCCTCTGGCACCTCTCCTGTAGCCAGAGAGGTATTGAAAATTATTGCCAGCGCCCCTGCTATCTCTTTCCTTGCCTCACTCAACAGCCTAGGATACATTTCATCTGGGCCTGGAGATTTATCCACTTTTAAGCCTGCCAAACCATTTAGAACATCCTCCCTTTCTATGCTAATTTCTTTAATTATATCACAGCCCTTCTGCCTGATTTCCATACCCACGTCACCCCTCTCACTTGTGAACACTGACACAAAGTATTCATTTAGAAATCTACCTACGTCTTCCAGCTCCACACACAAATTACCACTATGGTCCTTAATGGGCCTTCCTCTTTCCCTAGTTATCCTCTTACTCTTAATGTACTTGTATAATAACTTGGATTTTCCTTTATTTTACCATGACCCCTTTTTGCTCTCCTAATTTCCTTCTTTAAGTTCCCCCTACACATTCTATAATCCTCTAGGGCTTCCACTGTTTCGAGCCCTCAGTATCTGCCATAAGCCTCCCTTTTTCTCTTTATCCAACCCTATATATCCCTCAACATTCAGGGTTCTCTGGGTTTGTTGGTCCCACCCCTTGTCTTTACTGGAATATGTTGGCCTTGTACCCTCCCTATTTCCTTTTTGAATGAGTCCACTTCTCTGACGCAGATTTACCTAAAAGTAGCTGCCCTCAGTGCACCCTGGCCAAATCATATCTGATCTTATTAAAATCGGCCTTCCCCCAATCTAGAACTCTGATTTCTGGCCCATCCTTGTCCTTTTCCATAACAACCTTGAATCTGACAGAGTTATGATCACTATCTGCAAAATGCTCCCCCACTGATACCTCTTCCACTTGCCTGGCTTCGTTCCCTAAAATTAAGTCCAGGACTGACCCCTCTCTTGTAGGAATTCTACGTACTGGCTTAAAAAGCTTTTCTGGGTGCATTTTAAGAATTCTGCTCCCTCTAAACCTATCACACTATGACTACCCCAGTTAATGTTGGGGAATTTTAAATCCCCCACTTTTAATGCCATATTATTTTTACACTTCTCTGAAATTTGCCTATATATCTGCTCTTCTATTTCTCTCTGACTGTTTGGGAGCCTATAGTACACTCCCAGCAATGTGATTGCTCCTTTTTTGTTTTTCAGTTCTACTCATATGGCTTCATTTGAGGAGCTTTCTAAGATGTCACCCAACCTTACTGATGTCATTGATTCCTTGAACAATATTGCAATACCTCCTCCTCTTTTACCTCTTTCCCTGCCTCACCTGAAGACCCTATATCCTGGAATATTGAACTGCCAATCCTGCCTCTCACTCAACCATGTCTCTGTGACAGAAATGACATCAAACTTTCACGTGTTAATTTGTGCCCTCAACTCATCTGCCTTATTCATCAGACTCCTTGTATTAAAATAAATACCTTCAAACCTTGCCAAACTCCCTTGTGCCTTAACTGGCTTGTAATTTCTATGCCTTCCAGACTCACTCACTCTCTCTTCTAATTTTGGCTGTGCATCTCCCCCTGCTGAACCTCCTCTCAGGATCCCATCCCCCTGCCAAGTTAATTTAAACCCTCCCCAAAAGCACTAGCAAACCTCCCCACAAGGATGTTGGTCTGATTCCGGTTCAGGTGCAACCTGTCCGCCTTGTACAGGTCCCACCACCCCCAGAAGTGGTCCCAATGTCCCAGAAATCTAAAGCCCTCCCCTCTGCACCATCCCTTCAGCCACACATTCATCTGCAGTAACCTCCTATTTCTATACTCACTAGCGTGTGGTGCCAGAAGTAATCCAGAGTTTACTACCTTTAGGGAGATAGGAAACAGATTGAAAAACAGGACCTAACTTTGAGGTCCTGTTTTTCAATCTGTTTCCTATCTCCCTAAATTCTGCTACAGGACCTGTGAGCAAACCTCATTTATTTTCACAACATATTATGGACAGAGTCTTCTGCCTGCCGGGTGAGCTGGTCGTCAGCGGGTGCGGTTGGCTGCAGAGCCGATCGCAGCCCATGATCAGCTGCGCACCGCCATTTTAGGTGGGCAGGCCAATTAAGGCCCGCCCAGCATGTTACGTAGCCGGTAGCACTCAGCACTACCTGTGCGGATAGGGGGACAAGGGACAGTCGGGGCTTGCGTTCTTTCGTGCATGCGAGTGAAAGGGCGCAGAAATCTCCCTGAGGCATGGAGCTGCCTCAGGGAGATTAAGTTCAGTTTTAAAGTTTGAAAAAAAGAAAGATTAAAATTATTCAGACATGTCCCCTCGTGTGACAGTGTCACATGAGCTGGGACATGTTTATGAATTGTCATAATTTAAAAAAGAATATTAATACAATCTTTATGAAACCTCAGCCTGCCCGTCGATGAGTCTTCACGGAAAATGCGAAGGCCGCCTGGGCTCTTCACCTGCCCTGTACTGGCAGCGTGGAGAATTAGATTAATTAGTTTATTAATGACCTTAACAAGCCTTTGACAGTTCAGTGTGTGTGCAGGTGCCTCCGGCACACGCGCGCTGAATGAAGGTCTGAATGACACGTGGTGATGACGGGACACACACCTGGTGTCACCACGTGTTATTTTACACATAAGCATGCAGGGCCCACCCCCAAACACACCAAAGAGAAAATTCTGCCCTATGAATTGATATTGTGAAGAAACTCAAATCTGATGGGGACAACATAGAATTGATATGATTCATTCTGGGTGATGAGTGTTTCTTTCATATAACACAGAAATGTCTGGAACCTTACACCATCTGCCCCATCCCAATATCACCCCTGCCAATATTATGCATAATTAAAAGAAAGTTCTGAATTAACAAAACCCACCCTTCTAGAGTGTATCATTAATAAACAAAAAGATTTTACTTTATTTTGTAAATGGTTTTTATTTTATTGATATAAGAAGCAAATAAACAATACAAGGCAAATATGAATCAGGAGTATCAATGGAGGCTGCTGCTGATGTTTTAGATAGGTATGGCTTCCAAGTACATATGATTTTACTGATATTTTCCTTCTGCAGATTAGTATTGCTGGACTCGAAGTTGTTACTCAGCTAAGGAGCAGCATGCCTGACAAGTCCTCTTGGCTATGTGTTATTTAATTTTGTAACAAAATTATACCTCTAAAATGTATCAGCAATTAAAAATACTTATTCTATTAACATAACAATATTTTATGTAACATAATGCTGTGATTGGCCTGGAATCATCATTTGGAAATAAACCAATGGTTGATAGTGGCAATACTCTGAAAGGCAATCTAGTGAGTCCAACATAAACACCTCAAGGAAACCTGACTGAAACTAGTTAGCACAGAAATATTGGTAGTTAATCACAAATGGAAAGATCCAATTGTAGAACATCTCAAAGAATTGGAGATTACTAATACTGGTAGGAAGGCATAAGGATGACTAACAAAATTTAAAAATAAATTCACTGAAAGAAATCTACCCTGATTAATTGCAAAACCTTTATTTTTTGCTGTTGTCTTGAATCTATATGTACTGATGTTCTTACGTCTGTGCTGCCAGATGTTTTTCTCTCCTAAGGTTCATGCTTCAGATCATGGTGAATGTCTATATTTTTTAAATGGTTTGTGATTTGCTTTCACTTAGGGCCGGATTTTCACAGAGCCATGAAGACTCTACAGACCTTTAAAATTGTGGACAGGACCTGATTTCAGGATTCCCACCCCCACTCCGGCACCCCCAATTTTCGATGGTGTAGGAGAAGGGTGCGGGCAGCATGTGCACACCCTGCATTCCTGAGCTGGCCGGCTCCATTGTGGGGATAGGTATCTCATAGCCCCTTGTATTTTCATGGAGTCAGGCCAGCTTCTCAAGGACTCATGGTTAAGGGCCTCCCAGAGGAGTTGTGAATCTTGACCTGGATGCGGGAACCTTTTGAAAGATAATTTCAAAAGGTATTACCCATGCTCCGATGCCAGCTCATGCACCTCCACCCACCACCAGTGGCCCCTCATACCCTATATGTCAACTCATAGCACTTCCATGTCCATTCGCCCAGTATACACTCTGTACATAACCAAAGAACCTTTTAGCGTATCAATAACAGAAACTATAAGCTTTTGACATATGTTTATCTTGTGTAAATAAACATTGATCCAATGACACAACAGATCATGGAAAAAAAACTTGTAAATCAGTCAATCAAGCAATGCCTTCCCTTCATTTGCACCTGTTTCAACAAAATAATGCAAGTCTACGCTCTCAGTTAAACATGCATAACAAGTCTTTGACAATTAAACCATGGATGATATATGGACTTAGTGTGCAGATCAGCCATGAGTGAATTGAATGGTGGAACAGGTACAGAGGGGCTAAATGCCCCTCTCCTGTTCTTCTGTTCCCACGTTCCTATGATTAACTATGTCTGAGTTTCTCATAGTAAAATCAATCTAGTGCTGGCAGATTTCCAGTGGTGGTGAAATTGCATTTTATTTACTGGTTTATTAGCTTATTGAATTTTGGACTAAATTTAGGCAAGCTCAGACATTTTGGGTGGAATTTTCCCATCCTGCCTGCAGCGGGTTCATGGCTGGTGGGCGTGGTGAATCCAACAGCAGGCAAAAAGGTGCAAATTCAACATTGTAAAAATAGATTGCAATTCTCCCGATGGTGTGTTTATGGCAGGTTGGTTATCCTGCCTGTACTAGTCTGATGGAGCCCTGCAATAAAGTCCACAGAGGGTGTCATGCATCATCATTGTCTGCTGTGCCCTTTACAACCTGGTGCTGCAATGGGGAGTGGAGCTGGCTGAGGAGGAGATGTAGGAGCTAGAGGTCCTTCAATGAGGAGGACATCGAAGGTGATGAGGGTGAGGAAGTCCTCGAAGGCGCTGATGACAGCAATGAGGTCCTCACATTGGCCAGGTGAGGCAGGCGTGCTGAGGAGGCCCTCAAAATGCATCTATGAATGTTGTGTGACTCCAGCCTGGCTAATGGCAGCACACTTACCCCCTGTGATAAGGCTCCTGTCATAGAGACACAGTGCAGGCCCTAATAGTTGATCAATTTCAGGAGGATGATGACAACATGCAGTGAGGACACTCCATAGATTTTCACACAGCCTCTGACAATGTCTGACTCCTGTCTGGCCGAGGGCAGCTCACTTGTGCTCTGTGATCAGGGTCACATCATGGAGATGCAGCCAAGAAAGTTTAAAAGCATCTGATTTTTTTGCGCCTTCAGCACCTGACCCCTTCAGGAGCACAGCGTCACTGGTCACCGATGCTGAAGATTTGGGGGCCAGTCCCACCTTAAAGATACTGAGGGCACACAGAGAGAATAATGGAACTCTGTGACACCTGACCAAGACATTCTGGCAGCAATGACAAGCGCCATCGAGGTGCAGGCATCAGTAATGTGTCCAGGAAGTGTGAGGCTGGACCATCACTTTGGTCTGAAGGCTGTACATAGCACAGGAAAGAGGCCCTGGACTGAGACACCTGCCTTTATCTTGTGCAGAAAGGTTTCAAATCTGAGTGACATGAAGAGTGCTCATCAGAACAAAGAGTCATAGGCAAGGAGACATTCTTGGGAGTCTATTGACAATAGTGAGCAAGTGATTCACTCCCATGCCCAGGCTGTGCAGCTACATCTCCTTGACCTTCCTAACCTTGCCACTATGTCCTGGTGCTCCCTGGACATCCACAGCAGAGGTGGAGGCAGCCTGCTGACTGCTATGCCCTGTCTGTGATGACCTTGGCGGGCATCCTCTGGAGGGCTGGGACGTGGAGGGCCCTGGCCTGCTTTTGGCAGTGGCAATGGCTCCCTCCTTGGCCTATGGAGCTGGAGCTGCTGGGACACAGGAAGAGTGGATTCGGATGGGCTGGACTCTCCTGGAGTAACCTGAGTGGTTCGGCCTGGGTGTGCACCTGCTGATCTTCCTCCCTATTGGTGCCCGAGGGCCCCTGGTTGACTCCTTGAGGAGTGATGTTGAGCTGCTCCGCACCTCTCTCACGTACACACTATTGGAAGCCAACTATGGTGTCAATGAGCAGTGCTGGAGCGGTGTTCTGGACCAAGGTCTCCATGGTGGCTGCCATTCTACCAGTGTTGATCTCACTGCATTGGCATGCCAGCGCCAACACCTCAGCCTGAAGACAGATGGGCTCCTCCCTCATGCCTTGCAATCTGAGGAGTGCAGTGGACATCCCTTCCTGATGTTCCCGAGCTTGCCTTTGCAGCTCCAGCAACTGTGACATAACCGAGTCCAGAGTCTCGTTATCTGACTCGGACTCAGCAAATTTCTGGCAGCCAGCAGCTCTCTGAGCGCCAAACACCTGGAAGTCCCTGTCACCACCTGCTGTGGATCAGAAGGTGTGATGTGCACACCAAATTGTGATCCCAAGGCTACTCTAAAGCTAGCTCCCACCAAGGTGTTTGTCTCTGTGCTGGTGGAGGGCGTGGGTAAGCACTGTGACGGGATTTCAAGTACGGTCCTTCAGATTCCTCTTCAGAGGTTTCTTTGGGCCTTGATTGGAGGCCCTGGGTCATGGACTCCATTGGCTATTTCGCAGATGTGTCTGCAAAAGCAAGGGGAGATAATTAATGCATGGTAGTGGCCTGTGAAAGAGGACACATCATTCACAGCATGGTTGTCTGATGGATATTGCACTGCTGGATCCTCACTTGGTAGATCAGCGCTGACCTCACCGTTATCACACGAATGGTCCCGATCCTCACCAGCCAGCTGGATGGCTCTGTTTTCAAAGTCCGTGAGGACCTTGATTTCAGGAATCCCTCCACTGATAAGCAACCTCTCCCTTTTGCTGTGTGCCAGCTTGTCCTGCATGAATAGAGATGGAGAGAGTGTAAGCAGGATGCCTACCAGGTCAGATGATAAGTATACCTAGCATGTGCGGGTGGTGAGTTGTCCCATGGACGGGATTAGGACAATGAAGGTACGTGTGAAAGAGTGAATGGTTGTATCCCTTGAACTGGCAATTAGTGAGTGTTCTGTGGATATGTGAAGCGTTTGTGAGTGTATGAGTTGAGAGTGATGAGAAGAGTGACTTACCCGCTGTGGAACAAAAAAGATCACTCAACCTCTTGTAGCACTGGGTGGCTGTCCTTTCTTGCAGGGCATTGGCATTGACCACTGCTGCCGCTGCCTCCCAAGCTGGATTGGTGATGTTGCTGCCCATCCTGTGGCCAGAGTGAGGGTAGAGGACATCATGGTGAACCTCCACTGTGTTTAAAGGCACTCGAGGGATGTTGTCATTGAACCAGGTGGCTGCAACCTTTTTGCCTTTCAATGCCATGTCTTCTTTGCAGCAGTAATGGGCTAGAAGCCCTGAGAGGTGTGCGCGGCTGGACTTTAAATATGGAACCTGGTGTGATGAAGTGGCGAGATGATGACGTGGGGGGTGAATGAGAGCCTGCATATCATGGAAATGGTGTGTTTCTCTGGAACGCTTAATTAATGCGGTGGGTTTGGGACGATGTGGTATTAAAAGCTGCCAATGGGGCTACTGCACTTCGTGCAAATCCGCCCAATGTTTCCTTTCAGAGAGAAAGTAAAAGCACATGTGGGTCCAGGACTTAATGCTGCCTTTGTCAGGGTCCTACTGCAATGGAGGAGGTGAAGGAGGAAGAGGCGACTCTGCGTGCAGCTCCAGCAGGAGGGACATTGTCAAGCAGAGCCAGACCATGAACAGTAGATTCAGGAGGAGAAACCCAGACAACAAGGGTGAATCACCAGACCTAGGGTTTATGGTGGAAGAGTTTCCTATTTACAAATGAGTGGGAGGCAATGCTGTGCATGTCTGCACTTGTCCCGAACTCTGGTACATCACATATGCCACACCCTTCATGATGACCTGACACCACATGGAGTTAGAGGGTATCCTCTGCCAGTGGCTTTAAAGGTGACAGCAGCACTCAATTTCTTGGCCTCTGGTTCTTTCCAAGGATCAGCAGGTGACCTGTGCAGTATCTCTTAGTCCGCAACACACCGATGCATAAAGAAGGTCAGAGATGCCCTTTACAGGAAGGACCATCATTATGTCAGGTTTTCTCTGAACAAAGATAGCCAAGCTGTGAGATTCATCACCTTTGTAGCCATCTAATGATGCCAACACTGCTGTGACTGGGATGTGAACATGCCTAGGGATCTCCTCCTCCTGTGCCTGTCTTTTCTTCTGCCGCTACCACTGAGAAGACACAAATGCCGCTAGATTATCAACGCTGATGAGCTGCCCTCGACCAATGGTGTTCCTTGAGGAAGAATGATTACAAACAATTTCATCTAATGTCCATTAAGGACATTACTTGTCCTTACATGGTCTGGCCTACATGTGACTCCAGACCCACATCAATGTAATTGATTCTTCAATGCCCTCTGAACAAGGGCAATTGGGGATGGGCAATAAATGCTAGCCGAGCCAGCGACGCCCACATCCCAGGAACAAATAAAACAAAATCACACATTTCCAATAAAGATTTAAATATATCTCCCTGATATCACACAAGGGTGTGGAGACTAGTTCAACAGATGTTGACAGCACAGGAATGTGAATCTCCCAGTGGGACACTATCACTGAGTGGGAGGAAGGCTAAACCTCAAAATAAGAGGATGCCAAAGTTCAAAATCACAACGCCTTCAGTTGACAGGAACATTCACATAGCCATCAAATGTTTTAACAGAAGTACAATTTATTTACATATCTGGCACAGCTGTGACCCAAAAGTAACATTAATTTTTCTTAACTTCCTTAACTAGTGCTACGCCTGGGTGCAACCCCGACATCCACAGCAGAGGTGGAGGCAGCCCGCTGACTGCTACATCTTGATGTCTGCGAAGACATAGGCAGATGTCCTCTGGTGGTCCGAGGCCTGGAGGGCCCCGACCTGATAAGGGTCACCTGTTCAGGGGCAGAAGAACTCTCGGCGGCCTGAGAAGCTGGTGTGGATGGGGTCACAGGAAGTGTGGGCTGTGAGTGGCTGCACACCCTTATCCGGCTGATGCTCATCCTCCATGTTGGTGCTCGAATGCCCAGCCCTCACTCCTGCAGGAGCTGGGAGATCCTGGAGGGATGTCAAGGTGCCTCATCACTGTGTTGCTTATATCTTGATGGTTCCAACCAGGTTGTGTGGCCATGGAGTGCAGGGCCGAGCGCAAATCTGACAAGACATCCTGGACCAAGGTCTCCATGGTGGTCGCCAGCCTTCCCATGGTGACCTCGAGGCACTTGCATGTTGGAGCTACAACATCAGACTGATCGTGAACCGACTCCTCCATCCTTTGCTCTAGTCTGCTGAGTGACTGCCGAATCTCTGCCTGATTTCTACCACCTGTCATTGCACCTCCCAGCATAGATTTAGTGGCCACTTCCAGGGGCCCAACATCTGACTCGGACTGAGCGGGTGACCGGTCCCCAGCAGCCCTCTGAGTGCCGGTGACCTGTGCTGTGCCTGCCTCTGACTGCTGCAGGGACGTGTCAGTGAGGTGTTCCCCAGAAAGTGAGCCCAAGCCTAATCTACAGCTGTGCCCCACATGCATGTGTGCCTCTGAGCTGGTGGCGGGTTCTTCCAGAGCTTCCACTTCGGATATGGTCTGGGGGCTCATGCGCTGCTGGACTGGCTCCAGAGCCTCAACCTGCTGGTGCCTAGAAAATAGAAAATAGAGTTTCAGTTTATGAGCATGGGCTAGATAAGACTGCATGTGACTCACTGTGAATGTCAGGATTTGATGAGGTGATGGATCTGTGATCCATACTAGGTGATGGGAGAGACCAATCTCCCCTTCCCCACAGGAGCGATCCCTGTCCTCCCCAGCTAGTTTGGCTGCAGCTTCCCCAAACTCACTGAGGGCGATGATGTCAACTGTTCCTCCCTCAGTCGGCACTTTCTCTCACCTCTGTTTTGTGCCAGCTTGGCCTGTATGAAGAAGAAAGAAAGACATGTGATGAGAAGGGATGGAGCAGAGGTTGGGTGAGATGCATGTCCTGTGTGGTGAGCCTTCCCCAGAAAGGCCAGAGGATGGAGTGTGTGCAATATAACAGGTGGGATGGTGGTGATGTGAAAATCTTGGTGGGAGGATGAGTGTTGATATGTGTCACCCAATAATGGTTGTATGAAGACAGTGGCCGTTTGAGTGTAAGATGCCATGCTGAGAGTTTGATATTGGAGGGAATTGAAGGAAGACTTACACTGGTGGAGAGGATGAGATCATTCATCCTCTTCCTGCACTGGATGGCATTTTAGGTGGGGAGTGGGAGATTTAGGGTCAAGATTGTGTTGGAGACAAAGATCAGGAATTGTGGCCAGGTGGCCAAGAGATTGGGTGCCACGATCAGGTTATGGAGTGGTAGTTTGGCGGTTGTGGTAGAGTCATTCGGGTGGGCAGTTAAATGTGGGGTTCTGCTCAGTCCTGCTCCACATTCAGGCAAGTGGCTTATCTTCTTTATTGCAGACGGCCTTGGGGCTGACTTTCCTGAATGAAGCAGGGCAATCTTGGAGAGGGGAATTCTGAGAGACATCAACTCCTTATTTACATATGCAAAATGTTTAACCTTTGCTTTAAGGATGGGTAAAGAACACCTCTTGTTTGTCCTCATTTAATACGGTGGAGAGTGCACTTCTGACAGCAGGTGTATTCATGCTTTTAGCCTACCATTTTGAGGCCTGAGGAACAGGCACTGTGCAATGCAATTTCTGGACCAATGTGTTTTTTGATGAATTTATGACTTTGGAATTGTGAATTTTTTCATGTCCCTTCATTAGGTTCCCCAGTCCAAAGTATTTTTCGAGCAGCAGGAAATAATCACTCAGCCAATTGATAGCTCTGTAAGATTTATAAAGACATGTGTCTGTGATTACTTCTGTGTGAAAAAGAGAAAGAAAGAGAGAAAGAAAGACTTGCATTTACGTAGCACCTCTCATGACTATTGGACATTTCAAAATATTTTGCAGCCAATGAATTGCTTTTGAAATGTAGCCACTGTTGTAATGTAGACACTTGTGGTGATCGAGAATAGGGCCTGCTTGAAATTTTAGGGTGTTCAGTATTTTCATATGTAATGACTGCAATGATTGTTTAGTTCAATTTGATGGCATTTCTTTCAGTCGTTTAAGTGACCCCTTCCCCTGCCCTCACTCACCAACTGACTGGTCAGTTAAGTACTACCACAGAGTTTGTTTCCCATGATATGCTAGTTACTGTTCTGTCAGTAAAAAGATCATTTGTTTCTCTGTTGCTCAATCTACCGTTAGTTTCGTTTCCTGGTCACTAAATTGGAATTTCTAAATTGGTGTTGAGCTGTAAACTCCATTTCTGTGATTTCCACAACTTTTGTCATTTGTACTACTTAAATGACAAATTGGTTCATAAAGAAGTGTGGAGGGAACATGGACCAGCATTGTGATGGACTCGTTCCTCTATCACTCCTGCAATCAAATTAGTGTTTCATGAAATTAACTGCAAACAAATTGTGCCTAGCACCATTTTAATTGTTGATTGTTAGCTTTTTCCCTGACAAAGAGCAAAATACCACTTGTTACGAGCATTGTACAGCACCAAATTATATCCAAAATCACTGCCCATACTAATGATATCATGGTTTAATTTCTTAGTCACTTTATGGTTGGGATGAGGTCTGTACATGCAAAAATAAAACTATTGCTAGTGTGAATGAATTAATTTGGCAGTTAAATTCAGTCCAGATTCACAGCTACTAGCGGGTAGTTCAACACGAGAATAAAAATACCTGGAAAAACTAAGCAGGTCTGACAGCATCTGCGGAAGAGGAACATAGTTAACGTTTCGAGTCCGTATGACTCTTCAACAGAACTAAGGATAAATAGAAGAGAGGTGAAATATAAGCTGGTTTAAGGGGTGGGTGGGACAGGTAGAGCTGGATGGAGGGCCAGTGATAGGTGGAGATAGCCAAAAGATGTCATAGACAAAAGGACAAAGAGGTGTTGAAGGTGGTGATATTATCTAAGGAATGTGCTAATTGGTGACATTAAGGATAGAAAGCAGTACGAGCAAGGTACAGATAGCCCTAGTGGGGGTGGGGTGGGCGGAAGGGATCAAAGAAGGCTAAAAGGGAGAGATAAAACAATGGATGGAAACATGAGTGTGTTTGTATGCTGTCGCCTTCAATTAAAAAAGTTGACTTAAATATCCCTTGATGGAAGAGGGAATTTACAATGACTTTGTGTCTACTTTGCTATTTTGTTTGAATTTTGAATCCCAAATCTGAATAATTCTCACACGGTGGTTCACCATTTTGTTTTGACATTCACCACAGTTTTGACATATTGTGGTAAAGCATGCTGGAAATCAGGTTTAACTTTAGTTGCATAATTATTCTCTTAGCAATAAAAACTGTAACACCCAATTGTTTTAAATTAACAAACAAGATACATAAACATTGGTTTTCCCAGAGAATTATTGACCTTTGGAATAGATTGCCAACTTGTGCAGTGCGAGCAGATTTGTTCAAAAGGGAGCTGGCCATGTTCTCTAAGGAGGTTGATATTGCTGCATACAGATGGTATTTGGGTGTTAATGCTAACTTAAAGGCCATCCTTGGAACTTATTTCTTAATATCTTCAGGGGTCAGAGAGGAATTTATCAAAGTGTTTTCCCCTGAATTAGCCTTGGATTTCTTTTATATGCGTACCCAATTTTAATTCTGGGCAAAGTTTTGGGTATGTGGACAGGTGGTGACATGAGCTGTAAACGCTTAAGTCTCAGTATTCACGGGGCTGTTTGTTCAATGTGGAGGCATTTCAAAGATCCTCCAGGTAAAAACTACAGGTTGTCTTTTAATATTTTTCTCCAGTTTTCCGGCCTGACAGCTTACCTGATTGACAGGCTGTTGGGCGAAAAGCCTGCAGCTCAAGGAACCAGTGATCAAAAAACCAGGGAGGAAAGCATAGAGAGATTGCAGTTGGGGGTAGCGGGTGGTCTAGTGGGTGTATGGGGAGATCACAGTGTGGGAGAATGGCCTGGGGGTAAAATGTGTTTGGGGTGAAATGTTTTCAGTGGTAAATCATGTTTGGGTGTAAAACAAAGATGGGGTAGATTATGGGTGGAATTTTCTGTGCCTGTTGCCACGGGCATGTTTGGTGACATGAGCGGACAATATGGCGAGAAGGCCAAAAATCGGTTTCACAATGTTGTGAAACCAGCTTGTGATCGTCTGCTCAGCCCGTTGATGGCGGGCCGCGTTTCCCACTGTCGGACATCAGGATATCAGTATACCACCGGATACATCCCCACCCCAACCGCTAGTTGGATCATCCGCCCACATTGGTGGGAAAACACGTCGGTGCTGAACACGCCTTGACAACCAATGTGCAGAAGTCAGGAAGGGTTCAGGAGGGATGTATCTCCAGGTGAATGTGTAAGGGACGGGTCTGATGGGTCCATGTGTGCCTCCTGAGGAACAAACTGAGGGTGGGTGTTGTATCAGGGAATGGTGAGAATATCCGAGGGCAGAGTGAGATGGTAGGGTGGGAGGGTGAGGGTTCGACAGTGGTGGTAGAAGATGGCAAGGGTGGCTGGTGGGGACTCAGAGGCAGACACAGGCCTGGGGATGGGAAGAGGAAGTCAGGAAGGTTAATGTGGATAGGATGTGATTTTTGTGAAGGAAGGGAACGTGCACGTTCACCCAGACATCCCTGAATGAAATGGGTTGTGGTTGTAGGTCACGGAGGGGAGGTGAAAGGTGATGCCGGGGGTTCAACTGCGACGCGGGGAAGGAAATGGGTGACTTGAGGAGGGTATAAGATGGGGGAACCAAAAGTAAAACCGAATTAGCACCATGCTGTCCAAATCGAAAGTGAAACAAGAGTTGTGGCGGGCGAGATCAGGTGCTGCATGGGAGTGTGATCAGTGGGTGAATGGAGATGTAGGTCAGCTCAGATAGGCAATTGAAAGTGAACACCAGCAGGCAGCATTCAAAATGCTCAGGACATTGAGATGAGTGTGATATAGGAAGGACCTGCGTGCATGGGAGAGTCCTTACACGAGGCTTCGAAAGGCCCTGTCAACTCACACTTCTCCCTCCAGAGTCACTCATGGGCCAGCTGCTCCCTCTGAAGTTACAGGGGACCAGATTTGAGGGGTTCACAGGCAAAGGGGACTCAGAGGGAATGGACAGCCTCTGACATTCCTGAGTGGATGACCCAGGGACGTCCAGCTGCTGTTCCTCCTCCCTTCAGGTGCCCACGGGCCCCAGCCAGACTCCTTGAGGGGAAGGAGCATCTGGAGGGACATCAAAGTGCCACGTTTCCCTCTCATGTCTCCACTGCAGGAACTCACCCAGGGCTGCCGCGATGGAATGCAGGTCTGTACAAATCTCTGTGTTCTGCTGGACCAGGGTCTCCATGGCGTCCACCATCATCCCCATGGAGACCACGGACATGTGGGCACCACTTCATCAGAGAGCAGGTGGACACACTCCTCTGACTCGTGTACCACTTTGTTGAGGGCTTCCAGCAGCTCTGCATGATGTTCTCTCACCTTCTGCTGACTCTCCAGGATGAGTTAGAAGGCCAAATCCAGAGGCTTGTCATCTGACTCAGACCCCACAGATACCTCTTCCCCAGCAGCCCTCCGAGTGCTGGGGAGCTTGGCTGAACCTGCCTCGTCCTGCTGCTGCGGACATGTGTTCATGCGGTGACCACCAGATTGTAAACCCGAGCCTGCACTTGACCTAGGTCCATCAGAGATGTGTGTCTCTGCGCTGGTGGGGGGTGTGGGTAAGTGCTGTGACGGGTCTTCCAGGCTGCTTATTTCCAGCTCTTCAATGGAGGAGGTGTCCTCTTGGCTGGAGGTGAGGACACGGGTGGACTGGCTGGCTGAGGGCATTAGTCACTTGGCTGAGCTCCCTGTGAACCAAAGTAGAGATAATTAATGCATGGCAGCAGATTCAAAAGCAGGAGAGCATTCCCAGTTGCATTGAGAGGGGGAGGCTGGGGTGCAGGTGGATATTTGCCGCCAACCTCACTGTCGCTGCCATTGTCCACATCGTCACCAGTCAGCACGATGGCACGCTCCTCAAAGTGAGTGAGGGGCTGACTGTGGACCCCTGGTCTGGGACCTCTTCCTGCTGATGTGTGCAGGCTTCTCCTGCATGAAAACTGATAGAGAAAGTGTGAGCAGGATACATGGCACTGCGTGGAATGTTTGTGTGGTGAGTGAAGCCATGGATGGGATGAGGAAGCGAGCTCCAGAGGATATGAGCCTGATGGATATGTGAGGGTGTGTGTGAGGTTTAATGATGTTGACCTCTGAGATGTGAATTCTCTGTGGATGTGTGATGAGTTTGTGAGTGTGTAAGTTGAGAGTGATGAGGAGAGTGAGTTACCCAGGTGGAACGGATGAAACCATTCACCCTGTAGCTGCACTGGGTGGCTGTCCTCTTTTACAGGGCATTGGCGCTGACCACCGCTGGTCCTGCCTCCCATGCTGGATCGGTGATACAGCTGCTCATCCTGCAGCCTCAGCACGGTAGAGGACATCATGGCGGGCCTCCACGGCATTCAAAAGGCGATTGATAGATGTGTCACTAAACCTGGGGGCCGCAGCCTTTTTGCTTTTTGCGACCATGTCTTCTGTGCAGCAGTTGTGGGCTGGTGGCATTGAGAGATGTATGCATGGCCGGACTTCAAATATGGTGTCCGGCATGATGAAGTGGCGGGGTGATGGCATGGAGAGTGAATGAGTGCTCGCCAGCCATGGAAACCGGGTGTTTCCCAGGAATACATAACTAATGCAGCGGGTTTGGAGCGGTATGGTGTAAAAAGACGCCATTGTGGCTGATGGGTAAAATTTCATTTTATCTGCCCGCTACCACACTTAGTGCAAAGCTGGGGCGATTCCACCCTATGTTGGGGGTGTAATTATGGACCCAGGGCTAGAATGTTGTTTGGGAACTAGATTGTGTTTTGCAGGGCTAGAACATGTCTGGAGCTGGACCGTGAACGAGAATGATGGAATGTGTTGGGGATAGATTGCATTTGGTGGGAGAATGTGTTTGGGGGATAGATCATGTTCAGGAGAGATTGTGATTACAGATGGAGGTCATGGTCGAAGGTAGATTTTTGGTGGGGGGAGTTTGTGGTCAGGGGAGCGAAGATTGTGGACAGGGGCTAGATCGAGTGGTGATTCTGATTGCAGGGGCAAGCGTGTAGATTGTGGTCAGGAATGTCACATTGCAGGGTGCAGATAGTTGTTCTGTTTGGGGTCCAATTTCAGGTGGGTGTGGATGGTGGTAAGGAGGGGAATTGAGTGGAGCAATGGTGTTTGGAAGATTCTGATGGTTAGAGTTTTTTATTCTCTCATGGGTTGTGGACGTTGCTGGCAAGGCCTATGAACTGAATGGTTAGCGAGGCCATTTCTGAGGGCAGTTAAGAGCCAACCACATTGCTGTGGGTCTGCAGCCATATGTAAGGATTCTGCTGGCAGATTTTCTTCCTTATAAGACATTAGTGAACCAGATGGGTTTTTATTAACAATCGATGATAGTTTCATGGTCACCATTACTGAGAATAACTTTCAATTCCAGATTTATTAACTGAATTTAAATTCCACCAGCTGCTGCCATGGTAGGATTTGAACCTGTGTACCCTGGTCATTAGCCCGGGCCTCTGGTTGAGTAACATTACCAATATGTCATTATCTCCCCTGTGCTATGTGGGACTTAGTCAGGACTGTGTTTATGTTATGGGTGTAAAATGGCAAAGGAAAT
This sequence comes from Carcharodon carcharias, assembly GCF_017639515.1. NCBI lineage: Eukaryota > Metazoa > Chordata > Chondrichthyes > Lamniformes > Lamnidae > Carcharodon > Carcharodon carcharias. Next base: position 153,073,675 of record NC_054471.1, read on the forward strand.
AATGTACTGTGGTCAACTGATGCTCCAAAAATGATGCGCATTAAAATGGTACAGTAGCAATGGCTGTACAGCATACTGGAAGAAAATGATCTCCCTATCTACATAGTCAAAAGCAATAACAAAAGGTTGAGGGACTGAATGGTCTCCTTCTATGCTGTATGAGTCTACGAATCTATGACAAGCTGAAGGAGCACTCAAAATAGTAACATACAGAATCAACACTGGACAAAAATTCACAGTAAGCCTTGTTCCAGTAACAATGACAACAGAAAACCTAGAATTAATCCCATTGTTTTACTAAAAGGAATTGACAAAGTAATACTATTTTGCGATAGACTCATTTTTATTTGCTTATCAGATATTAATTTTGAGATATACTTGGCAGGTTTTCTTACCTTCATTTTTAATATCTGGAAGGAAATCTGACTGTAGAATATGAATGAAGCAGTTTCACAGCACCCGTCCACATCATTGTCATGGTGCATTAAGTGATGTCTGCTGCAGCTTGCATTCAGAGTAGTCAGCTGAAATTTCCTCCTTCTGAAGATGAGCAAAGTGCGGTAATGTTGCTAAGTGTTGAACAAAAATCACTCTTTTGGTGCATCCCTTGACTGCTCCAGGCAACGTTCTTATAAACCAGACAAGGAAGAAGCACCAAAAAGCTGAAGTATATATACTATGACAGGCTGAGAGGCTCAACTTCACTGGTAAACCTTCCTATGAAGACAGTCGCCTGTGGCAGTGACAATACCACACTTTGCTCAGCTTCAGAATGGGAAATTCTATCTGACGACTACAATGAACGCAAGCCGCAGTCAAAACCAGATAATGTGCCATGACAACCCTGTCAGGGAAAAGCCTGTATTCCCAATATTTTTTCCACATTTGAGATGTTATTCTGAGCTGTCTGTAGATCAGAGGGATATCAAACTGAAACAGGGAGAAATGCACTGACAGGGCTAAAGAAAGGAGAAAATTTCCTAACTGAAGCTGTACTCCAATGTTCTCTGATCAATAAAGGTGCAACAGTAATACAGATGTTAAGAGATATGAAATATGTTATTTGATGATGCATTAAAGGGTACAGGCCCATTTTACAATTACTGACTAAAGGAATATTGTAATCTTATCAGATAGACTGTAGATGGTACTTTCTCCCAAAATACAAACTCGTCAGTGAGATTACATGATAAGAGCTTATTTTTATCATTTGTATGAGTTGTCCAGGGGCCAGTTGCAAAAATTAGGAACTGTGAAAGCAACTATCAAGGGTCATATAACTAAAGGTATTTGGATTCTGTGTGGTTTTTGGTCTTCAGTGTATGAGATTTTAAAAAAAAAAATAATATGGTCTAACATATATATTACTGACAATTTTGATTCTTTAATGATTTGGATGATTCTGGGCTTGCTTTCATGTATATATGGATTGTACTTTTAATTAATTCATGGAATCATAGAACAGTTACGGTGCAGAAAGAGTCCATTCAGCCCAAAGTGTCTGTGTTGGCCAAAAAAAGAGAAAAGAAGAAAATAACCACTCATTTTAATTCCACTTTCCAGGAACTCGTCCATAGCCCTGCAGGTTACAGCACTTCAGGTGCAGATCCAGGTACCTTTTAAATGAATTGAGTGCTTCAGCCTCAACCACCAATTCAGGCAGTGAATTCCAGATGCCCACCCAACCTCTGGATGAAAAAGATTTTCCTCATGACCCCTCTAATCCTTACTACCAATCACCTTAATCAATGTCCCCTAATAATTGACCGCTCTGCTAGGAGAAACAGTTTTTCCTGTCTACCCTATCTAGGCCTCTCCTAATTTTGTAAGTCCATAAAACGTAGGAGCAGAAGTAGCCAATTCAGTCCATTGAGTCTGCTCCGCCATTCAATGAGATCATGGCTGATCTGATAATCCTCAACTCCACTTTCCTGCCTTTTCCCCATAACCCTTGATTCCCTGACTGATTACAAATCTGCCTATCTCAACCTTGAACATACTAGACGACCCAGCCTCTACAGCCCTCTGCGGTAAAGAATTCCACAGATTGACTACCATCTGAGAGAAGAAATTCCTTCTCAGCTCTGTTTTGAACGGGCGTCCCCTTACCCTGAGATTACACCCTCTAGTCCTAGACTCTCCCACAAAGGGAAACAACCTCTCAGCATCTACCCTGTCAAGGCCCCTAAGAATCTTATGTGTTTCAAAAAGTTCGCCTCTCATTCTTCTAAACTCCAATGAGTACAGGCCCAACCTACTCAGCCGCTCCTCATAAGAAAATCCCTCCATACCTGGGTCAACCTAGTGAACCTTGTCTGGACTGTCTCCAATGCCAGTATATCTTTCCTTAGGTAAGGGGACCAAAAGTGTTCACAATATTCTAGGTGCAGTCTAACTAGTGCCTTGTGTAGTTTTAGCAAGACTTCCCTATTTTTATACTCCATTCCCTTTGAAATAAAGGCCAACATTCCATTTGCTTTCCCGATTACCTGTTGAACTTGCATGCTAGATTTTTGGGATTCATGCATGAGGACCCCCAAATCCCTCTGTGCTGCAGCTTTCTGCAGTCTTTCTCTATTTAAATAATATTCAGCTCCTCTATTCTTCTTGGCAAAGTGCATAACCTCACATTTTCCCACAAAATTTATTCTATCTGCCAAGTTTTTTGCCCACTCACTTAACCTGTCTCAATTCCTCCATAGACTCCTTTTGGCATCCTCACCACTTTCCTTCCCACCTATTTTTGTATTATCCACAAATTTTGTGGTAGCTCACTTCACTTCACTCAACCAAATTATTAACATGTATTATAAATAATAGGCCCCAGCATTGACCCCTGTGGCACTCCACTAGTTACAGTTGCCATCCTAAAAATGCCCCCCTTATCCCAACTCTCTGCTTTCGATTAGTTAGCCAATCCTCTATCCATGCTAATATACTATCCCAGCACGATTGGCTCTTACCTTATTAAGTAGCTTTATGTGTGGTACCTTACCAAATGCCTTTTGGAAATCCAAATATGTTACATCTACTGGTTCCCCTTTATCTATTGTGCTTGTTATCTCCTCAAAGAATTCTAATAAATTTGTCAGGCATGATTTCCCCTTCATGAAGCCTTGCTGACTCTGCTTGATTATATTATGAATTTCTAAATGCTCTGCTTTTACATCCTTTATAATAGAATCTAACATTTTCCCAATGAAGGATGTTAAGCTAACTGGCCTATAATTACCTCTTTTTTGTCTCCTTCCCTTTTTGACTAGGGGTGTAAAATTGGCATTTTGCAATCCTCTGAGACTTTCCTAGAATCTAAGGATTCTTGGAAGATTACTACCAGTGCATCCACTATCTCTGCAGCTACTTGCTTTAATATCCCAGGATGCAACCCATCAGGTCCAGTGGACTTATCGGCCTTTAAGCCACATTAGTTTCCTTAGTACTTTTCCTCTGGTGATAGTTATTGTATTTATTTCCTCCACCCCCTTTTTCCCCTTGATAATTTAGTATTTTTGGAATGCTATTAGTATCTTCTGAAGACTGATGCAAAATATTTTTTCAACTCCTGATTCCCCATTATTATTTCCCTAGCCCCATTCTCTAAGGGTCCTATTTTACTTTGGCCTCTGTCTTCCTTTTTATATACTTAAAGGAATTCTTACTGTCCATTTTTGTAATACTTGCTAGTTTACCCTCAAAGTTGATATGACCTCAATTAGGTCATGTGCTCAGTCTCCTCTGTTCCAAGGAAAACAGTTCTAACCTATCCAAGCTTTCCTCATAGCTGCAATTTTCAAGCCCTGGCAACATTCTTGTAAATCTCCTCTGTACTCTCTCCAGAGCAATTATGTCCTTCCTGTAATGTGATGACCAGAGCTGTACACAAAACTCTAGCTGTTGCATAACTAGCATTTTATACAGTTCCAACACTACAACCCTGTTTTTATATTCAATACCACATTCAATGAAGGATAGCATTCCATTGCTTTTTTTACCACCTTATCCACCTGTCCTGCCACCTTCAGGGACTTGTGGACATGCACTCCAAGGTCTCTCACTTCCTCAACCCCTCTCAATATACTCCTGTTTATTGAGTATTCCCTTGCTTTGTTTACCCTCCCCAAACAGATTAACTCACTTTTCCAGATTGAATTCCATTTGCCACTTTTCCACCCACTCAACCAAACCATTGATATCATTCTAAAAATAACAGCTATCCTCGTCACTATCAGCTACATCGCCAATTTTTCTGTCATCTGCAAATTTCCTTATCATGCCTTCAAAATTTATGTCCACACCTCTAATATATACCACAAACAGCAAGGGCCCCAACACTGTGCCCTGTGGAATGCCACTAGAAACCACTTTCCATTCGCTTAATCATCCATTGACCATTACTCTTTGTTTCCTGTCGCTGAGCCAATTTTGAATCCAACTTGCCAAATTCCCCTGTATCCCATGGGCTTTTATTTTTCTGACTAAACTGCCATGTGGGGCCTTGTCAAATGCCTTACTCCATGTAGATGACATCCACTGCGCTACCCTCATCAATCCTTGTTACTTCCTCAAAAAATATCATTAAGTTAGAAAGACACGATTTTCCCCTAACAAGACCATGCTCATCACCACCTTCTCAAGGGCAGTTAGGGCTGGGCAATAAATGCTGGCCTGGCCAGCGATGCCCATATCCTATAAATGAATTAAAAGAAAATCCCTGATGAGTTTGTGCCCTTCTAAGTGATAGTTTATCCTGCCTCTCAGAATTGATTCCAATAATTTGCCCATTAGTGAAGTCAGACTGACTGGCCTATAATTTTCTGGTCTATCCCTTGCCTCTTTTTAAATAGTGGTACAATGCTCACAGACCTCCAATCCTCTGGTACCTTGCCTGTATCTAGAATGGATTAGAAAATGATCCTCAGAGCATCCAATATTTCCTCCCTGGCTTCCTTTTACAGCCTGGGATCCAGCCCTGATGTTTAATCCACCTTCAAGGATGTCAGTTCCTCCAGTAATTCCTCTCTCACTGTGCTTATTATATCTAACATTTCACACTCCTCCCCTTTAACTAGAATGTCTGCATCATCCCTCTCCTTAATGAAGACAGAGACAAAGTACTCATTGAGGATGTTGCCCACATCTTCAGCATCAATGAAGAAGTTGTCACATATATCTCAGATAGTTATTCTTTCCTTAGTTATCCTCTTGCTCTTAATGTACTGATAAACATCTTTGGATTTTCTTTGATTTTACCTGCCTATATTTTTGCTTTCCTAATTTCCCTTTTTACTTCATCACCCATGTACTTTCTATACTCCTCTAGGCTTTCTACAGTATTAAGCTTTATGTGACTGTCATAAGCTTTCTTTTTCTATTTTATCTTATCCTGTATGCTTCTGGATAACCAGGGGGCTCTAGGCTTGGCAGTACAACGCTTTTTCTTTGTGGGGATATGTCTACACTGAGCTTGTAGAATCTCACTTTTGAATGTCTCCCGGCTGATTTGACACTGTTTTCCCTTCTAGTATTTGTAACCAGTCCACTCTTGTTTGTACACCTCTCAGCTTTGTAAAATTTGTCTTCCCCAATTTAGAACTTTCATTCTCACTTTATCTTTGTCCCTTTCCATTATTATGTTAAATCTAACTATATTGTGGTCACTATCTCCAAAATGGTCCCTACTGCTACTTCATCCACTTGCCCAGCTTCATTTCCTAAGGCTAAATCTGGAGTTGTGCCCCCTCTTGCTGGCTAAAAAATTCTCTTGAATGCAGTTCAAGAGTTTTGTGCCCTCTGTGCCCTTCACACTGTTCGTATCCAAATTGATATTAGGGTAGTTGAAGTCTCCAACTATTACTTCTCTATTGTTTTTGCACTCAGAAATTTGCCTATATATTTGGTCTTCTAACTCTCTTCCACCATTTGAGGGTCTATAGTACACTCCTAGCAATGTGGCTGTCTCTTTTTTTATCCCTGAGCTCAATTCTTATGACTTCATTTGATGCTTCATTTAGTATATCATTCCTCCTCACAGCTGTAATTGATGCTTTAACCAATAATATTACACCCCCACCTTTTTTATCCCCTTTTCTATCCTGTCTGAAAAATCTATATCCAGGGATGTTGAGCTGCCATTTTTGCCCTTTAAGCCAAGTTTCCATTGTAGCAACAATATCATGCTGCCATATGTCTATCTGTGCCCTCAGCTCATCAGCTTTATTTGCTATACTCTTTGCATTTACACGTATACATTTAAACACTGCTAAGTTCCTGTGCTGTACACTTTTTAACCTGTGCTTCTTCTGTCTTTCAGAGTCACTCACTCATTTTCTATGTCGTGTTCCCTGCTCTGAGTTTGCCCTCAGGCTCCCATACCCCTGCCAAGCTAGATTAACCCCCCCCCCCCCACCACCACCCACCAACAGCATGAGCAAATCTCCCTGTGCGGATATTTGTCCCAGTCCTGTTCAGGTGTAGACCGTCCAGCTTGTACAGGTCCCACCTTCCCCAGCTCTGGTCCCAATGCCTCAGAAATTGGATGCCCTCCTTCCTACACCAACTTTCTAGCCAGGGGTTTAATCACTCAATTCTCCTGTTTCGATACTCACTTACTCGTGGGACTGGGAGTAACCCTGAGATTAATATTTTAGAGGCCCTGCTTTTCAATCTCCTTCCAAGCTCCCTAAAATCTGCTTTCAGGACCTCATCCCCTAAATCATTGGTATTTACATGGACAACAACCTCTGGCTGATCACCCTCCCCCAGAAGAATGTCCTGCAGCCTCTCTATGACATTCTTGACCCTGACACCAGGGAGGCAACATACCATCCTGGAGTCATATCTATGGCTACAGAAATGCCTGACTGTTCCACTAAATAGTGAATTCCCTATCATTACTGCCCTTCCATTATTCTTCCTGCCCTCCTGTACAACAGAGTCAACTGTGTTGTCACAAACTTGACTCTGACTGCACTCCTCTAGGAACCAACACCCTCACTGTATCCATAACGGAAAACCAATTGACAAGCAGGATCCCAGGGGACTCCCTGCCCTACATGCCTAGTTCTTTTGGACTGCCTGGCAGTCACCCATTCCATTTCTGCCTCCAGGCTCCTAAGCTGCAGTGTGCCACCTCTCTGAACATACTATCCACGTAGCATGTACTTTCTAAAACCCGCTTTCACAGCCATATCTCCTTTCTCAGTGACTGTCTCCGTCTCCGACTTACCCCACGTGGATTTCAACTGAAATTCCACCCCTCATGTTTCGAACCCACCCAGGATTACAGGTATCTCCGGGACATAAAACGTTTCTCGGACTGCTGTTCCCGTCACATTCTGAAATCTACACTCAGTGCCATGCACCGCCATATGAACACCGCCAACCTGATAGTCGCCCAACCTCGGACGGCCCGCTTCTACCTCCTACCCAAAATCCACAAACAGAACTGCCCCGGTAGACCGATCGTCTCAGCTTGCTCCTGCCCCACAGAACTCATTTCTCTCTATCTCTCCGCCCCCCACACACACCTTAAACCAGCTTATATTTCAGCTCTTTCTTGGACTCGAACTCAAGTTCTGTCGAAGGGTCATGAGGACTCGAAACGTCAACTCTTTTCTTCTCCGCCGATGCTGCCAGACCTGCTGAGTTTTTCCAGGTAATTCTGTTTTTGTTTTGGATTTCCAGCATCCGCAGTTTTTTTGTTTCTATCCACGTACCTCTCAGCCTCGCAAATGTGCCACAGTGACTCCAGTTGCTGCTTGAACTCCGAAACCTGGAGCTCAAATTTCTGCAACTGATGACACTTCCTGCCTAGGACATCATCTAGGACACCAGTAGCACTTACAACTTCCCACATATTACAGGATACACATTCCACATGACCAAGCTGTCCTGCCATGGCTTCAATTTACTTCCATTAAGTTAACTTTATGTTACTTTGGTTTACTTATACTACTTTATTTTACCTGGTCTTGACTTCACTTTACTTCCCTATTGCTTGTGTTTCTTATTTAAATCTAAGTAGCTACTTCTTTTAAAAATAATTCATTTTTCTATTTTTCAGCTGCTTACAGACCCTCCCAACAGCAGTTTCTCACCAATCAATTACTTTATGTTTCTCCTGTGATGTCACTCCTGTACTTTTTCAAACTCAGCCCTCTCATGCTGCTTTGCAACTCTTGGCCTCCTGGAGGGTGAGAAAGAAAAAGAAAATAGCAAGAAAAGAGCACCTCCCTCCCCTCCTCATCAAAATCCCTCACTCACCAAACTCGCAGTAATTCCACTCAGAACCTGCTGCACCCCGTGCCACTTGGACTCAACCTCTCTTAATTATACTACTGAAATTCAGATGACTCTACTATGTGGCAGTTACAGAGCCAGATTAGGCCAGTTACTTAATTTGTTGATCTCACCTGCTCTCCAGCAGAGAGCTTGATTTGCCCTATTCAAGCCTAAACTTAAAACAGTAAATTTAAGTTAAACAGTAAATTGCAAGCAATACAAAATGTTATAAAATAGATTAACCCTTAAAAATTAAAATATCACTCCCTAAGTCACCAACTTGCAGTTATTCCACTCTGTACCAGCTGATGTGGTATAAGATCTTTGGAGACCTACAGTTGGAGAGATGGCTTTCAAAGCATACTGAAACTGAAATAGCAAATACTGTACTATTGCAAAAACTATATTGGCTAAGCATCAATTTATACCCAGACTAGATACACCTTGACCAGCCATATAAATACCATGGCTATGAGAGTACAGAGGCTGGGAATTCTGCAGCGAGTAACTCCACTCCTGATTCCTGAAAGACTGCCCACCATCTACAAGGCACAAATCGGGAGTGTGGTTGAAAAAGCTCCACTTATCTGGATGAGTGCAGCTCCAACAATGCTCAAGAGGCTTGGCATCAAACAGGTCAAAGCAGCCTGCGTGATTGGCACCGCATCCACCACCTTAAACATTCACTCCCTGCACTACTGGCACATTTTGCACACTGCAGAGTGCACAATCTACAAGGTGCACTGCAGCAACTTGGCAAGGCTTCTACGGCAGCACCTCCCAAACCCATGACTTCTACCACTTAGAAGGATAAGATCAACAGGGACCATTGGAACACCCTCCAAGAAGCCACAGACTATCCTGACTTGGAACTATGGCTGGAACCTTCTGCCACCAACTTAGGATATTTCTTGATCATCCTTCTTTATGGGTGAGCATCATGTTCTGCTGCTTTGTTGGGATGTTCACTGCAGAAGCTAGATTATTGAAAAGAGTGCGTAAAAGATTGATGAGACTTGAAGTTACCTAAGAGTCAGATGAATGAGTCAAGCACTGTCCATTCCACACCTGCTTGTTCCCTATCTGTTAGTGCAGTGCTCAGCCAGAAATGTCTTGTTAAGACATGTTACAGCATCTCCAGTACAATTCCATTTCTTTCAATGCATATATCTTGTGCTGAAAAATATCCCAACTTGCACACGCAGTCAAACCTTACTAACGTGCAAATGCGCAGTTAAACAAATTGTGTGGCCAAAAACATCGTAAATAGCAACTAGAATTTTGCATTTTCCTTTAATTTACACACATTTTACGTGGGACTTACATTAATGATGGCTCCAATGGGTTTGTAAATGTGCTGACCCAGGAATCCCCATGTAAATAATACTCATGACCATCAGTGTATGCAAATAATTGCAAGAAAATTCAGCCTTATGTTTTAAATTGGCAATGAAAATTGATTCTAATAATATTTATAAATCAGGCTTAGTTTTGATGATTTTTTTGGCATGCAAATAAAGTATGCGTGTTTTAGATTCAGAAAATGGCAGTTGATTACATATACTTGAAGATGAGTAGCAAAACATACTGGATAATTAAATGTATTTGAATCAATCTGCTCCAGCTACATGAATCTAATCCTTTGAAAGCTGGATCCTAAACCATGAGTCTGTAAATTCATAAATGCCCAATGCATGTATTCTGTGTCATATTTTGCAAAAGAAAATGGGTTTGAGAAATAAAATTCTGGTTGTCCTTTATGACTGTTTTCCAATCAGACAGTGTGTTATGTCACACATTTGTGAGAGAGCAAAATCTGGCTGTGCGTGAGAGTACAAGATACATGCAAAAAATGGAAATGTACTAGAAATTCTGTGACATTGTTTTTAGCAAGGCACGTGTAACACTGAGCGTTGCCAATTGGAGCTATTCCTGGAGGTTTCCTTCACTTGTCCTCCAGTCTCCAACTGCCTCCTCCAGCCAAACGCCCTTTAATCCCATCTCCAATATTTTTTTGGCTAATCATTGAGTTTTCAAAGTCAAAATATTTTAAAATACCCTTATCATTTTTTTCCTGGCTTATTTGTGTTAGTGTCCTGGCAATTCATCTTGAATTCCTGGGGACTTCAAACAATCCTAGAGGGGTGACTAAACAATCTGACACCTGTGCAAATTATATGCTGACACTTCAGTCTTTAAGGGAATCTGGATCATGCAGCTTTTTCACAATGTACATAATTCAATTTGAATATCCACCTGAGACAGCTATAGGCCAATACTTCGAGCTTAGTAAAACAGTACTGCTCAATGGATCTGAAATGGTGCCAACAAATGTTTCCCAATGAGCAATAAACTGAAATTTGCTAATTGCCATTTCGCTAAAGTGAAAAATTGGTTATTCTACTAATATTGGGATGAAGAGTGAATATTTAAAGAAAGAACACTTGAATCTCAGAAATGATGGATAGCTCCGTAGTACTGGCTAATGAACCATCACTACACATTATTAAACTTGAATTTCTTATTCAATTGCACTTTTAATAAGTATGAAAAAAAATTTTGAAAACCAAATTGCAGAAAACAAATCAATGATTGTAATCCTGTGAGGGATGAAGTTTGAAACACATTGAAAGTGTGCAATTGAGAAAATGGTGCAACACTTAATGATTGCAAACAGCTATGTTAATGTAATACCTGGGGTGCATCAAACACTCCTACCCCTGTGAACAGCTTTAGCTGCAGGCATTGTCCCATTAACACCTGAACATGCTAAAGAGTTTCAGCTGAGGTT